>NC_047037.1:106218144-106542228 GCF_011762595.2 Tursiops truncatus | reverse complement strand
CAGGCTCCGGACGTGCAGGCTCAGCAGCCATGGCTCACGGGCCTAGCCACTCCACGGCATGTGGGATCTTCCCGGACCGGGGCACAAACCCGTGTCCCCTACATTGGCAGGCGGACTCTCAACCACTGCGCCACCAGGGAAGCCCAATGCAGGACTTTTATAATGAGTTTTAAACTGTTTCCTCTTCTTCCATTTATTGGAATAGTTTGAGTAGAACACGCATTAATTCTTATTTTACTGTTTGGTAGAATTCCCCTATGAAGCTATCCAGTCCTGGACTTTTGTTTCTTGAGAATTTTTTTGATTACTGAAATAAATTCTTTAGTAGTATTGGTCTGTTCAGATTTTCTTTCTTCCTAGTTTGGTCTTAGAATATTGTATGTTTCTAGGAATTTATCAAATGTTTCTAAGTTGTCCAATTTTTTGGCATTTAATTGTTTGTAGTATTATCTTATGACTGTTTGTATTTCTATATTATAGGTTGTAACTTCTGCTTTTTCATTTCTAATTTTATTTATTTAATCCCTCTCTTTTTTTCTTGATGAATCTGGTAAAGTTTTATCAATTTTGTTTATCTTTAAAAATAGCTCTTTAATAGTTTCATTGATCTGTTCTTTTTCTTTCTTTTTTTTTTTTGATTTCTATTTCATTTATTTCTGCTCTGATCTATATTATTTCCTTTCTTCTACTATCTTTGGGACTTGTGGATTCTTCATTTTCTAATTCCATTAGGTGTAAAGTCAGGTTGTTTATTTGAGATTCTTCTTGTTTCTTGCGGTAAGCCTGTACACTATAAACTTCCCTCTTAGAAGTGATTTTGCTAAGTCTCATACATTTTGGAAACATGTGTTTATATTTTCACTCATTTCAAGGTATTTTTTAATTTCTTCTTTGATTCCTTCATTGACCCAATGATGTTTTAGTAGTATGTTGTTTAGTCTTCACATGTTTCTGTTCTTCCTGTTTTTTTCCTACAATTGATTCCTGTTTTCATACCTTTATAGTCAGAAAAGATGCTTGACATGATTTCAACCTTCTTAAATTTACTGAGACATGTTTTATGGCCTACAATGTGATTTATCCTGGAGAATTTTCCATGCACACTTGAAAAATATATGTATTTTGCTGTTTGAGGATAGGCTGTTTTATAGATAATCTACTAAGTCCATCTGGTCCAATTTGTTGTTTAAGGCCACTTTTTCCTTATTGATTTTTTTGTCTGGATGATCTATCCATTGATTTAAGTATGATATTAACAACTCCTACTATTAGTGTAATACTGTCACTTTCTCTGTTAATATCTGTTAATATTTGCTTTACACATTTAGTTGCTCCAAGTTAGAGGCATAAATCTTATATCCCCTTTTTGATTGACCCCTTTATCATATGTAATGCCATTCTTTGTCTTTGTTATAGTCTTTGTTTTAGAAATCTACTTTGTCTGATATGAGTATTGCTATCCCAGCTTTCTTTTTGTTTCCATTTGTATGGAATATCTTTTTCTATCCCTTCACTTTTAGTACATGTGTGTCTTTAGCTCTGAAGTGAGTTTCTTGTAGGCAGCACATAAATGGTTCTTTTTTATTCATTCAGCTACCCTATGTCCTTTGATAGAGGCACTTAGTCATTTAAATTTATAGTTATTACTGATAGGTATGTATTACTTATTGCCCTTTTTTTTTTACTTGTTTTCTGGTGGTTTATGTAGTTCTTCTCTGTTCTTTTATTCTTCTGTTAGTTTCCTCCAAGGTGGTTTGATAATTTTTTTTAGAGTTAGGTTTGGGTTTCTTTCTCTTTGTTTTTTATATATCTATTGTAGGCTTTTGGTTTGTGGTTACCATGAATTTCATATATATCAACCTCTATATAATATGTATTTATTTTAAACAGATAGTTGTTTATGTTCAACCACGTTCTAAAAGCTCTGCCATTTTTACTACCTCCCACTTTTACGTTTTTGACATATTTTACATCTTTTTTGTATCCTGTAGCTACTTCTTGTAGTTATAGTTGATTTTATGACTATTGTTTTTTTAACCTTCATACTAGCTTACTTAAGTGGTTGATTCGCTGTTGTTATTATATATTTGCTTTTAACACTGAGTTTTTTCCTTCTTATATTTTCTTATTTCTTGTTATGTCCTGTTCTTTTTCACTTAAAGAAGACCCTTTAACATTTCTTGTAAGGCTGGTTTAGTGGTGATGACCTCTTAGATTTTGCTTGTCTGGGGAACTCTTTATCTCTCCTTTGATTTTGAATGATAACCTTGCTGGGTAGAGTATCCTTGGTTGTAGTTTTCTTTCGTTTTAGCACTGTATATATATAATGCCACTTCCTCTGGCCTGCAAAGTTTCTGTTGAAAAATCAGTTGATAACCTTATGGGGGTTTTCTTGTATGTGACCCTTCATCTTTCTCTTGCTGCCTTTAAAATTATATCTATGTCTTCAACTTTGCCATTTTAATTATGGTATCTCTTGGTGTGGATCTCTTTGCATTCATCTTGTTTGAAGCCCTCTGGGCTTCCTGGACCTAAATATCTGTTTTCTTCCCCAGGTTAGGGAAGTTTTCATCAATTTATTAATCAAATATATTTTCTGCCCCTTTCTTTCTCTATTCTCTTTCTTGGAGCCCTACAATGGAAATGTTGATATGCTTGATTTTGTCCCAGAGTTTCCTTAAAGTGTCCTCATTTTTAATGCTCTTCTGATTGGTTGATTTCCACTATTCTGTCTGCCAGGTTGCTTATTCATTCTTCTGTATCACCTAATCTACTGTTGATTTTCTCTAGTGTATTTTTCATCTCAGTTATTGTATTCTTCAGCTCTGAGGGTTCTTTTTTTATATTTTCTAATTCTTTGTTAAAGTGTTCACTGTGTTTCTCTATTCTCCTGATTTCACCCAGCATTTTTATAATCTTTGAACTCTTTATTAGGTAAATTACTTATCTCTGTTTCCTTAGAGTTTTTTTCTGGACTTTTATCTTATTCTTTCATTTGGAATATATTCCTCTATTTTCTCTCTTTTTTTTTTTTTTTTTTTTTGTGGTACACAGACCTCTCACTGTTGTGGCCTCTCCCATTGTGTAGCACAGGCTCCAGACGCACAGGCTCAGTGGCCATGGCTCACGGGCCTAGCTGCTCTGCAGCATGTGGGATCTTCCTGGACCAGGGTACAAACCCGTGTCCCCTGCATCGGCAGGCGGACTCTCAACCACTGAGCCACCAGGGAAGCCCCTATTCTCATTTGTTTTTACTCTGTGTTTGTCTCTATGAATTAGGCAAAACAGTTCTCTCTCCCAGTCTTGAAGGCATTTACTTATGTAGGAGCATCCCTATGCAAACTGTTTGTGCCTGTTGCCATTGGCAAGAGAGCTGAGGTGAAGCACTCATGAGCTGTGACTTCTCCCAGGGTGTATCAGAAGCTGCTGCCTTGATGCGGAGGTAGAAATGGGGCTGAAGCCCGAGCCTGGCATGGGCTTCTTTTGGGTATACTATAGGCCACTGCCTTGGTGGGGGTGTGTGTGCAAGAAATGGAGGAGCTAAAACTGGAGGTTGACATAGACCAAGGCTTCTATCATGGTGTGCTGGTGGCTGACATCTTCGCAGGATGAGGCTGGCTCCAGAAAGACTAGGTCTAGAGCCTGGTTCAACCTAGGACTTCTCCCAAGGCATACTGAAGGCTTCTGCCTGGCAGGGGGATTGGAGCCAGTGCTGGGTGAAGGCTAGGTGGTGTGTTGGATGTGTTGGATTGGCCTTATAAGGTCAGCTACAGTGCCAGGTGCTTTTCAATCTGCTGCCTCTCTTCTGGGACTCAGAGTGAGTAAGTTTGTGTGTGCACCCTTTAAGAGTGAGTCTCAGTTTCCTGTAGCCCTCCAGTTCTCCTGGTCTTAAGGCCTGCTGGTTTTCAAAACCTGTTAAAGGGGCTTATCTTCCCAGTGCTGCTCCCCAAGGCTGAGGTCCCCAATATGGAGACTGAACCCCTTGCTGCTTAGGGAGGATCTTCCAACTTGTGACATCCTCTTCCTCTTTTTGGTCACCCACCAGGGATGTGAGACCTCACTAGATTGCTTCTTTTACCCTCCTATCCATCTTGGTGTAGTTTTTTCTTTATATATTTAATTGTAGAAGAGCTGTCCTGCTAGTTTTCCGGTCATTCTCAGAGATAGTTGTTCTATATGAAATTTTAGCTCTGGTGTATCCGTGGGAGGAGGGAGCTCAGGGTCTTCCTACTCCGCCATCTTGATCCCATCTCCTGCTTATTTTACTATCTTAATTTAAAATACATTGGACTTCCCTGGTGGCACAGTGGTTAAGAATCTGCCTGCCAGTGCAGGAGACAGGGGTTCGAGCCCTGGTCCAGGAAAATCACACTTGCTGCAGAGCAACTAAGCCCATGTACCACAACTACTGAACCTGCACTCTAGAGCCTGTGCACCACAACTACTGAAGGTCACACGCCTACAGCCTGTGCTCCACAGCAAAAGAAGCCACTGCAATGAGAAGGCCTGAGAAGCCCACACACCACGACAAAGAGTAGCCCCTACTCACCTCAAATAGAGAAAGCCTGCACACAGCAATAAAGACCCAATGCTGCCAAATAAATAAATTTATATTAAAAAAAAAGGTGCTATGGCTAACTCTAATATATTAAAAATAAATAAATAAAATATGTTGATATAACTTCAAGAAGTTATGCAAATATAATAACTATAAAAGAGTAAACAAAACTCCAAAGAAGTGGTAATTTGTCAATTTAAAAAAATATATATCAATATATATATAGATAGATAGATAGATCTTGTGTTGGTAGAATGTAGCAATTCATAAGTAAATTTGTTTCTGTATAAAATAGTAAATTGACCCTATTATCAACTGAAGACACTTTATATTAGCTTATGAAATGGGAAAATATGTGGTTTGAAAAAGTGACCAAATGCAGACTTTGAAGGAATCTTGAATCCATGTGCTATCCCTTCAGAAAATACAAGGGGCTTTTTATAGTGGTGTTCCATGAAGGATGGCAATCATGTCTACAAAGAAAATTACTAACTTTGCGTTAAATGGAATAGAACCCTATGTTTCTAAATAAATGAGAACAAAATGGACAGTATTCTTTCTATTTTGCCTTTTATCAAACTAGATTTATATACACATTTAGGCTTTTGGTGTCATATCTAAGAATCCTTTGTCAAATCTGAAGATTTTCCCTCACTTTTCTTCTAAGAGTTTTATCATTTAAGCTCTTGCATCTAGATATTTGATGCACTTTGTGTTAATTATAGTGCGAAGTAAGGGTTCAGCTTCATTCTTTTGCATGTAACTCTCAAGTTGTCCACCATTTGATGAAATGACTACTCCTTACCCATTGAATACTTGTATTAATTTACTAGGGTTGTTGTAACAAAGTACTACAAACTGGGTGGCAGAGATTTCTTGAAAATGATTCAAATGGAGTGATTAAGGTACCTGAACTTTATGACATATTCAGGAATTTTATACTCCTGTACACAAACATAGACACAGAGAAACATATCTAAAGGCCTAGAGAAGAGCATTTATTAAATGACTGATCAAATCATCTTAAAAACATGAGGATTAGAGAGAATCTTTTCCCCTTAATTATACTTAGTTTAGATAAAATAGAAACATAGACAATACCTGTTTTAAAATGCATGCTTTAAGAAAAAAATAATTCTCTACAACTTTTAACCAAGACATATATTTTGTGAGTACTTGTTTTACTTAACAATTTATTATTTAGTTGTTTTCATAGTCATGGAGTAAGGATATTCTTTCTACCATGATATAAGAGGCCATACAGATAAATATTAATAAAGATATATATTTTTAAATTATATAAAGCATAAAAATAATATATAAAAGTCACAGGTATGTAAAAACTTCTAGCAAAAATATTTATAACAAATATAATAAAATAATGTTTTCTTCAATATGCAAAGATTTTTATGAATAAATAAGTAATAAAATTAAACCAATAGAAAAATAGGTAAAGAACATAATGAAAGATTGAATTATGTGTTCACAATATTATTTTTCTCCATGTTCTTTTCATGTGCCCATACCCCACTGAATTTGGTCTTGACTTGTGACCCACTTTGGCAATGGAATGTAAGGGGATATTTTGTCACATCTCAGATGCTCCTACATCTGAACAGCTTTAGATATTACTGTGTATCTTGACAGGGATACACAGGGATACACATTTTAGATACTGACCATGGCTGCAACCTGGGTTTCAAAATGAGTACACTCACAGAGACGATCCCAGAAAAGCCAGTATAAACCCACTTACTTTTATAGCATAAGCAAGAAATAAATGTATTTTGTCATAAAACACTGAGAAATCGGATTATCACAGTTGTAAAGGCTGACTTATACAAACATAGACTTAAAGTTCAAAGAAAAATAGATACAAGTAGCCAGTTAAACACAGGAAAATATGTTCAACTTCACTCATGTTTAAAAAATGCAAATTAAAACAGCAATGAGATATACTTTGTTTAGTTTATCATATTAGCTAAGATTTATAAACAATGTTGACAGTACTTTGAGAAAATTAAGCATTCTCAAACACTATTGGTTAAAGTTTAAAGTCATTCAACCTCTTTCTCCTATGAAAACTTTAAAAGCACATGCCATAAGAGATAGCAGTTCCACTTTGGGGAATTTTTTCTACCTATAAATTCAAATATGGACACAAAGACATATGTGAGGTGATGCTCATTGCATATTCCTTTAAATAGTAAAAAGCAACATGATATGTGATGTGATCAAAAAAAAAATGTAAAAAATGAGAAACCCTCAAAAACTCCAAAAAACAAACTGAAAACCCAAGCAAAATAATAAAGAATGGGAAAAAAGAAAATTAAAAGAATAGGGAATTGATTAAATACATTAATAGGCTACTGTAGAATAACTAGCCATTTAAGAACATAATTGGAAGGACACTAATTTTAAAAATCAAGTTTCACAACAGTGTTCCAATATAATTTCTTATATTTTTGAAATATTCAGATATGTGTATAGAAATTATCTATACTTAAGAAAATAGTTTAAATGTTATATCTTGCAAATTTTCCTGTGAAGCTGCTAGTGCCACAGTGAAGAAACTTCTACTTATCACTATTTGCTACTCTATATGAATATTTGGACCATATTATGTATTATTTTCATGTTTAGAAAACTTAGTTTAAGAATAAAATTAAATAAAATAAAAATCTGTTTTAAAAATATTTGAGCTGAGTTATCAATTTTGATCTCACACCAGCATGCTCACTATCCTGGACCCATGAGACTCTGCCGCCCCCTGTGGCAGAAAACATAAATTGAAGATGAAGGTATTAAAAGGAAAAACAAACAAACAAAAAAACAGAGACAAGGTTTAAGGCTTAAAATACACAGTTGCTATTTGGGGAAATCACCTGGAATCATGTGATCTCCTAATTTTGTACTGAATACAAAATAAATATGTAGATTTATTTATGAATTCATATAAAATTAGGGAAGCAAGTAAAACAACATCTCCAAGATCTTCTTTACATTTCAAATACAATGTGCCCCTTATGCAAAAAAAAAAAAAAAAATTATAACTCACAGCTGGCCTCTCATTAATGGGTCTCACATTTTTTTCTAGCCCAGAGGGCTTACCTGTATTATTGATTTTAAATCAAATAAGAAATTCTCAGGACTTTCTGCTCTTTGCTTCTTAGATTGTGATTTCACATGCAAATGAATTTCAGTGTTTTAACTGGATCAGACAAAAACTCAGTGAAGAAAAGACATTCATACAGGCATTTGCCTATAGACATATGACGTCTCTTGCCTTATCTCTTTTATCCCTCATGGGTAGATTCCCCAGGCCCTGCTGAGTCAGGTTAAGTTAGCTTAGAAAAATTTCAATTTTGTGTACCATTCACTGACAGAAGCATTGAGTAACTAATAAAAGGAACCACAGGGAGTAGTTTCAGTCTGCAGTTTCTGTCATGGGGAAAAATTAATCACAAATTGTTATATACAGGAACATCATTTTTAAAACTATGATTTAAAAGGGCACAATCAGCTAATTGAAGCCAGAAGAGAAATGCTTAAATAATGTATAAAGTGAATATCTTGGTAGAACTATTTTTTAAACATTTTAAAAGGTTTTTTTTCCTTCTGTGGCTTGAAACATTCCCAGGAAGTAATGATACAGAAAAATAACTGGAATAGAAAAATTGAAGCAAAAATTTCCCAAATACCACAGAAAACAGAAATCAACCAGTCAAGTAGAGTAACTACATAAAACTTGTTTATTATGTTATCCATATTATGAATTTTTGAGAGGAAATATGGCGTCATAGGCATTCATTTTTTGTCCCATTCTAATTGACAGCAGTGACATTTATACATTGAACCTAGAAAGATTTGTGTATAACTCCTCTCCCAAACAAAGAGGAGAATGGAACCAAATTCAAATCACAATTCCACTAGATTTAGGGACGTGCTTTTGGAATATTGATCTTTGCCCTCCAGGATTTCAACTTGAGTGTTCTGCAGAGATAATATAGCAAAGGCTTCACTAGCAGTATGAATAAAGAGCCTGTAGCATTCATAAGGAAACAATGTAATGCTTCAGTTAAAAGTCATGGAAGTCCTATTCCGTATCCGTCGACGTGTAATAAATTACCCCAAAACTCAGTGGTTAAAAAAACCAAAATTTATCATTTCATAGTTTCTGTGAATCAGAAATCTGGGTACAGCTCAGCAAGATCTTCTAATTCAGGATCTCTCAAAAGGTTGCAATGAAAATGGTGGCCAGTGCTGGGGAGTTATCTCAAGGCTCCAGTGGGGACAGATCCACATCCAACCTCACTTAAATGATTGTTAGTAGGACTTAGTTCTTCAAGGGATGCTGCCAAATGGAGACCCTCAGTTCCTTTCTAGCTATTGGTCAAAGACTGCCTTTAGTACATTACCACAATGTCTTTTCCAGCACAGCAACTTTCTCCATCAAAGCCAGCAAGAAAGTCTGCTAGCAAGGTAGAAGTCATCTGTCTTTTGTAACTATCATGGAAGTGACATTTCATCAACTTTGCTATATTATATTGGTTAGAAGTGAGTCACCACATCCAAGTTACATTCAAGGGGATGAAATTTACAAAACAGCTTGAAAATGAAGAGTTGGAGATCACTTTAGGCCATTTTAGAAGTCTGTCTACCACAGAAAATTTCAAACTAAAAGTGATTTTCTTCTCTGAAGATATGTAGCAAGCCACCAGTACATTTCTGTTGCCTTTGATAAATTCGCTGAATAGAAAAGCTAATGACAATGCTGATTTTATTAGTTAAAGTGTTATGACATTAACAATAAAAGGTTTTTGTGGTGAGACATAACTTACTAGTCTCATTTTTCTAAAGATTTCTTTAAAATTTATTTCTAATGCTTCTACTGTCAACAGTTGTAATGAAATGCCTTTCATCAATAAAATCAAATTGACCATTGTCAATTTTGGAACAAATATTATGGAACTTATTGCAGCACCAAAACCCTCCTCTCAAAACATACAGCCCTTTGGACTTTTGTAGAAATGATAACTAGTCAAAAAGCAATTTGGCTCACTGAATTATATGGAAATTATTTTTTAAAAGAGAAAAGATGGATGATTTAATTGGTGCTCATGAAGCTAGATTAACAATACAAAAGTAAACCACAAAGAAACATAAAAAGAAAATGAATCAAAAAGCAGTTATTAATAAAACAGACAACAACCAAAAGAGAGAAAAATAAAACTAAAAGATAATTATTTGAAAAGTCTAAGAAAATAAACTTCTCAAATCAAACTCAGTAAAAAAGAAGGACATTAATACATCAGTGTTTCAAAAAGGTAATAATGAACACTTTTATGTTAATAAAATTTTAAACTACAGATAATATAAATAATTTTCCACAATAGCAGTTTTCAACATATTGATCTCAGGAATTCTGCACTCTTAAAATTATTGAGGATCCCAAAGGGTTTCTATTTATGCAAGCTGTTTCTATCAACATTTATAGTTTAAAAATGAAAAACAAATGTTAAAACATACATGTATTAATTTATTTTACAATGTAACAATAATAAATACATTACATGTTTATAAATGTAAATAACATATTTTATAAAACAGTAGCTATACTTTTCTAAAACAAACAAAACAATGTAGTGAGAATACTATGTATCTTTAAAATTTGGTTTAATATCACATTAAATCTGCTAAAATATCACAGCCCTATCTCTGAAACCTTGAAAAATTCCACTGCACACTTGTGAGATAAAAAGAATGAAAAAAGGTAAATAATATTTTAGTACAGTGTAATTGTGAAAATAGTTTTTACCTCACAGACCTCCTGAAAATTTCTCCAGAAGCCACAGGGGTTCTTGGAGCACAATCTAAGACAAGCTTTTCAACAAAAAAAAAATATACAAACAAAATTTCAATCAAGAAAAAACAGAAATGACTAAATCTGTCACCTTTAAAGTAAATTATAAGCAATCAAAAATTTCCTAGAAAAATGGAACAGATGAACCAGTTTGCAGGGCAGAAATTGAGACACAGATGTAGAGAACAAACGTATGGACACCAAGTGGGGAAAGTGATGGGGGAGGGGGGGGTGGTGTGATGAATTGGGAGATTGGGGTTGACATATATACACTAATATGTATAAAATGGATAACTAATAAGAATCTGTTGTATAAAAAAATAAATAAAATTCAAAAAAAATCAACTAAAAAAAAAAATTTCTGACAATTTCATCCCTACCCAAAGGGGACAGAGACAGGGAAAATACTAGGTCTAGACAAGTTTTACTAATCTGTCAAGAACAGGTAACCCCAAATTTGTAGAAAATAGATTAAAAAAATAATCACTCTATGTGGTCAGCATAACTCTAACAAAAAATGCAAGTAAGCTTATTGCAAGGAAAGAAATTTTCAGCTATCTCACTACTAGAATTAATGAGAGAGTTCACTGGGATTTATGGAGATGAGATCAGAATACAAAAATGAGTAACATTTATATATTCTACCAGTTTCTCTATTTAGGTATTAGAACAGGGAAAAAGAATATAATTTTCAAAGGCAATATAAAGCATTTGGTATCTGGGTAAAACTCTAACAAAGGGTGTCCCTTTATGAGGAAAATTAAAACACATTATTGAAGGACACACACACACAAAAAAAGGTCTGAAAAAAGAATGTACCACATTCCTTTATGGGAGGACTCAATAATCTTTTAAAACAAAGTCAATTTTCACCAAATTATTTTATGAATTCATGAAATTTACATCAGTATTTCAATTTTCAATTATTTTAAAAATGATATTTGACAGACTATTTCTGATACTCTGCTGCTTACTATCAAAAACTAGGAGCTTTAGAGAAAATGCAGAGTCTCAGGCCCTATTCCAGACATAATGGAATCATCCAGACCACAGTTACATGGACATCAAAGTTTGAAAAGCAGCCATCTTCCAGAAATCTAAAAATGACCAAAATACTCAAAGAGGGCTTCCCTGGTGGCGCAGTGGTTGAGAGTCCTCCTGCCAATGCAGGGGGATGCGGGTTCGTGCCCTGATCCGGGAAGATCCCACATGCCGTGGAGCGGCTGGGCCCGTAAGCCATGGCTGCTGAACCTGTGCATCCAGAGCCTGTGCTCCACAATGGGAGAGGCCACAACAGTGAGAGGCCTACGTACCGCAAAAAAAAGAAAAAAAAAGAAAAACTCAAAGAACAAAAATAAGAACTGGGGGTTCCTGCCCTATAAGATATCAAGAGTTAATGTTACCAGGATAACATTTAAGGCAAAGTGGCATTGATACATGGATAGATGATCAATGAAACAAAATATATAATAGGAATAGACCCTATTTTATATATCATGGTATCATGACATAAGATAGATAAAACATTACAAGTTAGTGGTGATAGGATCATCTAGTCAATAAATATCTTTGAGACAACTCTGTGTGTGTGTGTGTGTGTGTGTGTGTGTTAGTTATTGATCAAATAGCTTACATGTGAAAAGCAGGATTTTACAGATATTTAAAGTAATTAAATTAAAGCAAATATCTTTTCAAGTTTGGTGAAAGGAAGGATTCACTATATGTGTTAGTCAGCTTGTGCTGCCATAACAAAATACCATAGACTTGGTGGTTTAAACAACAGATATTTATTTTCTTACAGTTCTGGATACTAGGCATCCAAGATTAAAGTTTTAGCAGATTTGGTTTCTGTTGAGAGGTCTGTTCCTGGATTGCAGATGGCCACTTTGTCCTCACATGGCCTTTCCTCTGGGCATATTTTTTGAGGGAGACAGGCGAGATCCCTTATCTTCTTATAAGTTGTATCAGATTAGGGCCCCACCTGTTATGAACTAAATATTTGTGTCCCTCCCCCCATTCATATGTTGAAGCTCCAACTCCCATTTTGACTGTATTTAGAGATAGGACCTTTAAGGAGGTAATTAAGGTTAAATGAGGTCATAAGGGTGGGACCCTGCTCTGATAAGATTAGTGTCCTAATAAGAGACACTAGAGAGCCCAGTCTTTGTGTACACATGGGGCCATGTGAGCACACATCAAGATGGAGGGAGGGTAAGACAGTAGAAGAGCCCTCAGGATGAAACTTAACTTGCCAGCACCTTGATTTTGGACTTCCCAGCCTCTTTAACTCTAAGAAATAAATTTTGGTTGTTTAAGCCACCCAGTCTGTGGCTTCTTATGACAGCCTGAGCAGAATAATACACTATTCTTATGACCTCATTTAAACTTAATTACCTCCTAAAGACCCTATCTCTAAATATAGTCACATTGAGGATTAGGGCTTCAACATATGAATTTTGTGGAGACACAGTTCATTCTCTAGCACTGTACAAAATACAAAAACACAAAGCAAAACTTAGAAGATTGATTAATATGATTGTTTTACATAAAATCATCTGTAAGACAAATATACTTTAAACAAAATTAGAGTACTATCCATAGATGGTGAGAAGATATTTTCAACATTTATAACAAATGAAAAGTACTGAGAAAATATAAATAACTGCTGCAAATCAATAATAAAAGACAAATAGCTGATAAGGAAATATGTGCAGAGGATATAAAGAGGAATTACTAAACAAGGAAGTACAATGGCCAATAAATATATGAAAAGACTCTCAACCATTTTGCATTTCTCTAGGGAAATGCAAATTTTGAAAAATGAGATTCTTTTCATACTCAGCTGATTAGCAAAATAAAAATGAATCTGGCAATATCAAGTATTTGTGGGATGTTGGAGAAAGAAAACTCTCATTTTTTGTTGAAGAGTATATTGGTAACACCACTTAGAAGTTTCAGTCACCCTAGGATAATTGAACACATGCATATTCTATGACATAGCCATTACACTTTCATTATATACCCTACTGAAATTCTCTCACCTATTGAGAAGAAACCATGCACAGGAATGAGCCCTGAAATATTCTTTGCAGGAGTGAAAAATTGGAAGTAATCCCAATGTCTCCATCACTAGTGAAATCAGTATATAAATTGTGGTTTGTTTATGCAATGGAATACCACAGAGGACTTAAAAGAAGTAAAGTAGACTCTATATAAACCAATATACATAGACTTTTAAGCAGAATGTTGAATGGAAAAAAAAAAAGCAAGTCACAGAATATTACCCTAAATAAGATAAATTTTATGTAACTTCTGTGAAGGTGGAAGACGCAAGGATCATGAGAGCTTGCAGAATGAGTCACTTACTCCATTCTTGCTTTCAGGGACAACCTTGAGGTTTTATATCTTATGGGATTTTTTTAGGAGAAAAGCTTTCTGGACCAGTACAGTGGCGGAGGGCGGGTGGTAAAAGCAAGAGCAATATCTAATATCTATGCTGGTCTCAGAGTAGCTGTTCCTTGACTGTCTGGGATTTAACCACAGCACAAAAACATAATAGGGATGTCCAGATAGTTTAGCGCTGACCTTAGAACTAATGAAATTCAGGTAGCAAAGGTCAATGGGATATGCTGATCTTATCCCTCCAGATGAATGCACATAATTACACTTAAGGCATGCTCTGATAGGTGTTACCTTCCATAAATCCCATTCCTGGCTATGTCTATAATGGTTTGATCTTTTCAAATGGATTATCTCATAATTATGCTTGCCCTCATGATTTAATGAGGTATTTCCTGAATACAAAGTGTTTTCAGAGAGGTATTAATTCTTCAAAGTCCTGGAAAAGTCTTGTGTACTTGAAATGGAGGCTAGGGCTGATTAGTTTGTGGTTGGCCAGGTGAGTGAGAAAGAGAGAGAATCCCACAAGGCCCAGGTATATAGCTCAGGGTTGTTCTCAGCAGCTGCAGCATCTGGGGAAGTGGCTATACAACAGCTTCCTAAACCAGCTGCTCTGGCTTTCTGCCAGCTCCAGGGAACTAGGACAACTTGCAAGCAATGGGAATCTCCAAGTTTCTTGGAGAGATTTAGTTATATTTTAAAGGGTTTACCGTACTCTTCCTAACCAACAGCTCTGTGAATAAGAGGGTCTGAAAGAGACCAGTGACAGAGATGAGTATTTTCACTGTAGACATCTTTATTGCAATTTACAGGCCTGATTCAGACCAGGTTATTGCAAATTACTCTTTTAATGCCAAAGTTTTATCATAGTCACCTGTATAACTTAAGCACTTCTGGAATTTCCCATTTTAAGCCCAGCATTCTGCATGCCAACTGGTAGCATAATTCATTTTTAGCCTATCACTATGTTCCTGAATCTGTTTATCAACCTGATTCCTCTCTCAGCACTGATAAGAGCACATTATGCAGATGTCTTGAATTAAAGTTCTAATTGACAGAACACTTGAACTTGACTAAGATAAATGCTAAATAAACTGGATTTTTACCTTTGTTTATCTGCTGTTAGCATTTCTGTAAATGTTTAGAAGAGAAAAATCTCAACCACTGAACAGCTTTTTATTTAAATCATGGAAGCTAGTTACTTGTTAATTCCAAATATTAATTTGAAAAGTTTTGCACCAACAAAATTCAAACTTTCATAGTAAACTGACTTTACTTATTTTGCTTACTACTTGAATGTGAAATATTTGTAATGTTTTTTAACAATATATTAAATATTTGAAAAATTTAGAAGACTTAAAATTTATATTTTACTTCTATAATAATGAAAAATTTTGTATTGCTCAGTTGTTGTCGTATGCATTGCTTATCCATAATTTTAGACTTCTTTATCAAAGTTTGCTACAATTGCTTCAACAAATACATTTTAAGAAATTTAAGAAAGAAATCATAGGTTAATTATTTTTTTCTGGTTACTGACGACTATTTTGTGGAAAGAAAAACTGCTTTGTTATGATGCCATTGATAGGAAATATATAACTTTGTATTAATTTTTATATTGTATGTACCTGAAAAAATTTCCCTAACACTTGAAGGTAATTTTGTTATTAATTTCTTATGTTTACCAGAAAAATATTTTTATTTAACATTATTGTTGCCATTAACATTCTTTAAGCATAACATTTGATATTTGCTTTAATTTATTTAGAGATCACCTACCTTGCTTTCTAAAATAGATAAATAAACCAGTCAATCAGATAAATATTACCCTGTTACTGTAATTTTCCTCTGCTCTGACTTCTCTTTTAATAACTTTGTACTCAATTGAACCAAAATAAAAGAAACATATTTTCTACATTGTGACACTTTAATAGAATTTTTTGACAAATATTATCTCTAAATATAAACTTTAAATGTTTTCCTTTTTCACTGTTGATCAGCAGAGTAGAGTATTTAATATATCATATCCCACTACAAACCAAGAAACTGGTTTGTTTCTTGATCACTGTTTCAGACATACTAGATGCATTTGAATATTTGAAATCTTGGGTTTTATTTTTTTCTTGTTTTCAGATATTGAGGGCTTTTAAAAAAACAGTGACCACCATTAATATTTTTTTAAACTTCTGTGTTTAGCACTATTATAGGAACATCTTTTTAAAAGTAATGTTATAGTGTAGTTGAACTATTATATACACATAGGAAAGACATTTTAATGGAAATAAATGATATAAGCTTAGAGTTCAAAGTGTAGATGGACCAATGGATCTCAATTTTCATGCCAATCTGACTGATGGTTTCAGCTTGAACCCCTCTTTTGTATTCAGAATTTGTTTTTATAACATCATTGGGAAAGACTGTCATAATGATAGAAGCATAATTAAGTTCAAGGTGGTCTAATAAAAATTAAGCATTTTCCATTCCTGACATAAAATATTAGGAACCAAAGTATTTTCAGAGAGTTGAATAAGCATAGTTCATTTTAAGAGATGTGGGTGAAAGACCTGGTTAAATTAGAAGATTTACATTGTAGAGTACTAGAAGATAAACTCTAGATAGTTATGTTTGGAAAAGATTGAAAGCCAGTCTCAGGCATTTCTATCCATCCCATTTAAAAGGATCAACATGACTGAAAAATAACTATGAAACAATATTGGTGAGGATCTTTTGAAGGAGGAAAAAAGTTGAATAAGGAAGACCACTTGGAAACTACATGGCCATTAAAGATGTTAACTAATTAGGCCTGGAATTAGGGCTGTGGCACTGAGAACTGAAAATAATTGGTACATTACTACTTTATCTGTTTTTTTTTATACCTGAGAAATTATTTTTAAAGTTAAAAAAAAATTACTAATTTGACATGAGTTGTAGAAAATGGTATTTTATATAATATTTAAGCTATTGCTAGCTGTTATGATAAATAAAATCAAATGTTTTAGTGGCTGTATACAATGGAATGTTATTTTACACTCAAACAATTGTTCAGATTTTACTTGTAACTGAGTGACTTTCTTCCACATGATAATTTAGGTTTTCATCTTTTGGCTCTATCCCTTCTTAGGGCCTTGGAGACCTCTAAATTCATACAGTAGAAAGGTAAAGGAAAGGTGGAGAAGATACAACTGCTTCTTTAAACCTCAGTCCAGAGTGATATATATTACTTCCAATCATATACCAATGGAATATGTCCTAGATGCAAGGAAAATGGGAAATATATTCTGTGGTCAGGCAGTTACTTCTCAGCAACAACTCCCTCTATGTATGGAAAGGGGGAGTATGAAGTTTGGTGTCTAGCAAGCCATCACTGCTACAGAGACCATCTAACAGAAACATTAGCCAAATATCTCAGTTTACATAAGCATTGACAAGAATCCAGATGATATAACTCCAGTCATTGGTTTATTCATTCGTTTAATGACTATTTACATAGCTTTCATTTTGGGTCAGGCACTATGGTAGATATTATGGATAATTTGTTGAGGCAACACTAAAATCACATTCAAGCTGAATGGCTACTCTGCTTTACCATATTAAGTTACATATATTGAAATTATTACAATGAATTTGTTCAAAAACTACAGCTCCTAATCCATTTTTTAATAGCTAAGTATTCAGGTTTGGAGTCAGGTAGGGATTGTATAAATTAATAGATAACTCTGGCACTTAATGACTCTTTGGCTCTAAGTACTTTGTTTATAATGTTTATGCCTCACTTTCCTTATTTTGAAAACAGAAATAAAGCCAATAATTGCTTTATTAATTCATTTATTCAATAAGAATTTATTGAGCACCTACCATGAGCACCTATGATGTGCTAAGTTCTGAGGATATGTGACAAAATAATTCAGGTTAAGTATCTAGGTTCTTAGTGCTTAAACTATAGATGGTGTGTCAGTAGTTCTTAAGTTCTGTAGAGAAAACTGAAACACAGTAATGGATATAGAGAATGCCAACCTTTTGAAATGTTGGTGTTTTAAATAGGGTAGTCATGAAAGGTCTCTCTGGTAAATTGACATGTGAGAATAAATCAGAAGGAAATAAGAGAACAATCCATTAGTAGTAGTAAATTGACAGAATAATATTCCAAAGCATGCAGCAGATGCAAATATTATAAAACAGAAATGTGCTTGTTGTGTTTAAAGAACAGGAAGGAAGCTCAAATTTTGGGACTGAGGATATGAGAAAAGTAAGTATTGACCAAGAAGGCCTTATCATTTCCCCCAGCTTGACTAAACTTTGGACAGGATTCTTTCTAAGTCCCTGACCTCCCTTTTCTAAAAACATTTATTTTATTTTTATTTTTATCATTATTATTTTTTTGCCGTACGCGGGCCTCTCACTGCTGTGGCCTCTCCCATTGCGGAGCACAGGCTCCGGACGCGCAGGCTCAGCGGCCATGGCTCACGGGCCCAGCCGCTCTGCGGCATGCGGGATCCTCCCGGACCGGGGCACGAACCCGTGTCCCCTGCATCGGCAGGCGGACTCAACCACTGCGCCACCAGGGAAGCCCTAAAAACATTTATTTTAGAAAACTTAAAATTGTAAATTCTTTCTCTACTTCTTTGAAATATATGTAAATCTTCTCCCAGTCTCTTGCCAGTTTTACAACCCAGGAAATGTCTTTCTCAAGGTCATGGGAACCATCTCTTTGAAATGTAAACATTGAAATAGATAGCACCCCTATCTCCCAGTCTCTGTGGGAAGGTAGGAACCTAGTTTTGGAAGGCACATTGCTTCAAGTTTTAAAAAACTACCAACTGTCATGAAGACAGAGGGATAGGTGAAGCTGTATCTTTCTTTTGGTAAGGTCAATTAGCAAACACAGGTGACCTATGATTCCCCACTACCCCAGGTTTTAAAAGCTTTCCAGCCCTCTGTTTCAGTGGAGTTAAGTTCAGTTTCTCTCCCCCTATGGCAATAGTCTTGAATAAAATCTTTCTTGCCTGTTCAATTTTTATAGTGCTAGGAGGCCTCATAGTTAGGCAAAGCCCAGGTCACAAATGGTCTTTTGACCATGTCAGTAATTTGGCTCTCTTTTGAGTGAGTGGAACCTTCTCTGTAGTTTTAAGTCATGATACACCTTATGTTCCAAAAGGTTCACTCTGGCTATCATGTGGTGTGTAGACATGGGAGGTAAAAACAGAAAAAAGTTAAGAAGTGATTTCAGTGATCCAATCAGTTTGTCTCTAAAAGGAAACACTCCCAACAAGCTGAACTTTGAACCATACAACTAGTTCTTCATTTTGCATGGAAGGAAAAAGACATTCTAAGGTAGTGATTCATGGACACTGACTAATTATTTGTTTAGTTGGTGTGTAACTTGGAGAAACCAGATTGGAAGATTTATGTCAAGGAGGTCTAGGTAAAAGGCATTAGTTTTTGACCTCTCAGAAAGATGACAGAGTATGAGGATATTTGTATCTTATTTGAATGTTTACCAGAGAGTGGTGACTGTCTGCTTCGTTCCTCAAAAAACCTGGCAACCCAGGCTCCTGTACCACCTTCTTCTGAAATCTCTCTAGAGCTATGTTTAGTGGTTTCTTGCATTTTGCTGATCTCTGCTTGCCTTGCCTCCACATTTGTTTGGTCTCAGAAGTTCTAACATCATTATTTTAGTTGTTTTATTTTACCCCCTCCATTGAACCACCTGGTGTGTGATTTTGGTTGTTTTACAATCCCTGACTACTCACTGAATTGGTTACTTTTTTATTCTATGAAGTAATTGAGCACTAATGCATTCTTTAGGATACAGCAATGATTAATTTGTCAGTTTATTGTTGAGAGGAAAGTTTAGTTTCTCTGCTTGTTCTTTTATTTGGCTAGTTTTTGTTGTGTTGAAGAAATTGTATTTAATATTTTATTTGGGTCTTCCAAGATAAAGAATCAAGAGACCTGGGAAAAATGATCTTATTTTCTCTGAAACAAATGCATATCTGGCTTTAGATCTCTGTATAGAAATGGCATAAGAAGTGAGCATGGGCCAGTCCACCTTAACTATACAGTTTCTTGGGTAGGTTCCATCAACTATATATAATATTGTTCAGAAAACCAATTCCCATAAAGATTTCTCCTGTATCACTTCCCAAACAATGTCTATCTTGAGTAATGAAAAAGTGTCACAGAGGTACATAGCAATACATGAGCAGAAATCCTGCAATAGCTTTTGAGGTATGGAGGAAAAAATGTGAATTCAGCTTCTATGTCACAGTTTCCTCATTTGTAAAATCAGAGTAATACTACTTATCTGTCTCTCTTGGGTACTGTAAAATTAATTAGAATGTTATAGTTCTTTGAGAAACATGAATGAAAGTGACTCTACAAGAGCAGATTTTGATTGTCATTCTTAATGTTAATGCTAACAATAAAAAATAATATTTCTGTGCTTTTTCCTGTTTTAGTTAGTGATTGGTAATTCATAATTATTAAATACTATGGAAGACTGCATATTTAAGGAAAGAAAATACAGCTTTAGAAAAATTTTATGATGGGGTGGTTGTGGGATGAATTGGGAGATTGGGACTGACATATATACACTAATATGTATAAAATAGATAACTAATAAGAACCTGCTGTATAAAAAAATAAAATTCAAAGAAAATAAATAAAATATTAAATTTCTTCTTTCCTGAAAAATTAAAAAAAGAAAAACAGAAAAACTTTATGAAATAGAATGTAAAATCCACGAGGGAAGGAATTTCTTTGTTTTGTTCACTGCTATGTTCTGAACATATACAAGCATGCCTGACACCATTCAGTATATATTTGTTTAATGACTATGTGTAAAAGGTATTTTGTTAACACATGTGCATTCATAGTTATATCAAAAAACTCACCACAAAATTATCAATCTGAATTTTTGTCTACATCAAAAACCATACCACACACACACATTTTTCCAAGTAAATAATTAATTACAATATGTAACTGCTCCATAAGCAACCATTTAAACAGAAGATTAAAAGAAATATCTTTCTTAAACCAAAAAAATCTAGATAACAAAACCATATTAAGTTATAATAATAGTTATTTTGATACTATAATATTATAAATAAGAGCTATTGAAATGCTACTTTAACTCTTATTTCCTGTATTTATATGATGATTATAAATTATTTCATGTAATTGTTTTAATATGTTTCTTGGATTTTAATGCATCAACATAGGCCCTTCCTGTGTAGTATATTTTTTTCCCTGCATTTACACAAATATTTAGTTTGATGAAATACAGTCCACCCTCCATATTCACAGATTCTGCATCCATGAATACAGAGGACCGACGGTACTAAGCCATTTTATGTAAGGGACTTGAGCATCCACAGATTTTAGTATCCGAGGGAAGTGTGGAGGAGTGTGGGGGAGGTGTTGGAGACGGTGGTCCTGGAACAAGCCCCCTTCAGATACTGAGGGTCGACTATATTGCCAAATTCTCATGTCATTTTACTTTGTTCCCAAAACCCTCTATCCCTCCAGTCTGATAGAAACCTGAAATTCAGAACAGGTATTCTTACCATGGAATTATATTAATAACCTTAACTAACGAAAGCAACATTTCAGTGACTTGCATTTATGAAACTGGCAAAACTAACTTGTCATTCTGTCAGGTACCTAATCTTAAGACAGTCTGTAAAATATGAAGGTAACTCTAGTTGATAATATAAGAAATTATTCCATTTGGACTTCTTCAAAGCAAAACAGAAGAAAAATATAAATAAAACCCATCACAATATTGTTATCTCTCAGAATTACTACTTGATATTAGTGTTATTATTATTATTATTACTGTCGTTGCTTTGGTATTCATAGTTTGATGCTGCCTTAGCTTTGTGGGCTTGATTTCCTTATTCTAAAATCCAGGCCTCTCCTGTCACTGAACATTCCTTCATCTCATCTAGGGAAGGAAAATTTACATCATTCTTTATGTTTTCCTCTCTCTTTTTAGGCAAATGTCTATTCCCCCTTTTCAATGGTCAGTGATCTATTCTCCACAAGGAGCCCCATTCATCCAGCATGCTGCTTTCCTTTTGCAGGCTCCTAAAATATACTACTGCCCTACAGATTTTCTATTTAATGTTCATCAACAAATTATGCCTTCCATAAATTCCCATGTTCATATGTGGACATCTCCCAATATATAAATATGGTTAATTTCAAATGTCTATTCTAAGTTGGTTATTTAATGCCTCAAATGTATTATCACTGGAAAACAAGATCATAAATTGCATTTACAGCATCAGCTTAATACCAGAAGCTTTTGAACAATAGTTTTTGGCTATATGGTGCCTAATAATTACAGCAATGTTTATTATGAGAAATATATTTATGTTTCCAAAATGGCAGAACCCATATTTCCAAGACTACAGTGATTTGGGTGTAAGAAATTGATAGGTATGACAAAATAAATATATTTTAAAAATATATCTGTTATGATCACCAGAAGCCCCTCCCAAACCTGGTGCCATTACATTCCATTTGGGTTTTTATAACAAAACAACTTCAAATTCCTTAAGTTTTTCTGAAATTGTGCTGGGAGTCTTTAATGACTGTGTCACATATGCTTTGAGAAATTATCCTATAAGGTAGTATACAGTATCTTGCTTTAGCCTATCTGCTATTTTCCTCCTTTTCTCTTTTAGCTCAATACTCCTTAATTCAATCTCTTATTATTATCCATTTTTAAAGTGTCAGTCCTACCAACAGTGACCACCGACAGTATTGCTTCTTTAATTAGTGTTATTTATTGTCAAGGTTTAGCTCAATGCTGTCACCACCATTGGCTCCTCCACCAATGCCAATGCTGTTGACCTTGCTGATGCTGTCTTCCTCCCAACAGTTCATACACCATTACCAATGTCAGTAACATGACACTTTAAACTCAGTCTTCCAAGGAGATTATAAAGAGCTTGCTCTTTTGCTTTTACTAATTATTTTCTCAAAACCTCTACAGCTTATGTTTAAAAAAAAAATAGAGATCTGAGGTGAGAGAGGGCTTTGCAGTTAGGTAAGAGGTAGAAACTATGGAAAGAAATAAAAAATCTAGGGTGCTGAAAGAGGGTTAAAAGTAAATTAAATGAGAAAAGTCCCCTAAATGCTTTTCCTTCTTATGTCCACCCTTCCTTCATCAACCGTGCCTATTTATACACTAATTTTAAAAAATTCTGAAATATACATAAAAAGTGGGCATAGACACATAACATGTCATTTAAAGGCAAAAAATTAAAAATACCTGTGTAGTTATTCAGACCACCTTATCAAATACTATTTGAAGAAAATGTAATACCACTGTATATTCTTTTATGAGATGCTTGTTGAGCTCAAAATTTTAACTTTAAATTAATCTATTTTGATATATATGCCTCTCAATATTTCATTTTCACTGCTGTATTGTAATTACTGTATGAGTATACTGCAAATTATTATCCCATTTGTGAATAATGTTAGGGAGGTTGTACTTTTTTGTTGTCACAGACAACATCAATATAAAACATTTTTATAGATGTCTTGATACATGTGTAAGAGTTTTTCTAGGGTAGATAATGAGAAGTGGAATTGCTAGTTATAGGATATGTATGTGCATGTCCCTATTTACTAGGTTACAGAAAACTGATTCCCAGCACGGTAGTAACAATTAAAATTCCCATAAACCAACATCCTTGTCAAAACATGGTATTATCTGACTTTATCCATGCTGTGTGTGAAATTGTGGTTTTAATTTTCATTTCCCTGATTATTAATTAACATCTTTTCATAAATTTTATGGGCCGTTTGTGTTTCTTCTTCAGTGAAATTTCTGGTTATTTCCATTGCTCAATTTTTATTGCTCTGTCTTTATTTTATTGATTCATAGGAATTATTTAGTATTTATTCTGGATATATGCTATGTTAGTTTTATGTGTTATGAAGCCCTTCTCCGGATTGTTGACAGATTTTCACATTTTATAAGTGTATTCTGATCAACATACATTCCACGTGAAATTGTTTTTTTGTGTGTTTTGTGAGATAGTCATCCCATTGTTCCAGGAAAATTTATTGCCCGCGTTATGTCTTCCCAGATTTAGGGGATGTTAGGCAAACATTCATGTTGTCTAAGACTTTAAGCTCAAACATAGATAATAATTAAGTTACTGGAGCTATAGACTAAGCCAAATGAAGCAGTGCATTTTCCCTCTGGCTGCAGGTACAATTATGTCCCAAGGTTTATTATTCAAAGTAAGGATATTAAGTTTTTTCGTCTCCTTCATTACTGAAGCTCTTAAAATGATAAATTTGACTAGGTTTTATCAGATTCAGGCCCTGATAGAAAAAAAAAAAATGCAGAAATGGGAGTCTGGTGACCTGGACTGTAATCTTGGCTGTATGTTATTTCATTTTGCATTCTTGAAAAAGTAAGGAGCAGACTGTGAGTCTCTTAAGTATTATCTGTAACAATATCAAAACAAAAGTATCTCCCTATCCCTACTTATTATTAGGGATATTAGTAAAACTATTAGTAAAACTATAGTTTTAATCCATGATCATGCTCTTGCCCACACATTCAGTCTACGTTTCTTGAGTTTTCAATCTCTCTATAAGCATAAGTCAGAAGCCTAAAATTGGTAAAGGCATTTCAGAAGAAAGGAGGGGCAAAAGCAACTTGCTTAGCAATAACACATTTTCAAAATCAAAGCATTTTCTAGAGACATAGTGGAATAATAATTCATGGGTTGCAATTTACCTATTCTCTTTATTTGATACAATTTATTAATACCTAAAGTTTGCCAGCATATTACTGTTAAGCAGAGCACTGGAAATGTTAAATAACAGAAAGTAATAGGAGTTTTATCACATATGAAAAACAATTTGATCAATTTCTATAAATATATACAAAATAGAAAAAGAAAAGGAAAGGCTGCATTTGCAGTTTAAAGCTATTGGGAAGGTGTGTAATGTCACATGTCTGCAGAAGTATATTTATAAATGCACATTTTAATACCAACTCATTGGCCCTATTCATTAAGGGGAAAAGTGCTGATTAGAAACAATTTTTATTTTTTCAGTGCACCCCAAGAGTTATTTCTTTCTAAAAAAGTAAAGAAATCTATCTAAGTAGATAGTTTAGACTCATTTTTACTGAAATCATAAATTTTTATGAATTCATAAATATTGTTTCTCAGAGATTGTTGCTTAAGCAGTATATATATATATGTAAATACATAACACATAAATTATATACATACATGTATGTTTGCGTGTGTGTAAGGTGACCATGGAATAATTTTATTAAGGAGAAAATAAAAAGCAAACAATAAATATAAACATTTTGTATTATATTCTTCAATAGTTTAAAAATAAACAATGTGAGATTTTAAAAACCATAAAATTCAACATGGCATTAAAGATTAATAAGAATGCTTCTTATGTATTTTCTATGTTTTTCTTTGGGAAGAGCCATTTTTTTCTCTTACGTTTCCTTTCAAAGAAAATATTGCTGTTAGAATCCTTGTTCATTCAAGTCAGATCTCATATAAGTGTGTATATAATTCTGTAATTGGAGCTTTTAAAGTAAGAGTGGTATATGATTTGATTTATGTTTTAGAAACACACATTTATAGCAATGCCAAAGATAATGGAAGGTCACGATATCTGTGAGCCAACCATAGGAGTCAGGGAAATTAGTTAGTAGGCCAGCATTGCAGACCAAAAAAGGGGCAATGAGCCTGCAAACAAGAGAGGTAACTGTGGGAATGAAAAGTAGAAGATAGATCCCAAAGAAATTCAGTAGATGGAATTAACACAATATTCTGACTGATTGAATGTGAGAGATGAGATAAATGGATAAGTTGAAGATCATAATGAGCTTTCCTAGCTTGGATGACTCACTGAATAGTGATTTTATTAACTGAAAGGAAATAAAGAGGAAAGAACAGTTTTGGAGAAGAATATGAGAACTTTGACCTGGAATGTGTTGAAACTCAAGTCTTTTGAGGGGCATCCACATGAAACATATCTAGAAAGCCATTTTAGAATACAGGTCAATATCACATGATAAGGGGGTATTATAAATAAAAATTTGGAAATCATTGAAATAAAGTATTACTCTTATGAATCTATTAAGTTAACCCACTAAAATCATGTCAAATGAGCAGAGAAATGGGCCAATAGTCGAATCCCATGAAAAATGTTTAAGAGTTAGGTAGTGAAAGGGAAATCAGGGCAGAGGGCAAAAGAAGAGTGGCCAGAAAGGAGAGAATCAAATTAAGGGACTGGATATTGTATCATTGAGTTTAAAGATAGAAAGAGTGGTCTACACTATTAATTGCCACATAAACTTAGAGAAGACTTATCATTACAAGAACACTATCAACTTTTAGAACAGTTATCAAAGGAGTGTTTGGGGATGATACCAAATTGCAATGGGTAGGGGAGTAAACTGGGAGGATGAAGAACTGATAATCCCATGGAACTGTCCTCAGTTGTTATCTTGTATATAGTTCTATTTAATGCTATCATAAAAGTCCCTTATTACACTTCAACGTGAGTTAGCTCTAAGTTGATACTGCTGTAAGGCCTATGTTTTTCATAACTATGGGTCCCCTCCTTAACTAATGCTTAACAGATTAGTCCCCAGGCTTAAATATATTTAAAACTGAAATTACAATCATCACCCTCACTCTTTCTGGAAATTTGTAAATTTCCAATCCCTGTAAGTCCTCTCCTCTCTCTGAATGATTTGGTTTGTATGTAGTTATGATGAAGGCTATTTAATACCTCAAAGAAAGATTTATTTGAGTCAGGTTTGAATGTAATATCTGAGACAAAACTTAAAAGTACATGAGGGCTTCCCTGGTGGCGCAGTGGTTGAGAGTCCGCCTGCCGATGCAGGGGACACGGGTTCGTGCCCCGGTCCGGGAGGATCCCACATGCCGCGGAGCGGCTGGGCCCGTGAGCTGCGGCCGCTGGGCCTGCGCGTCCGGAGCCTGTGCTCCGCAATGGGAGAGGCCACGGCAGTGAGAGGCCCGTGTACCGCAAAAAAAAAAAAAAAAAAAAAAAAAAGTACATGAGAAGGTGTGAGGAATACCATAATTTCAGAAGATAATGTTTCTAATTGTTACATGTCTTACCTTAGGACAAGTGAATAGATAATGAATAGAATTTATGACATGCTGGTAAGATCCTTAGGCAAATCTGGTATACGCTCCTTTGAGATCACACTACATATATTAATTCCAATTTTGTTGCTATAAAACATAGATTTAATCATTCTAAAAGCAACTACAACCTGCCTAAGGACTCAACCGTATATACCAGTATAATAACATATCTTATTATTCGCTTAAACGTGAGTTCTACCCTGGAAAACATTTATTACTTAAGGTCCTGGTGGAGGTCTACTCTAAAACACTGTATTTTCTATTTTATATCCTTCACTTAATTTTCAAATTTCCATCTTGCATCCACCATCTTTCCACACATGCTCAGTATGATTTTGAAGTAGCAATACATATCATTTTTATTTTCAGCAGGAAATAGCACATTCAAATTTGGATAAATAGAGGAGGGCTTAATAAAAGAACTATATACATAGTTGTGGAGAGGGATACAAAAATCACAGGTGAAAGTAAAATATGCCAGGGCTAGCAAGGTTCCCATACCACCCTTAGGTATTTGGGGTGGAAAAAGGATTTGTTAGTAGGAAATTGAAGATGGAGATATGAAGTATGCCATCTTGCAGAAGCTGAGGCCTTTCTGTTGGAAGGTCACAATTTGCAGCATAGCCAAAGGAAGAGAGTAGAGAGAATAAATGTCTAATTCCATTCCCTCCTTGCCTACCTTCCAACCATTAGCAATGGTCCCCAGTGATAGAACCCAGGAGGGAAGGGAGTCTGTTAGTGTAGTCAGTACAAGTTAGCCTCCAGGGACATGGAACTAGAGGGGGAAGCATGAAAAGTAGGTCTGGATGAAGTGAAAAAGTAAATATATCTAATGAACAAAAGAGTGTTCAACATGGTTTGTCCTTAAGGAAATGAAAATGTAAAACAAAATAACATTCTATAGACCTATTAGAATGTTTAAAAAGCAAAACAACAAAATAAAAAACTAATATGACCAGATATTGGTAAGGATATAGAGCAATCTAAACTGTAATATATTACTCTCCAGAGTGATATAATTTGGACGTATTTTGCCAAAACTAAATACAACTTATGACCAGACTATTCCATTTCTGAATATATAGAAGTTCATTATTTTATGTACCAAAACACTGAACAAGAATATTAATAGCACTATGATAGTCAAAAGTAGAAACAACCCAAATATCCACCAATAGTGGAATAAATGGATAAATTATGATATATTCATATGATGTAATACAATATAGCAATGAAATAGAACATTCAACAACATAAGTAAAACTCACAAATAGTGATTAGTGAAAGAAACCAAACACTAAAGAAAACATGTAGTATGTTTCCATTTACATAATATTCAGAAAGAGGTAAGTTAATCTGTAGTGATAGAAATCAGAATCACGGTTACCAGGTATAGTTACTGGGAAGAGCTATAAGAAAGGCTTCTGGAGTGGTGATAATATTTCATATCTTGATTTGAGTGGTGGCTATGCAGATATAATACCTTTGTAGGTGTTCATCAGACTGAATACTTATCACTGGTTCCCTTTCATATATGTCTCTTATAATTGAATTTTTGAAAGATGATTTTCTTAAAAGAAAAAAATTAGGGGGCTTCCCTGGTGGCACAGTGGTTGAGAGTCTGCCTGCCGATGCAGGGGACACGGGTTCGTGCCCCGGTCCGGGAAGATCCCACATGCCGCGGAGCAGCTGGGCCTGTGAGCCATGGCCGCTGAGCCTGCGCGTCCGGAGCCTGTGCTCCGTAAGGGGAGACACCACAGCAGTGAGAGGGCCGCGTACCGCAAAAAAAAAAAAAAAAAAAAAAAATAGGGAAGTATGTCTGAAAGGTTAAATGAAGATATCTAGTACACCAAGGGGTAAGATATTTTCCCAAACTCTAGCTTTGTCCTGCACTTCTTGGAGAGGGATCTCCCCAATATGGTGAGCAATTTCTGATCTGGGCATTAGAGGTCATCATGTGGTAAATAAAATGTAATAGCTTCATATCCTTAGAATCAGGAAATCTTGCATTTAGCTGTAGTTACATCACAAACCACCTGTCTGTTAAGCTCTTCATGCCTCCTTTTTTCCAACTGTAAACTGATGGACTGAAAGAAATGATTATTAAGATTTCTCTTCAGTCAAATCTGTGACTTTCTTACCAATTAGATGGATAGATAGATAAATCAGTAATATGAGAAAGACAAGGTCTTTATGCTTTTACATACAAGTATGTCTTTGTAGATGTACTCAAGACACATCAATATGAAATTGTGATCAATAAAAATCCTGCAGCTGAAGTTCTAAAAAAAGCAAGCAAATATAACATAGACCAAAATGAAGTTCTAACTCTACCAATATTTTAAGTGTCAGAAGAAGCTGGACACATGAGTGTGTATGACAAAAAACAGTATATGTCTGCATACTATATTTCTGTAGTTTGATGGTCTAAATTTATCCCATCTGTAAGACTGGTCCTATATCTAAAGGAAAGTAATCAATAATTAAATAAAGAAGTACTTGCCTGCTTAGCAGATCCCATATTTTAAAATACAAATGAGATTTTCCTTTAAGAGAAAATATATTTTTATGATAGGAGATAAATTCTGTTATTTTTTAAACACTGCATCTGACTGTAATTAAGCCTCTATTAGGCCTGTTGTTTATTTTTAAGTTCAAATTTACTTAACAGCCATTAAAATCTCAGCATTTGCGTTTGCCTGTAGTGAGATTCTTCTGTGTGCTTCACTGTGGTTCACAGCAGGCAGTCAAGCCTAATAATAATGGCAAGTTAATATTAGAAGACTCTCCAAGTAGAGAAATTGAGATATGAAATGATGTTTAAACACTAATCTTTATTTTAAATGTATGATTTAAAAATCATTTTAGTTGCATAAATAGGTGAATTTTAATTTGTTTTATGTTCTTTAAAGATGTTCCATTTCTTTTGGGTTAGTTGGAATAAACTATCCACAGCTTAATAGGAAATGAATAGAGCCAAATTGAATGCAAAATAGAATGTGAAATGTGAGAACTTGGGCTGTGGAATCCAAAACATCTGTGTTCAGATGCTAAATAATAAAATAACATATTTTAAAAAAAGTTTATTTTCAAATTATCTCCACAGTACTCTAAAACACAGTGTGCCCCAAAAATTGAAATTAAGAAAAGCTAAACAGAATTTTTTAGGACTGTAACAAAATAAAAGAGTGTATATTCCTCGTATTAAGTATTTGGCAACAGGAGCTTTTCAGACAGGATATATTAAATGAAAATACAACAAATAAATTGAGGTGGTGCTTTTAGAGTATGCCAATAATATTGCCCTTTGTCTCTGCCCAAACACTGAACGAGTTGAGAAATAAGACAAAGTATTTGTCATATGGAGACCTGATAGAGTTGCTACTAAAGAATATACATGTGGGTGTATCTGCTCCCCAAAACTGAGATGCAGAATTAGGCTTACCACATGGCAACACTGGAACCAAATAGGCCCATTTCCAGAAGGAGCAATTAGAACTCAGACTTGTGCCTGCAGTTTGCTCACTATAAAGAAGGAGGGAGAGAAGGAGAATTGTGGGAATAGATGTCTCTCCAACTGAAAGAAAAATCAGGAGTGGGGAGTAAATGTCCCATTATATTTTTTAAAAATCTAAATGTTTAGCAGTTATAAAATGTGAAAGAAGCGTTTTACAAAAAAGAAAAGTGAAAAGTGGTCCCTGATACAAAAAAGCAGCATCAAAGGGACCCTATTTCACCAGTTAAGAAAAAAAATAATTGGCACTTGCATGAAAAGCATAGAATCCAAACTGACACTGAGAAGACACCTATCACTTATCTGCAGTAACATTAACTTTTCAGCAGGCTTTTAATGAGGAAGGATTTGGAATACAATGTAGTATCTATAGTCTATTTGATAAAATCCTCCTAAATTAATTGATACATAAAGTTTTATTTTTGATGTGTGGATTTCTATAATAGAAAGCTTTTTTGTTATTGTTATGTTGTTGCTTTCCTTTTTTTTTTTAATTGAAACATTTCTCCAAAATGCCTTTACAGACAGCTATTTTGCTAAATAGGACTCATTTGATCATTTTAGTCAATATCTACTGCTGGGTAGGTCAAACAACACATGTAGCATCTTTAAGGGATGAAGGCTTAAGAAACACTTTTTTTAAAAATCAGGGAGAGCTTTGAGACAATAATTTGATTGTTTCAAGTGTCTCCCCTAATACAAATAATTAACACCATGCCCACATTTTTAAATAGTAAATGAGATTGTAGCATCTTAGAAGTTTGTATATACAGTCTTGTCTTTTGAATTTGTCCTACTCAGTTGAAACCAAAATAGCTTCCTTTGTGTAGAATGGAGAAGATTAAAATTTTAGTAAGTATTGACTGTTATCTCTTATGGAAAAGTAGAATATTGGTATGTTGCTATAAATACTACCAGCAGTTTGCAGAAAGTGTATTTAAAATAAAGAGGTGAGAAGTTAAAATTGTGCTATTTATCCATTGCATTTGCTATAGATTGAAAGGGATTTGTAAGTCAGAAGGAGTGAAATGAAAGCAAGAAAAGGTCACAGAAAGTTACCAAGGTAGAATGCAGAAAAGTAAATGTACCCCACGGGAAAAACACAACAGGAAAGGCATAAAGATAATGGCACACATCTCGGTCTAGATGTATAGAATTCAGTGCCGGATTTAGTCTTTAAGCTGTTTTAAATAATTTGAATAGAGAATTTTCCACTGTGAATATGTATTTAAGTGCCTCTATTTTAGATAAGTGTTTTGTTTCATTGATTGTTGAGCCTAATAATGGTAGTATCTAAATGGCGTTTGCCTGGCACAATGCTCATATTACAAGTGAATGAGGTTCTGCCAGAGCTCTGATGCCTACATCACTGGAAACAGTTTTCTTTAAAGCTAGCTTAAGAGTGACAGAATGAAGAAAGTGAATTCAACAAAAAAAATCATGTTTTATGTCACAACTGGTATTCAGCAAGAATATCAAAAAGAATCGGAGAAGAGAAACCTTTTAGAGTTATGGAATTCATAATTTTCTACTTGCCTTATTTAAAGTGAGAGCAATCCTTCAACTAAGATCTATTATGTGCTATGTTATATTAATGTTATGTTTCCCCAACTTATGTCTATTTGCGCTTCCCAGATATATTTGTATCACACAAAGGTAGAGATGAATGCTATAATTACCATTACCAAGTAGTTTATTAATTCATGCAAAGCCCTTTTGCTGCTCAAAATCATTGTTTCTCCCTGTATTTCTCTGCTACTAGGGACTCAATGCTTCTTCTCATCTATTCATGCAAATTCCATTCATGTTAAATTGAAGTGCTAATAAGAGTGCTTTTCTGGACTATGTAGTAAACATAATTTGCCAAATTTATTATGGTATATAAATCTTTCCAGTATATTTTATGCTTTTCTAATCATTTGATAATAATAAATCTTATAACTGTCTCAGAAGTGATACCTTCAACTAATGATGAAAGTAAAGATTAATAAACTTATACCCATACAGCACTTTAGATGTTCAAAGTTGTATTATTTTCAAACTTCATTTAGCCTCTTACCACACAATGATATAGGTGAGCAGACAAGTAAAATTATGCCCTTTTAAAGACAAGAAATTTGAGCACCTTGACAAGTTAAGTGAAAAGTTTGACACTGGTGAATTGACACCAAAATACCTGTCTATTGCAAGTGTTGGGAAAATATAATAAAAAATGGAATCTTCTCCCAACCCAGGAATCCTCTCCACAATGGTAGTAGAAAAGAAAGCACTTTTATTATCGATAATCATTAAACCAGAATGTGATGGCCATTACAGGAAATGCAATAAGAATTTGCAGACGCAGAAAGAAATCTTACTCCCTTGTATAGCCAAGCAGATACAACCCATCATATATGTGTTTTCAAGATAAATAATAACTAGTCCTCAAGTAAGAGGACTGGAAAACACCATTTGTCACACATAGTTCATTCAACTTTACCTCGTCATAGGCATGACCATCTGTGTTAGCTCATTAGTTTTATCCCAAGAAAAATAAACTTCTCATCTCTTTATGACAGGAAGTAGTTTTGTAACTTGAAGCAAGGTGCTGAAGCAGCCTGAAGTCAGGCTGCTACCCTCCCACAGAAACTGGGAGAACTGGACGCTATCCCCCATGATCTTTACAGTTCAAAAAGATGACTCCCCTGTTCTTAAAAAGGGCATTTCTGGATCATAAAGCTGACAAAAGGCCTATCTAGTCTTCAGAAGGATTTACATACATTTCAAGGACTTGAGAAAGTATTTACAATTAAAAGTGTTCTAAGGTAAGTGCTCTAAAAGAAAAAGGAAAGGGGAGAAATCTCTTCCCTAATTTTCAGCAAGGAGGGAGAATTAAGCCTCTTGTTTTTAATTTGTATTTGTCGTTACATGCCTAGCAAACTTCCAACTAGAGGGAGTAAGTTTGACCTAGGGTCCTAGCTACTGTTTTTTGGCCTCCCATAGCTGTCACCTGACAGTGACTGAGACCAAACAAGGATTCTAAAGGTCCATTCCTTCAGGTCCATTCCTTCAAGAAAGAGGAGTGCTTTGTTGGCTGACTTTGGATTAACCTTTCTTAAACAGCATGGCCGACTAGCACACCTCCACCCAATCTTTCCCTCTCTCTCTTTCACTGGGAGAAGACTTGCATTACTGTCTGAAGACGTGCTCAGCCTTACCTAGCCCCCTCTACTTTCAGACATTTACCTAAATAAAATCCTTTAATGTTTAATGTCATCGTTGACTAAAAAATAAATCAACAGTTGATCAAAAAATGAAATGGAGAGTTTCAAGCCAACCTGAAGATCATAACCTGGGAGACAGTCTTTCACAAAGCTCTGAGAACTGTTCCATCCATTAGGTTAAAGCACAGCCATATAAATTTTTGAGACAAAGGGTTATATGTCAAATGACGTATTGACAGTTTACACAATCCAGATCTGTGCATACAAAATGAGTAGTGGGTCATCATGACACCTTACAAGATTAAGAAAGCAGGTTATCTCCTAAGTAGATCTGGTTAATAAAGGTGTACAGTACACACTAAAGGGGAGGGAGGAGGCACAAATGGGCAGAGAAAAATTTTATGGTTTAATTTTTCTTGTCTAGCCATAAAATATGAATTTTATTTCATCACTGTCTTGGCATTTGTTTCTTGGAAAACCTAGTTTAAGACACTGTGAACATACCAAGTAGTATAATCACTGTGGAGTGGCATCATTCAAATTTACTAATGTGCTTACTCTTTGGTCTGGCAATTCCACCTCTGAAAGTTTATCCTCTGGATGTGCCTGCACAAATCCAAAATGATATATGTACAAAGGTTATACATCATTACAGCTTGTTAACAGCACAAGATTGGAAACAACACAAGGGGATGATTTCAATGAAATATTGTGCATTCATAAAATGAAATGCTATGTACCTATACAAAAGATCAAGGTGGTTTTCAGTGCCAGTATAGGAAGATCTCCAGGATATATATATATATATATATATATATATATATATATATATATATATTTTTTTTTTTTTTTTTTTTTGCTGTACGCGGGCCTCTCACTGTTGTGGCCTCCCCCATTGTGGAGCACAGGCTCCGGACGCGCAGGCTCAGCGGCCATGGCTCACGGGCCCAGCCGCTCCGCGGCATGTGGGATCTTCCTAGACCGGGGCAGGAACCTGTGTCCCCTGCATCGGCAGGCGGACTCTCAACCACTGTGCCACCAGGGAAGCCCTCCAGGATATATTTTTAAGAGAAGAAATAAAAGACAGAAGAGTGTTTACAGCATGTATAACATTTATGTAATTAAAAGGAGGAGGAAAATAAAAATATTTTTCATACCTGCTTATATTTGCATAATGAGACACTGAGACTACACAGTATATTAGAAGAGTAATTATTTTAGGAAGTAGAAGGGGAGAAATTTGGTAGAAAAAGAAATGGGTGCAATCAAGTTTTCTCAATGTATATATTTTACTTAAATTTGATCCATGTGAATATATTACCAAATAAAAAAATAAAATTTAATTTAATAAAAATTAAAAATCTTCTTGGAACCATGTGGCTACTTAAGCCTTCAGTAGGAGAAATTATATTACTTTTAAAACATTGTCTCTTGTCTTTCTCCCTCCTCTGTTCACTAACCTGTCATAATATCCATTTGTTGACTTAACAAATATTTATCAAGCATGTACCACTTATCAAACTCTATGATAAACCCTGGGATAGGTGAATAGGACAGACAGGATTCCTATTCTCATGGAGCTTATAACCTAATTTCTAAAAAGAGAGGTAAAAATAGCAATTTCCAAGTGAGGTTAATTCACTGAAGGAGATATACAGTATGGGGGAAAATGAAGTGGGATTTCATTCAACTTTGGTGTTTAGTCAGGAAAGGAATCAGTTTTTATAACAGTTATATTTTAAGTTATTACTGTGTTACTGCTTATTTGAAAATTCTAAGCATGGGCAGTACATTAACTTGTATATAAATTACTGAGAATATCTGTATTAGGAAAGTTTACATAGAAAGGAGCAGAATGTCTTTGAAATCTACTTTAATCGTATTCCAGCTAAGCATGAGCCAAAATTTTTATTTCTTACGCTTAAATCTAAAGAGACTGGCACTTCCTTTTTATGATGTAATAAAAATGTATTTTCAGAACTTGCATAAATTAGTTTTCAAGTATATATATAAATTCTCATAGCTATGTAACATTTTATTATCCAGTATAATTAAATTGATATTTTGTATAAGTTAAATGTATAGATATTTTAGTTGCATTATATAATACTTTACATATAATTTATTGAATATTGAAAACAGTTTAAAAATAATTTTTACTATTTAAAGCATATGTATTAAAAAAAAAGTATAGGGGCTTCCCTGGTGGCTTAGTGGTTGAGAATATGCCTGCCAACGCAGGGGACACGGGTTCGAGCCCTGGTCTGGGAAGATCCCACATGCCATGGAGCAACTAGGCCCGTGAGCCACAACTACTGAGCCTGCGCATCTGGAGCCTGTGCTCCACAACAAGAGAGGCCGCGATAGTGAGAGGCCCCCACACCGCGATGAAGAGTGGCCCCCGCTTGCCACAACTAGAGAAAGCCCTCGCACAGAAACAAAGACCCAGCACAGCCAAAAATAAAAAAAATATATAAAAATAAATAAAATTAAAATTGAAAAAAAGTATAAAGAACAAAGAACCATAATAAACTCTTATATACAAATTACCCTGTTTAAGGGACAAAGTAGTCTCATTGCCTTTAACACCTTCTTTGCACCCCTTTTTCCCTATCCCAGCTCCTTTCTTTCAGGAGGTACCTCTATCATGACCTTACGATTTATCTTTCATATGCTTTAGAAAAACGTTATCACTCATTTTGAGTTTTTAAACATTTCACTGTTTATTTCACATGCTTCTAAAATTTATTAAATATAATTAAATTGTATATATTTATCAAAGACCTGCTTTTTTAGCTCAATTTGAGGTCCTTGAACTTCAGGTTTTCCCCTCTATGTTACTGCAGGCAGCTGAAGTTCACTCATTTGTATTAGTATACAGTGTTACCTGTATAGATATAACACAATTTATTTATCAATCCTACTGCTGATGGACATTTCATCTCCTATGAAATATATATATATGCCTCTTGGAGTAGGTATACAAAAGGATCTTCCAGATAAATATTGAGGGTTAGAATTTCTAGTCACTGGACATATATGTCATCAGTTTATTTTGATAATGCCAAATCGTTTTCCAAAGTGTTTGTACTAATTTACATTCCCTCCTGCCAGCAACATATGAAAGTTTTGTCATTTCACATCATCACCAATATTTGATATTTAAAGGCCATCAATTTTTATAGCAATGTGATAACATGTAAAATGGTACTGCATTTTGATTTTAGTTTGTATTTTCATATTGCTAATATATTTGAGCATATTTTTAATTGTTTTCATTATGGTTCAGATTTCCCCTTCTGTCAGTGCAATTTGAGTCTTGTTTGTTTTATAATTTTTATCTTTCTCTATTTGTTGTTTGTTTTTTTTTAATTCCACATTCTGAATTCTCTTCATTTATCATTTTTATGTGTTGAAATAATTTTTCTTAATATGAGATTCTTATTTTCACTTTTTATGGACTTTTTGATAAACAACAATTCATTTATATAGTCATATTAATATTCAACGTTTTGTTTTATTTTTGTTTTATGCTTTTTTTTTTTAACATCTTTATTGGGGTATAATTGCTTTACAATGGTGTGTTAGTTTTCTGCTTTATAACAAAGTGAATCAGTCATACATAAACATATGTTCCCATATGTCTTCCCTCTTGTGTCTCCCTCCCTCCCACCCTCCCTATCCCACCCCTCCAGGCTGTCACAAAGCACCGAGCCAATATCCCTGTGCCATGCGGCTGCTTCCCACTAGCTATATACCTTACTACGTTTGCTAGTGTGTATATGTCCATGACTCTCTCTCGCCCTGTCACAGCTCACCCTTCCCCCTCCCCATAACCTCAAGTCCGTTCTTTAGGAGGTCTGCGTCTTTATTCCTGCCTTACCCCTAGGTTCTTCATGACATTTTTTTTTCTTAAATTCCATATATATGTGTTAGCATACGGTATTTGTCTTTTTCTTTCTGACTTACTTCACTCTGTATGACAGACTCTAGGTCTATCCACCTCATTACAAATAGCTCAATTTCGTTTCTTTTTATGGCTGAGTAATATTCCATTGTATATATGTGCCACATGTTCTTTATCCATTCATCCGATGATGGGCACTTAGGTTGTTTCCATCTCCGGGCTATTGTAAATAGAGCTGCAATGAACATTTTTGGTACATGACTCTTTTTGAATTTTGGTTTTTCTCAGGGTATATGCCCAGTAGTGGGATTGCTGGGTCATATGGTAGTTCTATTTGTAGTTTTTTAAGGAACCTCCATACTGTTCTCCATAGTGGCTGAACCAATTCACATTCCCACCAGCAGTGCAAGAGTGTTCCCTTTTCTCCACACTGTTTTATGCTTTTGAGTCAATTTTTTTTTGCTATCTTCAGTTCATAAATATATTCTCCTGAAATAACTTCTAAAAGTTTTTATAATTTAATCTTTTACATTTGTCTTTATTCCTCCTGGAGTTGATTTTAGTTTATAGAGTAATGGTGAGGGCAGGGTCCAATTTCATTTGCTTTTTTTCCTCATTTGAATACCAAATTGACCAAATAATTTAATAATGGTTTAGGTTATTTTGGTGTAATCTTGCCTCTAAGGAACAAGTCAAAGTTCCAGAAGCCTCCTGCCTAGTAGATTTAATGGGTGTATTTTACTTCAGAATCTAACTTTTGAAACGTGGTTGCTATTTTTTTTTTTTTTTCTGTTTGCTTTTTACCCTCCAAAGCCTTTTATAGATTAATTTGGTTATTTTACATTTGATATTTTTTCTCTGTTATTGTATAAGTTATATCACCAATTTACTTTTTTAGTGGTTACCCTAGAAATTTTTATATACACACTTAATGCAATCTCTATTAATGTTATCTGTACCCTACTCCTGACCATTAGCAGGATTTAAGAATGCTTAAATCCCAATCACTCTCTCCCAATTTATTTGCTATTATCATCTACTTAGTTCAATCTTTCTTTTAACACCATAATTCTTTATCATTTTTTCCTAGACATAGTGTTTGATTTGCACACTTACTAATTTCTTAGCTCTTTATTTCTTCTGGCATATTAGACCATATAATGTGGGATTATTTTTCTTCTGCCTGAAGTTTAACTTTAGGATTGTGCATGTCTGGAGTCCTTGGTGAGTCTTATCCTATTTGTTGATTCTTGGACTGTCACCCTTCTGTGCTTTTTTTTCCTTGTGGATTTTATGACTTGTGGATTTCCTCATTTTTCTTCTTGGAAATTATTATTATTTTTTTAATAAATTTATTTATTTTTGGCTGTGTTGGGTCTTTGTTGCTGTGCGCAGTCTTTCTCTAGTTGCAGCAAGCAGGAGCTACTCTTTGTTGCGGTGCACGGGCTTCTCATTGTGGTGGCTTCTCTTGTTGTGGAACACGGGCTCTAGGTGGACGGGCTTCAGTAGTTGTGGCACATGGGCTTCAGTAGTTGTGGTTTGTGGGCTCTAGAGCGCAGGCTTAGTAGTTGTGGTGCACGGATTTAGTTGCTCCGTGGCATGTGGGATCTTCCCGGACCAGGGCTCGAACCTGTGTCCCCTGCGTTGGCAGGCAGATTCTTAACCACTACACCACCAGGAAAGTCCCTGGAAATTATTTTATCCTTGGAAAAGGATTCTTTCTAACAGTATTTTGTTTTGTTTTTATCAAGAAATTAGGTGCAGTAAAAGTCCTGAACCATTTTAAAATAGTTGCATTTTTTGTTTGTTTTTAATCAGCAGGTAGTGTTTTTTTGAATTTCATTCAATTGTGAGAGCTAGGGTGTGGTTATAAACTATTGAGGAAGAAGGCAGACTAAGTCCCACGCCAACATTCCTGCTTAAAAAATACTAACAAAGACAGAAACTGAAAATAATGGGTGACATATTTAAATGTAGTTATTCATTAAATGCATTCATGATATCATAGATAAGTATACAATAGCTATGTCAAAACTAAGTGAAATGAGAAGCCAATGCTGTAGGTGATCCCTGTAGCTATTTTTTTGCCCAAATAAGAGAGCTTCCACTTTGGTTTCCATATTTCATGTTTCTTACAGGACAGAAGATAAATGCAAGGCCTGCTGCCAGTTAGGATCCTCCTAGAAACACATGACTATAACACAACCAACTGTGAGAGATAAATAGGGGAAGGATTAGGAATAGGCAGGTAGAGTCTTCAGACAGCCCTGCAGGCCCAATGAATGTGAAAGGAGAGAGACAGATGAAAATTGGATAGTATGAGCTTCAGGTTGAGGTTCAGCTCAGAGAAAGTCTCTGCCAGTCCTAGGAGGAGCTCCAAGCTCCTTCCTGTTGGAATGGTCCCTGCATCCGCCAAGGTGATTCTCCTATTTCCCTGTGCTTCATCATTGGCTGAAAGGAGCCCATGAATAGCAGTCTGTCATGAATACGTGGCTGATCTGAAGGTGTGGTAGCTGGAGGTTATCAGCTAAATACAGTCATTGCAGCAAGTTCTCCTTAAGTGATATCTGAGCAGGACACCCTCATGGTTACCACATCTAACCAAGGTGTAGTGGCTATGACATATTAAGAAATATATATTTAGTCTCTATCCCTAGTTCCTGACACAGACCTCCTAAAACCCTTATAATTTTCTGAGTAATGGGGTGATAGGAGTATCTTACACAAAACTCCTAAATCCCTTGGAATTTCCAGGGCAATAGGAACATCTTTTGTTCTAATGAGGCAACCCTTGGTGGACTCCTAGGATTGTTTCAGTAGTCATCAGAAAGACTAAGCCAAGGTTAGAATCTTTGGACTATCAGCCCCATTGCCCCATCCCCTGGGAAGGGGAGAGAGACTGGAGATTGAGTTATTATCATGCCTATATGATGAAGTCTCCATAAAAATCCCTAAACTATGGAGTCTGGAGAACTTCCTTTTAAAGAACACATCCACATGCCTGAAGGGTAGTGTACCCCAATTATATGAGGATAGAAGTTCCTGCTCTTGGGACCTTTCTGAGCCTAACCCTGCATACTCTTCATCTGGCTGTTTGTTTATATCCTTTATCATATCCTTCATAATAAACTGGTAATAGTAAGTAAAATGTGTTTCCCTGAGTTCTGTTAGCCATTAAAACACATTATCAAACCTGAGGAGGGAGTCATGGGAGCTACTGATTTGTAGCCAATTCAGACAGAAGTGTGGGTAACCTGGACCCACTAATTGTAATTGGCATCTGAAGTGGGGCAGTCTGAGCTCTTAACCTGAGGGGTCTGCATTAACTCCAGGTAGTTAGTATCAGAATTCAATTAAATTGTAAGACACCCAGTTGGTGTCTGCAAAAAGTTGGAAAATTGCTTAGTGTGTGTGAAAAACCCACAAATTTGGTGGCAGAAGTGTTGTTAGTTGAGAAAAAAATATAGAGTCAAAATATACCCCCATAAACCTGGGATTCCCCAGAAAATACATAGTCTCTCTAAGGATTAAGTAGGAATTATATTCTACCCCACCCATGGAAATGAATAAATGACTGGATTATTGTCATTTACTGGAGGGCAGTAAATAATTCTAAAATAGACATAGTTCTTCACTATACTTATAATCAAATGTCATGTATATATATGTCATATATGTGTGTGTGTATAAATATATATATATATATATATATATACATATATGTGTGTTTTGGAGACAGACATTATTCTTCTTCTAAGATTCCATAATAAGATCATACATTATGGTTACATATTTGTTTTAAAAGGTTGTAAGCATTCAGGAAGCAGGGACAGTAGCATTGAATTTCTCTCATTATCTTGCCTGTTGCTGGGCCCAGAGCAGATGTGCAGTAAATGACTTAGGTGGAGAACATGGATCATTTATGCCAGAAGCAGCAGTACTGTTTGGGGAAAAGGTCATAGCTGAATGCCCTTGAGAATTTTGCTTGTCCTAAGCAAGGAATGCTGGAATAATTGTACAATGTGAAGAAAATCCTTAACACACTAGAAATTTGGGAGATTTTGTGAACAGAGATAGGTTTCCTGGTGGCTAAGGTGAAACTGGAGGAAAAGCATTGAATGTGGTTGAGGACAACAATTCCTCCTTCTTCTACAAGAGGAAATTGTGTTTGTTACCTGAGATTTCATAGCCAAGAAGGGAGTACTTTTGGAAAGTCTCTGAAGTATGTTAGATTTTCCTAGGTATTGTTCCTATCCAAAGATTCAAGGGTTTATAGGAAGTATATAATACAATTATAATGCTGTAGAGAAAACAAATAAACAACAACAAAATGATGACTCTGGATCCAGACTGCCTGGGTTCATTTCCCAACTCAACTCTAATTAGCTGCAAAACGTATAGCATATCATATGATGCCCCTATTTCCTTATTTGGACAATGCGAATACTCAAAACTCTTACCTAATATAGTCATTGACAAAGTATATGAGTTAATATAAATAAAGTGTTTAGATCAGATATTGGTGCAATATTAACATACTAACATTACCTCTGCTCTCTCACTTAGACACAAGAAATTGAAGGCAAGAAACTGTATTGCCATCTCTTAATGTTCCATAGCCCTAAAGGCTGTGACATAATAATAGTAACAATAACAATAAAGATAATAAACAAAATTTATTAACATCTTACTATATGTCAGTCACTGTGATTTATAGTTATTATCTCTTCCCTCACCACAGTGAGGATAATAATATTAGTATGTCCATCTTACAGATGAAGAGACTGATGAGTAAAGAGGTTTATTAAAATGTAATAAGTAATGAAGCTAAAATTCCAGTTCAGTCTGAGTATTCCTTAAAAGCCACTTGTTATGCTACCTTAAAAAGAGCATAATTTTGGGCTTCCCTGGTGGCGCAGTGGTTGAGAGTCTGCCTGCTGATACAGGGCACACGGGTTCGTGCCCCGGTCCGGGAAGATCCCACATGCCGCGGAGTGGCTGGGCCCGTAAGCCATGGCCGCTGAGCCTGCGCGTCCGGAGCCTGTGCTCTGCAATGGGAGAGGGCCACAGCAGCGAGAGGTCCGCATACCGCAAAAAAAAAAAAAAAAAAAAAAGAGCATAAGTTGATAAAACATGCATTGAATGGATGAGGGAACAAATGAAGTTTCATCTATTTTCACAATAAATTGACTTTATGGATAGGTTTAGTGATGATAATGATGTTACAGTTCATTTTAGCGTTGGTAAATGTGTTTTTATCAATGCCTTTCACAGATGCTACAGAGCAATGGTCCTCCATAAGGCAAAATGAAGTGTGGTGCCCTGGTATCTGTTCTTTATTGAGCTTTTAAAATATATATCATTTGAATGAAAATTATAATGATTTCATTAACCTATTTTGCCCTTTCTCAAATATGATGACTATAAAATGTGATAGAAAATTAAAATTGTCCATTGCTGGAGGAAAGCAATCAAGCTAGATTGACCAACATGCTTACATGCTTGTCTGGCACCGTCTGCCCCCTAGATAACAAAGCTGAAAGTAGAGGATCATTATAAGTCTCTATTTGTCTATCTATGAAGAAATTAAATCATGAAAACTCAGGCTCAGAAATCCAATGAATGAATTTTACAGAAGGAAATCTCAAATTTTTATTTCTTTGGGATTTCCAGTCTAATTGTAACAATAAAACGTCTGGCTTATTTTATTATATGAAAGGTAATGGATATAAATTCAGTGATTTTTGCTGGCAAGCTTAAAATGCATTCCCAAATACCAAATATTTTATAATGAAATGATTTTAAAATCTAGAGAAAAAAAAAGACTATTAAGCACTCACAGGTGTATAGGTTCGTTTGCTGGATGCCTTACAAGCCAGTTGCTGTGCGAGTTATGAGGACTTGCAGATTTAGTTATTTTGTCATCTTTAAAAATGAAGAGGTGTTAATAGATATGCTGGCATATAGATATCATAGGGAAAAAGAAAACAAATGGGTAAGGTGATACTGGAAAGAAAGAAAATAAAATAGCAATCAAATGAAGGTCAGAGATGCACTGCATTGTTTGAGTACAACAAAATATTCTCCCTCTCCCACCCCCTCCCCCCTCCTTCTGTCTCTCCCCGCACACACACACCCATACACACACACACACACACACACACACACACACACACACAGGATGGTGACCTGTGGCTCTGAAAACAAAGAACTCTGACCTAGCTTGAAGCTGGCACACACACCCCATTTACAGATGTAGATTTTATAGGGATAAGAATTACAGAGAATCGTACCTCACATAGTGAAATTTTTTTTTTCCAAAACAACACTGAAAGTTTTATTTACCCTATATAGTATATGACTATTTAACTCACCCTAAAGGCCACCTTCTCAAATAATTACTTACTTTGTCCTTGCTTTCCAGCATCATTCACTCGTTTTTATCCCATTTTATAGAAGTACTCACCAAGGAATCATTTCTCAAAACAACTGGAGCTAATGGCAAAGAAAGCAGTTAAAAAATTGAAATTGACTTACTTTTTGTGTTGAAATAATTTTAGGCTTGTTTGCAAATAGGTAATCTCTGCACATTTGTGTGAATGTGATCTTATTTAAATGATTCATTATTTTGTTAGTGCTGAAAAAAGAAATTACCTCTCTGTCTTATTCCAGTAAAAATAGTTATACCCTGAATTAGTATGGCGCCTCCTTTTCCAACCACACATAAATACTGGGAGACTCAAGTTTTTGGTGAAGAGGTATCCTGAGATCTGATGTATAAATAAGTGGTTTGCCCTCATTTTTTGTTCTTTCCTTGCACTGTGAATTCCCATTCTATTTTAGTATGCATTATATGCTAATTAGCAGTCTACCCCAAAGCCAGGGTGAAAATTTCTTGTTTATATGAAGGGACTTTACATTGTTTTCTCTGTAACATCATTAATAACTAGAACTGCTGTTTGAAAATAGCAGGAACAGACAAAAATTTATCTGTTGATGTGATATTGGAAGACATCTTTCCATAGAATGATTATTATAAATGGTAGTTAGAGACACAGGCCTCTGTATTTTGAATGTTAGAAGGAGCTGTCCAGAACTTCAGGGAGGATGCTGTTTTCTCCTCATTTTCTTCCCTAGCAACAACCTTAGGCACAATTTTGAAATACTGCATGTTAACCCTGGCAATGACAGTCCCAGTCTCCAATTCTCTTGCAAATGTTGGTGCGTTCCTTCCCTATATTCATTATATTTCTTTAGGTCCCTACTTTGGGAATAAGGAAGAACTCTGATATATCTATATAATCCATATTCAAAAGAATTACAAACTCAGATTGAATCACAATTTTGCTTTGTGAGGAGTACCTTACCTTATGTTTGTCAGGAAAAAAAGCAAAAGGCACAAACTTATTTGCATTAACACATGATTGATTAATCACCTCGAACTCTTTCTGTTTATTTATATTGGAAAATAGGGTACATGCTAACCATAATAAATTTTCTCTTGGTGAAATTCCAAGCACTGCTCTGTGATATAAATAGTGATATGCAAGCAGATGCAGGACTGTTTTTTCCTTCCCTTAGTTATATTTAAGTTCAGGGAGTTGTGCTCAGAAACGTATTTTCAATATTGCTTCCATCACAGCCACTTCACTACATTGGGTTATTCTCCAAATAACCCCTTTTCCTACAGAAATTTCCCTAGCAGCCACAAACCCTGTGGCTTCCAAATTTGCCACCTCCTAAAATTTTTCCAAAAGCCTTCCCAGGTTAGCCAGGATCATGCACTGTCTTCATCCCCAGCCATTCTTCCCATAAATACCTTCCACTCAATCTGCCAGAAAACTGTAGAAAAGTCTGGTGACCTGGAGTCACTGAAAGAAAGCCCAGAGCTCAGTACCTGGCACATAGTAGCTTAGATCTAGATCTCAATCTAGATATATACAGATATAGATACAGATATAGCTATAGATATGACTTCAAAGTTAAGAGCTAAGGGCTTAGATGGTTCACCAATGAGGAATGGATGAAGAATAGAATATATATACACACACATATATAGTATTAAATATATAGAGATAGAGATAGACATACAGAATAGAGATATACTATATTGAGAAATAACGATGATTGTGCCAGTAGAAATATATTTGAAAAGTATAAACAGGCATTCTCCTTTTAATTTTTATATTTTATTTTGGTTTTGTTTAGAACAATTTAATAATGCCCATTATTCACCAGGGTGTGAAAAAATGGGCACTCATTTCTAAGAGCTGGTCAGAAGAAAATTGTTCAAACTTTTCTGTAGTGCAATTTAGCAGTATAAATAGCAGTATAAATTAGAAGCCCCCAAACTGCAAAACATTAAATCTAACAATTAAAATTCTAGGGGGGCTTCCCTGGTGGCGCAGTGGTTGAGAGTCCGCCTGCCGATGCAGGGGACACGGGTTCGTGCCCCGGTCCGGGAAGATCCCACATGCCACGGAGCAGCTGGGCCCGTGAGCCATGGCTGCTGAGCCTGTGCGTCCGGAGCCTGTGCTCCGCAATGGGAGAGGCCACAACGGTGAGAGGCCCGCATAACGCAAACAAAACAAAAACAAAAACAAAACAAAACAAAACAAAATTCTAGGAATTCATCAGAAGAAACATTTACAGATATATTCATGTTTACCTCAAGTATACTTAACACAACATTTTCATAGTAGTGAAATGCTGACAGTGATGTAAATACCCAACAAAGAGAATGATTAAATTAATTATACACAGGAACACACACACATATCCACTGGAAAAATATGCAGGCATTAAAATGGCATTATAGAGGACTATTGAATGATTAGAAAATTGTTCATAATCTATAAAATGTTAAAAGGTACTTAAATTATGTATACAAGATATATTTGTGTGTGTATATATACATGAATATATACATATGTGTATGTGTGCATATATATATATGCACACATGCATATATATATGAAACTGGAATGAAAACTGGAATGAGGTATGCCAAAATGTTAACACAATTTTTCTCTGAGGTAATACAGATTTTATTCTTTTTTTGGTGAGAATATTTAAGTTCTTAGCAAATATCAATTACATAATACAGTGTTATTAACTGTAGTCACCATGTTTTATATTAGATCTTCGGACCTTATTCATATTACAGCTGAAGGTTTTAGCCTTTTACCAACCCCTCCCCATTTGCCTCACCCCGTAGCCCCTGACAGCCACTAGTCTGCTCTCTGTTGCCATGGGTTTGACTCTTCTTTTTTAGATTCCACATATAAGTGTAATTATACAGTATTTGCCTTTCTTTTTTTGGCTTATTTTACTTAGTGTAGTGTCCTCAAGATCATACATGTTGTTGCAAATGGCAGAATTTCCTTCATTTTCATAGCTGAATAATATCCCATTGCGTGTGTGTGTGTGTGTGTGTGTGTGTGTGTGTGTGTGTGTGTAAAATCTTCTTTATCCATTTATCCATTAAGGGACAGTTAGGTTATTACCATATCTTGGCTATTGTGAATAACGCGGCAATGAATATGGGATTGCAGATATCTTTTTTTTTTTTTTTTTTTGCGGTATGCGGGCCTCTCACTGTTGTGGCCTCTCCCATTGTGGAGCACAGGCTCCGGATGCGCAGCCTCAGCGACCATGGCTCATGGGCCCAGCCGCTCCGCGGCATGTGGGATCTTCCTGAACCGGGTCACGAACCCGTGTTCCCTGCATCGGCAGGCGGACTCTCAACCTCTGCGCCACCAGGGAAGCCCGCAGATATCTCTTTGATATCTTGTTTTCATATCCTTTAGATATGTACCCATAAGTGGGATTGCTGGATCATATGGTAGTTCTATTTTTAATTTTTTGAGAAGCCTCCATACCGTTTTCTATAGTGACTGCAGATAATTTTTATAAGTGGACCTAATATTACTAAAGATACAAATTCTTTGTTGAACAAATGCATGAATTAATAAAAAAGTGATGGAATAATTCAATGTAAAATAAATATGCAGAGTCAGTCGTGGTTAAATCTTCTGGTCTGTGCATAATACTCTCTCTGTATTCACTCCTGAATGCAGAGGTGATCTAATTGCTCCATGTCTCCCATGATGTTTGCCATGGTGCAGGGAAGGTATGACATGGAAAAGGAGATGCCTGTTTTGTAGGTTGGACCTTCCTGTACAATAAAAAGTTGTATGTATATTATACTTCTATTTTTCCACCAACAAATGTTAAAAATAACATCCATTGTCATATATTACATTTTCTCTAGTTTTCATTATTTTCCCATAATACTTTTCTAATTATTATTTTTTTCTTTTTATAATGTAGTTTACTTTTCTGGCTAGTCCTTCTCTTGATTCTGTTTCCTAAAACAGTACTTTTCAACGTAGTGGTGGTAAAGAACCAATTTTGTTATATTTTCTGATTTATTTTCAAATGCAGATCAATAATTCCATAAAATACAATAAGAATTAATCACTAGGGAAAAACGTTTTTTAAAAACACCAATCCAAACTTTTATTATTTCATTCAAAAGGCATGAAATTTATTACAAAAAATATCAAATGTAAGAAAAAAGAAAATATAAGTTCTGTAAACTTTGTTCATTGCAAGAATCACTATTATACTTTTTGTACTTCAACTATAAAACAAAAGTTATGAATTAGGGATTCTGCATATTTTCACACTTTGAACAAATACCTTACAGATCCACATATGAAGCTTTTAATGTCTCTATTTCTTACTTGTAGTCAAAATAACATTGATAACAAGGCACCAAATAAAGTGTAAAGTATGCTTGGACTGTTTAAAGCTAAGGGAATGGGCTAGTATGTCTTTCTCCCAAAGATGATGGCCAGATATTCACATCTGTATCCAAAAGGGCATGGCAAATGTGGGTTCTATGAAAGTATGCAGTCTACTGGGTGACTAGCCATACCTATAGTCACTTATGTGACAGTGTTTTTGTTCTAAGTGCTCCATCTGGGTTAAAGAGATCCTAAACAGGAATTAAGGGATATACACCAGACCCAGTCCTCAAAATATAAGAAGCTATGGGTGACTTGATAAGGGAGCAGGAACCCAGCCAGGCAGGATCTAGTTTTTTTCAGAAACCTAGAGAGGCAATCACAATTAGTCCTGAGGACTACACCGACAGATTGATCAATATGGGAAAAGTTAGATGGATAGGCTACAGCTTCGTGGTTTGAGAAAGTACAGACATAGGGATCTTGATAGACTCACAGAGTTGATTAACCCAGGGGAAGAGGGAGGCTAGTCCACAAGTAGGCAAAGCTGTTGACAGTGAGGATTAATAGCTTTTTTCTTCGTGGAAATGTTGATAGATTTCTTTGAAACTCAGTATTTTCACCTGTAAGATGGGAATTACGATAACTGCTTTTTCAGACTGAAAGAGTATTATAAACAACAAAACTCATGTGAAAGAGTATGTAAGTAAATCACCAACATATATATATATATATATATATATATATATATATATACATGAATGTGTATGTATATATGTGTGTGTGACATTATTATGACTATTATTTTTATAATCTGAGCCAGCTGATTCTCAAATACTTCACAGTTATTTAGTATGTGTTCCTTGGTCTCCTCCTCTCCTGGTTCTTTTGGGCGGAACATTATACGTATTTTAGCCAGAAGTTTGCCTCATTCCAAAAAGATCTCTTTACTTTGGCCCAATTCTATTACTTCCCTTAGGTGTTTAGAAACCTTTTTTAATATCTTCATCCTCCAGATTATCAATTTTTGTTCTATACATATAGATCTCCTTTGATATTTCTAAGTGTGATACTTTCCTAGCTTTCCTTTTTAAGTCTCATGCTTTATACTCTACACTGTCATCTACTTCACCATAACCTTTTCATAATTTCCCCTTTTCTTCCTTCAAAAAATTTTACCTTCAGTAAAGCACTCCCATTCCCTCATTCCTCCACACGAGCAGATGGAATTTTAAGTTCGTTCCCTAAAGTGTTGTTATAGTTCACTTTGAAACATGGAGACACGATAATAAATTGTAGATTCCTCCTTTCAACAGGTATTTGACCCTCTGTTAAGTTATACCTGTTTCCAATGGAACCTGAAAAAGCCCCTGCCAGAAGAACCACATACCTATGGGGGGACCACAAAGAACTATGGCACAAAAAAAACTGTCACTGGAAGCTGTTTACTCAACCTTGCCCTATTTTCTAACAGTGGATTTACCCTTGATTTCTTCATTTACTTTCCTCTTCTATGTCTTATTTTATTTTACACCCTATTCCTCTTTATAAAGTGCAGGACAATAAGTCTCCTTGAGCCAGTCTCCGCATTGTCACATTTCATAGCACCATTTTTGCATGTAGTACCACATTTGTGGTTTTGCTACTTTGATCTGTTTAATTGTACTTCCTACAGCTCTCTGGAGAACACTATTTATATTTTTCTACATCCCGTGCTCCTCCTATAACTCAAAGAGCAGTGTCATCTGCATGAAATAATATTCATTTCAGACTATATAGTAACATCCCACTTTCATGTGTGTATTTTACTTCCTTGGAAGTGCCTAAGAATCTCTTTGTAAAAGAGTCTTCAGACCATACACGCAGAGAGAAGCTAGAAAAGCAGTCTTGTCTCATTTCTCTGGCACCATGAATTATGCACCCTTCTCAAACACTCCCCACTGCTGCGTATGGGCTGCTGATGGTGTTACTGGGAAATGTCTTCACATATTTCAGCAATGTTCAGACAGATGGTTTTAGAGAGAAACTGTGTTGTTGTTGTTTTCCTGATCAAACATTTGCTTCATTGAAATAAAATTAATGTTCTTCCCACTTTCCTCTTAAAGCATGATATCTCTTCAGAGTCCTCAATCCAACAGCTTTTCCCTCTCCTACCATGGTGCCCATTGCTTCGAAAAATCTAAAACTCAGTATCCTAGTTTCATAGTCTCTGACTTTTAATACATATCTTTCAATGATTCTTAAAAAAAATTCTAACTTAAGATTCCCATCATGATGACCATTCTAAAATATTCTAGTAAGTAATTTCTAAAATTTGCTTAATTTAACTACAGTATTTCATTAGAGTACTTTCTTCCTTGAACTCACTTCTTGAACTGTGAGTTTCCAATAAACCACTTATTCTTTGCTGGCACCTTGCATCAGCTGAGATTTCCTTTTCTTTCTTGTTTCTGAAGTTTTTTAAGTAAAGATCACTCCCATAATTTAGAGAACACAAGCATCACCACTGTTTTTCTTCAGTGCCAGCTTAACCTGTCTGTGACATTTTTACTCTCCACTACTGTCTTATTGCCGTATCTAAATTAGCATCCTTCAGTTTGGTATTACAGATTGGCTTACACTTTTGATTTTATTGCCAAGTATTTTGGAGTTAGGAAGACCTCAAACTCTAGCCACTTATGAATTACATGATTCCATATCTCAATTTTCTTTTGGAGAAATAGAGATATTATTAACGGAGGTTTTTGTTTACTGTTGTTAATTGTGTTGTTCTTGTCACATGTCAAATGTATTTATTACATATGAGGCTTCTGGCAAGATACTTAAATCCCTGACCTTTAATTTCCTTATCTTTAAAATTAAAATAATAATACTTCCCTTGCAAAGATGCTGTATATATTAGCAATAATGATTGTAAAGTATCTGATACCCAGTAATAGGCAGTATTGGTGATGATGATGATTGCTATCATCATAACTTACCTCTTAAAGTTTCTACTTTCACTATAGCATCTTTCTCTGAGAGAAAGCTAAAATTGTCTCCTAGTTTCAGGGTTTTGTTTTTGTTTTTTTTTGTTTTTTTTATATGGTGAAAAGACATTATGTGCTTTAAAACATTTGTATTTGTTTTAAATGGGAAGTAAAGTTACTTTAATTTACAATGTTTGTTTTTCTCTCATCTCTAATCACACATTGTACCGTTTGAATGTCATGCTCTGCACATCCATAATATCCACTCTAACATGACAGACCAGTGCACAGAGCCCTGAGTACAGACCCTTAACCTCAGTACACCCCCTCTATGGATCCGATGTTGAGTTTTTGGAGGAATATATACAGTTTTTTAAATTCCAATCTCCACAAACTTTTATTCTTCTTTTATGTTACATTTACTGAGTACCTAAAAAGTGCCAGCCAATATGCTAGCCACTGGGAATACAAAGGTGAAGATAATGTCCTTTCTCAAATGATTTTACAAACTAGTGAGAGGTACACCCACATGAAACACATAATTACTATACAAAGTGATTTTATCGTATCTTTTGATGTTCTCTTTGATCTCCTAGTTTTCACTGTATCTTTAATTCTTCCCAAATCTATCTTTAACTCCTTTTCAAGTCCTATGTTAATTCTAGCTTTCTTCCAGGATTGGATTAAAATTAAAAGGGGCCTTAGTCCTTCCCTCCTCTGCCCTGATTTAAGTTATAACAAAACTTTACTTTTTTCCCTGCGGGACATCTTTAAAAACTATTATAAAACTTTTCAAATAAAAAAACATAAAGAGTATGATGCAATAAATTCTCATATACACATAACAAAGATTCAATAATTATAATTATGTAGTCATATATGCATTTATTCTTCATTCATCTAAATCCCAGATATTAAAATAGTTTACCCTCAAATATACTATTTTGTATTTCCAACAAAAAATTAATTTTCAAAACCCAAATACTATTACCCAACTAAAAACTTAATAACCATTAATCATTCCAGTTATCTATTCTACATTAAAAAATCCATCTCAAACTCAGTAGTATTAAACACAGCCAAGTTTTATGCTCATCGATCTCTGTGTCAGGAAATTGGGCAGTGCTTGACGTGGTGATTCTCTTGCTCCATGTTGTTACTCAGTAGTACTCACCTGGTGATGAGCCAGTCTAGAGGATCCAAGACTATTTGACTCAGATGTCTCTTGCTTTAGCAGGGATGACCTGGATGGAGGAATGAAGTGCTTATATATATATATATATATATATATATATATATATATATACCCTCCAGTATGGCAGTTATCAAGTTGTTGGTCTTCCTACATAGAGGTTGGTTTCTCCTGAGTGACTAACCCAGTACTACCAGGCAGAAAACACATAGCTTTTTTATTACCTAACTTCAGAAGTCACAGAGTTACTTTTGATGCACTTTATTGGTCAAAGCAGCAATAAACCTGTCCAGATTCAGAGAGAGAGAGATCATATACCCTAACTCTCAATGATAGGAGTGTCAAATAAATTTGAGGTTAGGTTTTGAAACCACGGAAGACTTTAATATAGCATAATGTAATATAATATAATATAACATAACATAATATAGTATAATATAAAATACCAATTCCATATTTCAATTTTTCTCAGTTGTCTCAGAAATGTCTTTTTATGTTTGGTGTTCAAATCAGGCTCCATACCAGGTCTATACGTTGCATTTTTTTTTAGTAAAGAGAAAAATGAGAAAACTACTAGAGCTAATCAATGAATTTAGTAAAGTAACAGGATACAAAATTAATTCACAGAAATCTCTGGCATTCCTATATACTAATGATGAAAACTCTGAAAGTGAAATCAAGAAAACACTCCCATTTACCATTGCAACAAAAATAATAAAATATCTAGGAATAAACCTACCTAAGGAGACAAAAGACCTGCATGCAGAAAATTATAAGACACTGATGAAAGAAATTAAAGATGATACAAATAGATGGCAAGATATACTATGTTCATGGATTGGAAGAATCAACATTGTGAAAATGACTCTACTACCCAAAGCAATCTACAGATTAAATGCAATCCCTATCAAACTACCACTGGTATTTTTCACAGAACTAGAACAAAAAATTTCACAATTTGTATGGAAACAAAAAAGACCCCGAATAGCCAAAGCAATCTTGAGAACGAAAAACAGAGATGGAGGAATCAGGCTCCCTGACTTCAGACTATACTATGAAGCTACAATAATCAAGACAGTATGGTACTGGCACAAAAACAGAAAGATAGATCAATGGAACAGGATAGAAAGACCAGAGATAAACCCACGCACATATGGACACCTTATCTTTGATAAAGGTGGCAGGAATGTACAGTGGAGAAAGGACAGCCTCTTCAATAAATGGTGCTGGGAAAACTGGACAGGTACATGTAAAAGTATGAGATTAGATCACTCCCTAACACCATACACAAAAATAAGCTCAACATGGATTAAAGACCTAAACATAAGGCCAGACACTATCAAACTCTTAGAGGAAAACATAGGCAGAACACTCTATGACATAAATCACAGCAAGATCCTTTTTGAACCACCTCCTAGAAAAATGGAAATAAAAACAAAAGTAAACAAATGGGACCTAATGAAACTTAAAAGCTTTTGCACAGCAAAGGAAATCATAAACAAGACCAAAAGACAACCCTCAGAATGGGAGAAAGTATTTGCAAATGAAGCAACTGACAAAGGATTAATCTCCAAAATTTACAAGCAGCTCATGCAGCTCAATATCAAAAATCAAACAACCCAATCCAAAAATGGGTAGAAGACCTAAACAGACATTTCTCCAAAGAAGATATACAGGCTGCCAACAAACACATGAAAGAATGCTCAACATCATTAATCATTAGAGAAATGCAAATCAAAACTACAATGAGATATCATCTCACACCAGTCAGAATGGCCATCATCAAAAAATCTAGAAACAATAAATGCTGGAGAGGGTGTGGAGAAAAGGGAACATTCTGTCACTGCTGGTGGGAATGTGAATTGGTTCAGCCACTATGGAGAACAGTATGGACGTTCCTTAAAAAACTAAAAATAGAACTACTGTATGACCCAGCAATCCCACTACTGGGCATATACCCTGAGAAAACGAAAATTCAAAAAGAGTCATGTACCAAAATGTTCACTGGAGCTCTATTTACAGTAGCCCGGAGATGGAAACAACCTAACTGCCCATCATCGGTTGAATGGATAAAGAAGATGTGGCACATATATACAATGGAATATTACTCAGCCATAAAAAGAAACGAAATTGAGCTATTTGTAATGAGGTGGATAGACCTAGAGTCTGTCATACAGAGTGAAGTAAGTCAGAAAGAGAAAGACAAATACCGTATGCTAACACGTATATATGGAATTTAAGAAAAAAAATGTCATGAAGAACCTAGGGGTAAGACAGGAATAAAGACACAGACCTACAGGAGAACGGACTTGAGGATATGGGGAGGGGGAAGGGTGAGCTATGACAGGGCGAGAGAGAGGCATGGACATATATACACTAACAAACGTAAGGTATATAGCTAGTGGGAAGCAGCCGCTTGGCACAGGGATATTGGCTCGGTGCTTTGTGACCTCCTGGAGGGGTGGGATAGGGAGGGTGGGAGGGAGGGAGTTGCAAGAGGGAAGAGATATGGGGACATATGTATATGTATAACTGATTCACTTTGTTATAAAGCAGAAACTAACACACGATTGTAAAGCAATTATACCCCAATAAAAATGTTAAAAAAATAAATTTAAAAAAAATTAAAAAAATAAAAATAAAGAGAAAAATGCCTCTTTTTTATGGTATTCACTTGTGATAAAACCTGATCAATTATCTTAAAAAATGATCCACATTACTTCTTTGTGGTGCCATTTAATTTTATTGCTCCAACTCCCAGTAAACTAGAAGTAATATCTAAAGGCTGATGAGATTTACATTCAGCATTTTGGCAAAAATATTTTCTTGGTGGTGCTCTGTGTAGTACACTGCATCCTGTCAGGAGACACATAATGTCTAGTTATTAGTGGTTGATCAGTTACTTCAGGAAGTGATAACTTGTTCTCTCCATTGCAAATTTATTATTTTTTTGTTTGTTTGTTTTTCATCTTGAAATCAGTAAATAACCCTTGGAGTGATACTTTTACTTTTTAAGAATACTCAAAACCTATCAACTCACAAAGTGTTTTAAAAATACTTTAAAGATTCCTTTTTTTTTTTTTTTCCTTCCAGTTTGTTGAGATATAAATGACATACAGCACTGTATGGTTGGGGTGCACAGACTAATGATTTGACTTACATCCATCATGAAATGATTATCACAGTAAGTTTAGTGAAGTGCATCATCTAATATAGACAAAAAAATATAAAAGAGAAAAAGATTATTTTTCTTGTGATGAGAACTCTTAGGATTTATGCTCTTAACAACTTTTATACATAACATAAAGCAGTGTTAATTATATTCACCATGTTGTACATTACATCCCTAGTACTTATTTATCTTATAATTGGAAGTTTGTAACTTTTCACTGCCCTTATCCAATTTCCCCTCCCCCAAACTCCACCTCTGGAAACCACAAATCTGATCTCTTTTTCTATGAGTCTGTTTTTTTTTTTTTTAAACATCTTTATTGGAGTATAATTGCTTTACAATGGTGTGTTAGTTTCTGCTTTATAACAAAGTGAATCAGTTATACATATACATATGTCCCCATATCTCTTCCCTCTTTCGTCTCACTCCCTACCACCCTCCCTATCCCACCCCTCTAGGTGGTCACAAAGCACTGAGCTGATCTCCCTGTGCTATGCGGCTGCTTCCCACTGGCTATCAATTTCACGTTTGTTAGTGTATATATGTCCATGCTACTCTCTCGCTTTTTCCCAGCTTACCCTTTCCCCTTCCCATATGCTCAAGTCCATTATCTAGTAGGTATGTGTCTTTATTCCCATCTTGCCCCTAGGTTCTTCATGACCTCTTTCTTTCTTCTTTTTTTCTTTTTAGATTCCCAATATACGTATTAACACACGATATTTGTTTTTCTCTTTCTGACTTACTTCAGTCTGTATGACAGACTCTAGGTCCATCCACCTCACTACAAATAACTCAATTTCGTTTCTTTTTATGGCTGAGTAATATTCCATCGTATATATGTGCCATAACTTCTTTATCCATTCATCTGATGATGGCCACTTAAGTTGTTTCCATCTCTGGGCTACTGTAAATAGAGCTCCAGTGAACATTTTGGTACATAACTCTTTTTGAATTATGGTTTTCTCAGGGTATATGCCCAGTAGTGAGATTGCTGTGTCATATGGTAGTTCTATTTGTAGTTTTTTAAGGAACCTCCATACTGTTCTCCATAGGGGTTGTATCAATTTACTTTCCCACCAACAGTGCAAGAGTGTTCCCTTTTCTCCACACCCTCTCCAGCATTTATTGTTTCTAGATTTTTTGATGATGGCCATTCTGACTGGTGTGAGATGATATCTCATTGTAGTTTTGATTTGCATTTCTCTAATGATTAATGATGTTGAGCATTCTTTCATGTGTTTGTTGGCAGTCTGTATATCTTCTTTGGAGAAATGTCTGTTTAGGTCTTCTACCCATTTTTGGATTGGGTTGTTTGATTTTTGATATTGAGCTGCATGAGCTGCTTGTAAATTTTGGAGATTAATCCTTTGTCAGTTGCTTCATTTGCAAATACTTTCTCCCATTCTGAGGGTTGTCTTTTGGTCTTGTTTATGATTTCCTTTGCTGTGCAAAAGCTTTTAAGTTTCATTAGGTCCCATTTGTTTATTTTTGTTTTTATTTCCATTTTTCTAGGAGGTGGTTCAAAAAGGATCTTGCTGTGATTTATGTCATAGAGTGTTCTGCCAATGTTTTCTTCTAAGAGTTTGATAGTGTCTGGCCTTACATTTAGGTCTTTAATCCATGTTGAGCTTATTTTTGTGTATGGTGTTAGGGAGTGTTCTAATTTCATTCTTTTACATGTAGCTGTCCAGTTTTCCAAGCACCACTTATTGAAGAGGCTGTCTTTCTCCACTGTATATTCTTGCCTCCTTTATCAAAGATAAGGTGACCATATGTGCATGTGTTTATCTCTGGGCTTTCTATCCTGGTCCATAGAGCTATATTTCTGTTTTTGTGCCACTACCATACTGTCTTGATTACTGTAGCTTTGTAGTATAGTCTGAAGACAGGGAGCCTGATTCCTCCAGCTCCGTTTTTGTTTCTCAAGATTTCTTTGACTATTCGGGGTCTTTTGTGTTTCCATACAAATTGTGAAATTTTTGTTCCAGTTTTGTGAAAAATGCCAGTGCTGGTTTGATAGGGACTGCATTGAATCTGTAGATTGCTTTGGGTAGTATAGTCATTTTCACAATGTTGATTCTTCCAATCCAAGAACATAGTATATCTCGCCATCTATTTGTATCATCTTTAATTTCTTTCATCATTGTCATAATTTTCTGCATACAGGTCTTCTGTCTCCTTAGGTAGGTTTATTCCTAGATATTTTATTATTTTTGTTGCAATGGTAAATGGGAGTGTTTTCTTGATTTTACTTTCAGATTTTTCCTCATTAGTATATAGGAATGCCAGAGATTTCTGTGAATTAATTTTGTATCCTGCTACTTTACCAAATTCATTGAGTAGCCTTAGTAGTTTTCTGGTAGCATCTTTAGGATTCTCTATGTATAGTATCATGTCATCTGCAAACAGTGACAGCTTTACTTCTTCTTTTCTGATTTGCATTCCTTTTATTTCATTTTGTTCTCTGATTGCTGTGGCTAAAACTTCCAAAACTATGTTGAATAATAGTGGTGAGTGTGGGAAACCTTGTCTTGTTCCTGACCTTAGTGGAAATGGTTTCACTTTTTCACCATTGAGGATGAGGTTGGCTGTGGGTTTGTCATACATGGCCTTTATTATTTTGAGAAAAGTTCACTCTATGCCTACTTTCTCGAGGGTTTTTATCATAAATTGTGTTGAATTTTGTTGAAAGCTTTCTCTGCATCTATTTAGATGATCGTATGTTTTTTCTCCTTCAATTTGTTAATATGGTGTATCACATTGTATGATTTGCGTATATTGAAGAATCATTGCATTCCTGCGATAAACCCCACTTGATCATTGTGTATGATTCTTTTAATGTGCTGTTGGATTCTGTTTGCTAGTATTTTGTTGAGGATTTTTGCATCTATGTTCATCAGTGATATTGGCCTGTAGTTTTCTTTCTTTGTGACATCTTTGTCTGCTTTTGGTATCAGGGTGATGGTGGCCTCGTAGAATGAGTTTGGGAGTGTTCCTCCCTCTGCTATATTTTGGAAGAGTTTGAGAAGGATAGGTGTTCGTTTTTCTCTAAATGTTTCATAGAAGTTGCCTGTGAAGCCATCTGGTCCTGTGCTTTTTTTGTTGTAAGATTTTTAATCTCAGTTTCAATTTCAGTGCTTGTGTTTTTTCTGTTCATACTTTCTATTTCTTCCTGGTTCAATCTCGGAAAGTTGTGCATTTCTAAGAATTTGTACATTTCTTCCAGCTTGTCCATTTTATTGACATATAGTTGCATGTAGTAATCTCTCATGATCCTTTGTATTTCTGCAGTGTCAGTTTTTACTTCTCCTTTTTCATTTCTAATTCTATTGATCTCAGTCTTCTCTCTTTTTTCTTGATGAGTCTGGCTAACAGTTTATCAATTTTGTTTATCTTCTCAAAGAACCATCTTTTAGTTTTATTGATCTTTGCTATTGATTCCTTTATTTCTTTTTCATTTGTTTCTGAGCTGATCTTTATGATTTCTTTCCTTCTGCTAACTTTGGGGTTTTTTTGCTCTTCTTTCTCTAATTACTTTAGGTGTAAGGTTAGGTTGTTTGTTTGACGTGTTTCTTGTTTCTTGAGGTAGGGTTGTATTGCTATAAACTTCCCTCTTAGAACTGCTTTTGCTGCATCCCATAGGTTTTGGGTTGTCATGTTTTCATTGTGATTTGTTTCTAGGCATTTTTTGATTTCCTCTTTGATTTCTTTAGTGATCTCTTGATTATTAAGTAGTGTATTCTTTAGTCTCCATGTGTTTATATTTTTTACAGAGTTTTTCCTGTAATTGATATTTAGTGTCATAGCGTTGTGGTCCGAAAAGATACTTGATACGATTTCAGTTTTCTTAAATTTACCAAGGCTTGATTTGTGACACAAGATACGATCTACCCTGGAGGATGTTCCATGAGCACTTGAGAAGCATGTGTGTTCTATTGGTTTTGGATGGAATGTCTTATAAATATCAACTAAGTCCATCTTGTTTAATGTATCATTTATAACTTGTGTTTCCTTATATATTTTCATTTTGGATGATCTGTCCATTGTTGAAAGTGGGGTGTTAAAGTCCCCTACTATGATTTTGTTACTGTCGATTTCCCCTTTTATGGCTGTTAGTATTTGCCTTATGTATTGAGGTGCTCCTATGTTGGGTGCATAAATATTTACAATTGTTATATCTTCATCTTGGAATGAACCCTTGATCATTATGTAGTGTCCTTCATTGTCTCTTGTAATAGTCTTTGTTTTAAAGTCTATTTTGTCTGATATGACAATTGCTACTCCACCTTTCTTTTGATTTCCATTTGCATGGAATATCTTTTTCCTTCCCCTCACTTTCAGTCTGTATATGTCCCTAGGTCTGAAGTGTGTTTCTTGTAGACAGCATATATATGGGTCTTGTTTTTGTACCCATTCAGCCAGTCTATGTCTTTTGGTTTGAGCATTTCATCTATTTACATTTAAGGTAATTATCGGTATGTATGTTCCTATTCCCATTTTCTTAATTGTTTTGGGTTTCTTATTGTAGATCTTTTCCTTCGCTTGTGTTTCCTGCCTAGAGAAGTTCCTTTAGCATTGGTTGTAATGCTGGTTTGGTTGTGCTGAATTCTCTTAGCTTTTGCTTGTCTGTAAAGGTTTTAATTTCTCCATCAATTCTGAATGAGATCCTTGGTGCGTAATCTTGGTTGTAGGATTTTCTCCTTCCTCACTTTAAATATGTCCTTCCACTCCCTTCTGACTTGCAGAGCTTCTGCTGAAAGATCAGCTGTTAACCTTATGGGGACACCCTTGTGTGTTATTTGTTGTTTTTCCCTTGCTGCTTTTCATATTTTTTCTTTGTATATAATTTTTGATAATTTGATTAATATGTGTCTTGCCATGTTTCTCCTTGGATTTATCCTGTATGGGACTCTCTGTACTTCCTGGACTTGATTAACTATTTCCTTTCCCATATTAGGGACCTTTTCAACTATAATCTCTTCAAATATTTTCTCAGTCCCTTTCTTTTTCTCTTCTTCTTCTGGGACCCCTATAATTCGAATGTTGGTGTGTTTAATGTTGTCCCAGAGGTCTCTGAGACTGTCCTCAATTCTTTTTTCCTTATTCTACTCTGCAGTAGTTATTTAGACTACTTCATCTTCCAGGTCACTTATCCGTTCTTCTGTCTCAATTAATCTGCTACTGATCCCTTCTAGAGAATTTTTAATTTCAGTTATTGTGTTGTTCATCACTGTTTGTTTGCTCTTTAGTTATTCTAGATCCCTGTTAAATGTTTCTTGTATTTTGTCCATTCTTTTTCCATGATTTTGGATCATCTTTACTATCAATATTCTGAATTCTTTTTCAGGTAGACTGCCTATTTCCTCTTCATTTGTTAGGTCTGGTGGTTTTTTGCATTGCTCCTTCATTTGCTGCGTGTTTCTCTGTCTTCTCATTTAGCTTAACTTACTGTGTTTGGGGTCTCCTTTTCACAGGCTGTGGGTTCGTAGTTCCCATTGTTTTTGGTGTCTCTCCCCAGTGGCTAAATTTGGTTCAGTGGGTTGTGTAGGCTTCCTGGTGGTGGGGACTACTGACTGTGTTCTGGTGGATGAGGCTGGATCTTGTCTTTCTGGTGGGCAGGTCCATGTCTGGTGGTGTGTTTTGGGGTGTCTGTGGCCTTATTATGATTTTAGGCAGCCTCTCTGCTAATGGACGGGGTTGTGTTCCTATCTTGCTAGTTTTGGGCATAAGGTGTCCAGCACCGTAGCTTACTGGTCGTTGAGTGAAGATGGGTGTTGGCATTGAGATGGAGATCTCTTGGAGATTTTCACCATTTGATATTACGTGGAGCTTGGAGGTCTCTTGTGGACCAGTGTTCTGAAGTTGGCTCTACCACCTCAGAGGCACAGCCCTTATGGCTGGCTGGAGCACCAAGAGCCTGTCATCCACATGGCTCAGAATAAAAGGGAGAGGGAGGGAAGAAAGAAAGGAAGAAAGAAAGAAAGAAAGAAAGAGAAAGAAAGAAAGAAAAGAAAGAAAGAAAGAAGAAGGAAAGGGAGGTAAAGTAAAATAAAATAAAATAAAGTTATGAAAATAAAAAATAAAATATAATTATTAAAAAAATATTTTTAAGTAAAAAAAGAAAGAAAGAAGAGAGCAACCAAACTAAAACACAAATCCACCAATGAGAACAAGTGCTAACAAGTATACTAAAAAAAAAAAAAAAAAACAAAAATCCGGAGAGACAGAACCCTAGGACAAATGGTAAAAGCAAAGCTATACAGACAAAATCACACACAGAAGCATACACATACACACTCACAAAAAGGGAAAAAATATATATATATTTTTGTTCCCAAAGTCCCCCTCCTCAACCTGGGATGATTCGTTGTCTATTCATGTATTCCACAGATGCAGGGCACATCAAGTTGATTGTAGAGATTTAATCTGCTGCTCCTGAGGCTGCTGGGAGAGATTTCCCTTTCTCTCCTTTGTTCGCACAGTTCCTGGGATTCGGCTTTGGATTTGGACCCGCCTCTGCGTGTAGGTCGCCTGAGGGCGTCTGTTCTTCACTCAGACAGAACGGGGTTAAAGGAGCAGCTGATTTGGTGGCTCTGGCTCACTCAGGCCTGGGGGAAGGAGGGGTACAGAAGTGCGGGGCGAACCTGCAGCAGCAGAGGCTGGTGTGACGTTGCAACAGCCTGAGGTGCACCGCAGGCTCCCGGGGAAATTGTCCCTGGATCACGGGACCCTGGCAGTGGCGGGCTGCACAGGCTCCTGGGAGGGGAGGTGTGGATAGTGACCTGTGCTTGCACACAGGTTTCTTGGTGGCTGCAGCTGCAGCCTTAGCAACTCATGCCTGTCTCTGGGGTCCGTGCTGATAGCCGTGGCTCGCGCCCGTCTCTGGAGCTCCTTTAAGTGGCGCTGTTAATCTCCTCTCCTCGTGCACCAGTAAACAAAGAGGCAAGAAAAAGTCTCTTGTCTCTTCGGCAGCTCCAGACTTTTTCCCGGCCTCCCTCCAGGCTATCTGTGGCACACTATCCCCCTTCAGGCTGTGTTCATGCAGCCAACCCCAGTCCTCTCCCTGGGATCCGACCTCTGAAGCCCGAGCCTCACCTCCCAACCCCCTCCCGCCCCAGCGGGTGAGCCGACAAGCCTCTCAGGCTGGTGAGTGCTGGTCGGCACCGATCCTCTGTGTGGGCATCTCTCCGCTTTGCCCTCCGCCCTCTCCTCTGTGGCTCCGAAGCTTCCCCCCTCTGCCACCCGCAGTCTCCGCCCACGAGGGGGCTTCCTAGTGTGTGGAAACCTTTTCTCCTTCACAGCTCCCTCCCACTGGTGCAGGTCCCACCCCTATTCTTTTGTCTCTGTTTTTTTCTTTTTTCTTTTGCCCTACCCAAGTGCGTGGGGAGTTTCTTGCCTTTTGGGAGGTCTAAGGTCTTCTGCCAGCGTTCAGTAGGTGTTCTGTAGGAGTTGTTCCACATGTAGAAGTGTTTCTAATGTATTTGTGGGGGGGAAGGTGATCTCCACGTCTTACTCTTCCGCCACCTTGAAGCTCCCGAGTTTGTTTGTTTCTGAAGTATAACAACTGATCTACAACACTGTTAATTCCTGTTATGCAACACGGTCATCTGATATTTCTATACATTTCAAAATGATTACCATGGTATTTAGTTATGATATGTTACCATGCAAATATATTACATAATTATTGACTGTATTCCCTACAGTATATATTTCATACCTGTGACTTTTATTTTGCAACTGAAAGTTTATATCCTTAATCTCCCTCACCTATTTTTTTCCTTCCCCCACACCCCTCCCCTCTGGAAACCACCTGTTCATTCTCTGTATCTATAACTCTATTCCTATTTTATTATGTTTGTTCATTTGTTTCATTTTTTAGATTCCACATATAAGTAAAAGTATACAATATTTGTCTTTCTCTGTGTGACATATCACTTAGCATAATGCCCTCTATGTCCATCCATGTTGTTGCAAAGAACAAGACTTCATTCTTTTTTATGTCTGAGTAGTATTCCATTGTGTATATATATACCGTATCTTCTCCATTCATTTATCTATTGATGGACACTTAGGTTTCTTCCATATCTTGGGTATTGTAAATAATGCTGCAGTGAACACAGGGGTTCATGCATATTTTCTAATTAGTGTTTTCAGATAAATATCCTGAAGTGGAATTGCTGGATCTTATGGTAGTTCTATTTTTCATTTTTTGAGTTCTACTTTTAATTTTTCTCCATACTGTTTTCCACAGTGGCTACACCAAATTACATTCCTACCAACAGTGCATGAGGGTTCCCTTTTCTCCACATCCTCATCAACACTTGTTATTTGTTGTCTTTTTGATAATAACCATTCTGACATGTTATGGTTTTAATAAGCATTTCCCTGGTAATTAGTGATGTTGAGCACATTTTCATGTGCCTGTTGGCCATCTGTATGCCTTCTTTGGAAAAACATCTATTCAGAAACTCTGCTCATTTTTTAACTAAACTGTTTTTTTGGTGTTGAGTTCTATGAGTTCTTTATACATCTTGTATAGTATCCCCTTATTGATTATATTGTTTGTGAAAATATTCTCTCATCCAGTGGTTTCCTTAGCTGTGCAAAATCTTTTTAGTTTGATGTAGTCCTACTTGTTTATTTTTTTCTTTTTTTCCCTTGCCTGAGGAGAAATATCCAAGAAAATACTCTGACTGATGTCAAACAGCGTACTGCCTATGTTTTCTACTAGAGATTTTTTTGTTTCAGGTCTTACATTTAAGTCTTCAGTCAATTTTGAATTTATTTTTGTGCATGGTGTGAGAGAGTAGTCCAGTTTTATTCTTTCACATGTAGTTGTCCAGTCTCCCAACATTGTTTATTGAAGAGACTGTCTTTCCCCTATTGTACATTCTTGCCTCCTTTGTCATAGAGTAATTGCCCATGTAAGTGTGGGTTCATTTCTGGCCTCTTTATTCTGTCCCATTGATTCACATGTCTGTTTTTTTTTTTGTTCCAGTACCATACTGTTTTGATTACTGTAGCTGTATAGTGTAGTTTGAAATCAGGGCGTATGGTACCTCCAATTTTGTTCTTCTTCCTCAAGATTGTTTTGGCTATTTGGGCTCTTTATTTCCAGAGAGAACACACCTCAATATAATAAAGTCCATAAATGACAAGCCCACAGCTAACACCATACTCAAGGATGGAAAGCTGAAAGTGTTTCCTCTAAGATCAGGAACAAGACAAAAATGCCTACTCTTGCCACTTTTATTCAACATACTATTGTGAATCTTAGCCACAGCAATCAGACAAGAATAAATAAATAAATAAATGGAATCCAAATTGGAAAGAAAGATGTGAACTCTCTCTGTTTGCAGATGGCATACTACTATACATAGAAAATCCTAAAGACACCACCAAAACACTATTAGATCTCATCAATGAATTTGGTAAAATTGCAGGATACAAAGTTAATATACAATAATCAGTTGTGTTTCTGTATACTAACAATGAACTATCAGAAAGAGAATTAAGGAAAAATAACATTTACAATTGCATCAAAACAAAAACAAAAACAAAACCTAGGAATAAATCTACCTAAGGAGGTAAAAGGCCTGTACTTAGAAAACTGTAAAACACTCATAAAAAGAATTGAAGAGGACACAAACAGTTGGAAAGATATACCATGTTCATGGATTGGAAGAATTAATATTGTTAAAATGACCATAATATCCAAGGCAATCTACACATGCAATGCAATCCATGTCAAAATATTAATGACACTTTTCACAGAACTAGAACAAATAATAATTCTTGCTTGATATAATCTTTACAGTAGTGATTGCAAAATGGTGAATTTCTAATTCTATCTTTCCTTCATATATATCAACTGAAATTCACATATAAAGAACTTTTTCTTATTAACCAGGTTTATTTAGTAATCTACATTTCCTAGAAAAAGGAAAGAAAATGCTTAATTTTTTTTTTCTTTTATGACTGATTTTCTGAGTAAATAATTGGTGTTCTTGAAATCTTTTACAATGATAAAGAAGGTTTTCCTTGTTTTGACTTTCTATCTGTTTGAGAGCAAATTTTAACAGTATGAATATAAAATGTATGTTTAATATTTTAAGTTAATTGCAGTTATTTTTCATGTTCTTAAATAATCCCTTCATGGACAGTGGGATCTCCTTAAGGTTGTCAACTGTTATTTTTTGACATGACCACATTAGCCTTTGATACATTCCTTTATTTCTAGCATAGTAACTCTTCTATGTTCTTTTTGTACATTTCCTGACCTAAACCTGAACAAGCTATTTTTCTAAGAATTCCTGATAACTTTTAGTGAGAATAATATTTAGACAACATGACATATGCATGTGGGAGCTTAGAGACATTGGGTTGATATAGCTTCTTGGCATTTTTAGTGGACAGAGCTGGGGAAATTTATTTTAAACAAAGCATACTATGAGTTTATATTTAACATCAAAATCACTATTGTATAATTTTTACCTTTTTGAAATTTTTATACTTTATATATCTCCTCTTTTACATTGAAAATTATAAAATTACTAACTTTTTATTACTTTATTCTGTAACATATGTAAGCATATTTTAAATAATCATAGTGATATCCTAACTAGAGCAATAAAACTAAGTAAAATTAAAGTATCTTAGGTTTTCTTTGTTTGTAATCATTACATTTAATGATGTATAGACAAAATACGATATTATTAATCTTGTTGAAATGAATTTTTTTGTCAGTGTGGTTATGTCACCAACATGATATGTTCATTTGTTTTAGATTGTCCTCAGTTTTTAAGAATTATATTTTAATGTAAATTTATTTGCTTGTTTGTAGAATTTTTTATAAATGTAAATACAAGTATTACTATATTATAATGCAATATGCTGCTTGTTTTTTCCTCTGTGGACTCTAGACAAAAGCTGTACATTTATTCATTCGAGAAATCTTTGTTAAAACTTAATATTATTCACTTTCAGAAGAAACAGAAGATACAAAAATAAATCATGGTTAATAGAATCACAAATTTAGTAAGTTTAAAACAGAAGTTACTTGATGTTGTAACTGAGAATAATGGGTGGTCATGATACTTCAATAAGATGTTCAGGGAAGTTGCCTATGGAGAAATGACATTAATCCTGTAAACTGAAGGGTGAGAAGAATCCAATTGCATGAGAAGCAGGGAGAAGGATAACTTTGGCGCATTCTAGAAACTGAAAACAGACCAGTGAATTTTAAAATTAGTAACAAGAAGAAAAGAACTTAAGTTGGAGGTTGGAAAAATAGAAAGAGGACTTGTATGCCAGAAAATAAATTTTTGTTTTATTTAAAACACAGTGGGAAGCCACAGAATGGTTAGAGCAGAGAAGTGACATGATCTCACTGATTATTTAAAATAATCACTTTGACTGCTGTTTGGAGATAAAATGGAAGAAAACAAAAATTTAAACTGTCTTCTGATATTACTTCTCCCAAGCTCCCTTCAATCCCATTATTTACTTATTTCTGTATTTTCCTAGCAAGGTTGATTTGCCAGCACAGTGCTACGAAAGCATTTTAGTCCTCTGTCCTATGAATGCATCAATCTCTTTGAAACCTTTTCTGATATAAAGGTACAGTTGATCTCTCCTTTCACGTGTCTCCACTTCACATTACTTACAATTATTATGACACCTACATTTTCCTCTTGTAATTGTGGGTTTATATGCCAGTTATTCTATTAATACATGAGTAATCTGAGAGGATAATATAGTATTTATCACTGAATCCACAATGGCTAGCAGATGCATAACACATTTGGTGCTCTATGGAAGTTTTTAAAATAAATAAATAGATGAAGTCCAAATAAAAACATTCAGTTTTTACAATTGTATTTTTTTAACATCTTTATTGGAGTGTAATTTCTTTACAATTGTGTGTTAGTTTCTGCTTTATAACAAAGTGAATCAGCTATACATATACATATATCCCCATATCTCCTCCCTCTTGCATCTCCCTCCCACCCTCCCTATCCCACTCCTGTAGGTGGTCACAAAGTACTAAGCTGATCTGCCTGTGCTATGTGGCTTCTTCCTACTATCTATTTTACATTTGGTAGTGTATATATGTCCATGCCACTCTCTCACTTCATCCCAGCTTACCGTTCCCCCTCCCCATGTCCTCAATACCACCCTGAATGTGCCCGATCTCATCAATTGTATTTTTAATATTGTATTCTTATATTTAATGGAAGGTAATGCAGTTCTTTTGGCTTCTGTACTCTGTCTTTTCACCAAATTCTAATTAACTTTCAGATTTTACATGACATCAACCCACCTTCATGAAATAATCTTGAAAACCGTTATCACTTTGGCTTCTATAGCATTTTGTTGGAACAATTTTTATTCCATTTTACCTTATTGTATAGTTATTGGTGTGTGTGTGTGTGATAGTCCCTACTAACAAACAAATCCCCTGAAGACAAAAAACACTTCTCCTTCATCCTATTGTATTTTACTATGCATGAAAAAAAAAAAAACAAAAAAAAAAACAATGAGCCTGTTCCTCTCTTTAGCCCCTATCCTTTTCCTAGATTTCTTCTATTCTGTCTGTATTAATCAAATTAACCCTATCATATGACCAAGTTGGCCTTAATATAGCCCTCATCTTGACTAAACTTTAGATAGGTTTCTCCCTGACTACAGGCTTCTGACTTCCCATTTCTTAGAGTATTTACTTGAGAAAACTTTCAGTTGTAAATTCTACCTCTGCCCCTTTGAGACCTAAATCTTCTCCCAGTTTTAAAACCCAGGAACATCTTTACAGGGGCCTAGAATCTGTCCTTTTGAAATGTAATCATCAAGAAAGAAAGCACTCCTATCTCCCTGTCTCTGTGGGAGGGTAGGTGCCTAACTTCCACAAACACAGATCATACTGACCAATCTCCCCACTAAAGTCCTCCAGTGCTCTTCCACTAGATCATCCCAATGCTTGAAACTCACCTGCCTTTTGTTTCATTGGAGTTGAGTTCAGTCTCTCACTCCTATTGCAATAGTCTTGAATAATGTCTTCCTTGCCTGTTTAACTCTGATGCAATTTTTCTTTGGCATGTTGCTCTTCTAAATGTCCACTTGCGAACGACTACCTTTTTCTCAGTTACTGATGCTGGGATAGGCAGAAGTAGTGAGGGACAAAACTGGATCCAGTGTATTCAAAATCCTAAAAGTATCCTATTCTTTCTTTAGTTCTTCAAGTTTATGTGATCAAACAGGTTTTGAATAATTTGTGTCTATATCATGGGTATAATGGTTCCTTTCCCTCTTCCACTTATGCTTTTGACAGTTTGACTGAAGTCCATATGGCCACCAGATTTTGCCAACAAATGTGTGCTACACAATGGGTAAAATGGTGTCCCTTTCCTCTTGTACTTGTCTACTTAACACCTTAAATCTGGGTCATCTACTGTGGTACAGTGGAAATTTCTGGTGGCCATATGGACTCCATTCTGGATGTACCACACTCTTCTATGAGATGTTTATACAAAACTAAGATAGGGATGTCAAGTTTTATATATTCATTTAGCAGATGAGGATGTAGTAAAAATAATCAAAGTGACTTGGTCAAAGTAGAACCAAGATTAACTTCATGTGTATTGTTCTATACCTTTAAACCACAGTAATTCTCTGTTCTTTCTGATAGTCATTACTAAGGAGAGAGCTCACTACCGCTTAATATGGTTTCAGAAAAAAAACTTGTTCAAATTTCTTCAGGAAAAACAAATTTCTAAGACTGATTGAAAACACTATAATGATATTGATGCAAATGACTGACTTTTTAATTCTAATGTATAAACTTTAAAATACTGAAAATCAGGATAACTTTGAAATGAATCTATCATTTACTTAATCCTTAATGAAAACTAAATATAACACAGTGGAAGAAAAATAATGCAAAATTGCCTGAAAACTGCAGGGTGTCTCCATTGTTCTGCTTTGTTTTTAATTGCAAGTAGAACAGGAGCAAACAAATGCAAATTTGAGCATTAGAACAATGTCCAACCACAAAAACATGAAATAAATAAATGACCTCTCCCCACAAAAACAGGCTGGAAACTATTTTCATAATAAATTATATGCTAAAAATATGACAAAAATCATTCTTTCACTGTGTATTATTAAGAATAAATTCCCTGTATAAGATTAGAGTAAGATAATAGTGGGTCTTCAAAATTAAAATCCCCTCTTTTTTTACTTCCTCCTCCAGTCATCTTAGCTACTTAGATAATCTCTACATATGATAAGCTTGTCAAATGTTGTCAAATATTGTGCTTTTCTCATCTCTATAGAAAAACTAAATGAGGAATCTTTATTCTGACACTTCTACTCTCAGGTACTTCTCCCTCCTGTGGTTAGACTAAAGACACACTCTTTCATACCCTTTGCTGTTGTTGTGTCTGCAACAAGATTATATATATAATGCATTCACAGACATGGTAGAGGAGATAATTTTTAGACTACTGATCATTGCTTTCCCTACCTGCATAAGAGTAGAGGTATCCTTCTCCTCTCCATTGATGCTGGTTTTGGCCATGTAACTTTATTTGGTTTCACAGTGAGCGGACTGTATGTCTCTTCCCTAGATTTTAGGCTTGGTCATGTCAAATGCTTTAACCAATGGAATATTAACTGTGTGACAGAAGCAAAGACTTGAAACATGCCTGCATGGTGAGATATTTATTCTTGTGCTTTTGGCATCATCATGGGCAGAAAATGTTTTAGATAGCCCACTCACCCAAGAAGGATAAGAGATATATGGAATATACCTGGACCCAACCTGCAGCTTAGACTCAAGCTCAATTCAGCCAAGCCTAGATCAACTGAAATTCAGCCAATCCACAGGTACCTGAAAACAGAATAAATGATAACTGTATAAAGCTGTTAAGTTTCGAGTGGCTTATATGCAGCTGAGACAAAAACGTACAAAAACCAAAAGCTTCAGTGAAAAGTAATTCTCCTTACTACCTGTTCTCTTTGAAAGTAAACATTATGGTGGATATACAGGAGTTCACTCTAAACTTCTTTCAATTGTACAGTAGTTTTTTCATAGTAAAATGTTAGGGGAAACAAATGAAGAAATGAAAGTAAACATTATTATCAATTGCTTACATAGCCTTCAAGCTCTCCTATGCATATATAAGAAATGATGTATTTACAGACAGACATAATACATTTCAAAAAAGATCACTTTTATATATACTACTCTATATCTTGACTTTTTGCACTTAATATGCCTTCAGGATCCTTCCATATCTGTACATAAAAGATTTGCCTCATTCTTTTTTTTGTTTGTTTGTTTTTTGCGGTACATGGGCCTCTCGCTGTTGTGGCCTCTCCCGTTGTGGAGCACAGGCTCCGGACACACAGGCTCAGTGGCCATGGCTCACAGGCCCAGCTGCTCCACGGCATGTGGGATCTTCCCAGACCGGTGCACAAACCCGTGTCCCCTGCATCAGCAGGCGGACTCTCAACCACTGTGTCACCAGGGAAGCTCCTGCCTCATTCTTTTTAATGCCCCAATTATATCTCATATATAAAATTGTCACAACATATTGAAGTATCCTTCATTTCTGGACAATATAAATTATTTATAAACTTTCTATTCTGCCCAATTTTGAATAATCTCCATCCTAGCGTGAGTCCTTCATTTGAAAGTTTTATCTCCTATTATTACTATTTCAACAATAATACGAGTTAATAATTTTTGGTCTTCTGGCAAGGTTTGCATACTTACACTATCTCATTTAATCCTCATAATAATCTTCTGAGGTAAGTATGACCATTATTTTTCAATTTCATTGAGGCAAAAAAAGTTGAGTTCAAACCAACTGGTAAATAATATGACTAGAACTCAAACTCAGGCTCTCTATTACACAATATTGCCTGACCCAGTGTGAACTTGTTGAAAATACTGAGAGTCCAATGCTTGCTAACTCAAATTCCATTCCAAGTCAAATCTATGAGACTTCTCTTTCTAAATGAAGACAGAAGTGAAAGTTAAATAAAAAAGGAAATAAAATATTTAAGTTTTCATTCATTTACTCAATATGTATTTATTGCACATTTATTACCTACAAAGCACTGTAGCTAGCCTTGAATATACATTCCAAAATAAAGAATTTCTTTTGTATTTTGTGTATCCCTCCAGTTTCTCTATGGATTGTTCAAATAGTGGTGTACAACATAAGACTCAGTGGAAAAGGAAAGCAAATAAACTGCTTTGCTAATGGGCTTGGAAACTTTAGTTGAGTGAAACTCAGAATAAAATTTCCAACAGTAATAAAAAATTCATAAAACAATTCTAACTCCTAGAGAGAGAAAGAAGAAATTTAAAGGAAATTATTAACATGAGATGTCATAAATAACAATAATGGGTTACCATTTATAGAGTGCCTGTGATGTACCAAGAGATTTTCATGGATTATGTATTTAATATGAATAATAATTTTATGAGATTTTATTATACTCATTTTACAGTTAACAAAATCAGGTCCACAAACATTTTTACAGTTTTCAAGTTTACTTAATAAACAACAGAATCAAGAACTGAACCCTGATCTGGCAGATCTCAAATCCTTGCATTTTATCATTTAAACACTAGTTCTAGAACTAAGGACAAAGTGGGAAGATAAAGATTGCTAAATGAAATATAAAGATCTTTTTTGTTTGTTTGTTTTCTTCATATCAAAAGTAGGTTATTCAGGTGTCCTGCATTTTGGTGTATGAAGTAACCTGATTTTAGGTCTAGGTATGGCAATATGATGAAATAGGTTGTGTCTACAGCAAATGACTCTTTTCCCTGAATATGTAAAATTGTTTTCTGTGGAGTTGAAGGACAAACCTCCACCTCCTCCTTTTTTTTGTCACTGCACTTGTACAGATTCACCAAATATCATTGTGTGAAATGTTAATTTAATGATATATGTATTTGTGGTCAAAACATATACATACACAATTATAAAATATTCAGGTGTTACAGAGTCTAAAATTGCTACTGAGTTAGATATGATAAAATAAATATATTTGTGCCCAAACTTTAACAATAAAAAATGTAAAAAAAAAAAAAGAGTTACTAGTCAAGAAAAATAGTTTTACTATTCTATAAAATAAACCTTTAAAAAATTTTCAAACTCTTTTTATTTTCCAAATAAACAACTTCTGTTTGCTTTCAAATTTTAAATATTGCCAAGTCACATCAACTGGGAGAAGGAGATTTAGATCCAGGCACGTTTATATAATCTGTGCATAAATAATTAACAAAACAGAAGATAAGCTAACAAAACACAAAGACCAGATATAATGTGGCAACACTATGGGATAAACTGATATTTTAAAACAATACAGTTTGAAGGTATTCTAAAATATATGCAAACATATTAGGCTAAGTAAACTTAAAACACAATTAAAAATACTGTCTAAATCCACCTCCCCCAGAGTGAAGATTTTATAACAATTGCTTAATTACATATGCACTCACAACTTATTAATATTTCTAAAATATTTTAAAACATATTTTTTAAAACTTAAAAAGTTTTAAAAATTCATGAAAAACTGGGTAGAAAAATTTTCCTAAGAAGTAAATATTTAATAATTATATATTAAATTCATTAGAGTTCCACATAATTATGGGATTTATTTATGCCTTTAAAACTAATATAAAAACTTTATTCTTGGGAAAGCAGTATGAAGTGTCCTCAAAAAATTTAAAATATGATATAACAATTTCACTTCTGGATACATATCCAAAGGAAATGAAATCACTATCTTGAAGAGATATCTGCACCCTTATGTTCACTTTAGCATTATTTACAATAGCCAAGACATGGAAACAACCTAAGTGTCCACCAATAGATGAACAAAGAAAATGTGGTATACATATACAATGGAATATTATTCAGCCATAAAAACTAAGGAAATCCTGCCATTTGCAGCAACATGGATGAAACTTGAATGTATTATGCTAAGTGAAATATATCAGACAGAGAAAGACAAACACTGTATGATCTCACTGACATGTGGAATCTTAAAAAAAACCAAACACATAGAAACAAAGAACAGATTGGTAGTTGCCAGGGGTAAGGGGTGAGGGATGGGGGAAATGGCTGAATGTGGTCGACAGGTATATACATTGCCAGTTATAAAGTGAATAAGTTCCGGGGATGTAATATACAACATGATGACTATAGTTAATAATACTGTATTGTATATTTGAAAATTGCTAAAAGAGTAGATTTTTTAAGTTTCCAACACACAAACACACACAAATTATAACTATGTGAGGTGATGGATGTGTTAACTAAACTTATTACGGAAATGATTTTGCAATTTATACATATATAAAATCACGATGTGCACCATAAACTTACACAATGTCATACATCAATTATATCTCAAAGCTGGGTAAAATTTTCTTTCTTGAATATCCTCTCTGAGACTTGGGAGATAAATCAAATTTTGTTCAAACCAACAAACTGAAAATGAATGTATACACTGTAATAGGTTCAGGGAAATTCAAATGTTAAAAACTTTTTAAATGATACAAAGGAAGTAACATTTTAAAAATTGACTCTAATATATGTAATCCAAATGTCAGCTGAAGCAATCCTGCCATTAATGTCTATAAAATGTCTAAAATATCTATGCCACTCTTTATGGAAAGTCCAATGCTTTCACAATATTTTATAAATTCACAGCTAACTTAGGTTCTCATTGTCATGATTGCCTTAGAGTTCACTCTTCTAAATCGGTTCACTTTATAAATTGGCTCACCTTCATTTATGTGTGATTCCTTTTTCATGGCATATCTAAGTAGATATGGCACTTAGTCACTTCTCCTGATTTGCATACCTTAATACACTGCCCATGATCTTGCATACATGAACTTCAAGTATGTGAATGACTGAATTTTTGAGACAAATGGGTCTAATATCATACTGATATATGCCTAAATGGAAAATTAAACATAAAATTCAGTCCACCCCTCTCTTTTTATTGCTCACCCTGATACACTGCATCTAGCAACTTTACCAACCCCCCAAATGGTGCAATTTTATTTTAAAATATTTTAGGTATTTAATGTTTTCCGACTCCTGCTAATGATCCTTTCCCAATAGAGCTGATATCATTTTAGATGGTAAAGAAAAAAATGTTACATAGTAACAAGCTAAAGCATTAACGAGCATTAAATCCCATTATGAGAAATGTATTTCTTTCAATATATCTCTGAAGTCAAGAGGAAATGATCAGTTTGTGGTTATTATGTCTTTAACATTTTCTACCATTAGCTGATAACATTAAAAAAAAAAATGAAATAAACGAGCCTCAGACTAGGGCTCCTGAAGGCAAATGCATCTAGTAAAAAGTGAAACTTTTTATTGTTTTTGTTTGTATTTCTTCCCATTTAGGGCAATTAAAATTTTGTTCTCAAATAAAATTACTTTAAAAAGAGTCAGTTTACAAACTGTTAGATAAAAATATAGGATGAATAAGTCCATGGTAGAAATTGCAAAGGTTCATGAAATATTAACTTTTGGGGAACATTTGCCTAGAACAAAGACAGCTTTTTTTAGAGAAATTCTGCTTCCAACTGCTAAGTTAATTTTTTCATCCAGCTACACTTATATGATGTGATTAAAAATTAAGATTTACTTTGGGATTTTTAAAACTGAATAAGAAAACATGATGGATTATGAAATACTCATCATTTGGAAGGAGGAAATGTATTGTTTCAGTGGGGGTTTGAAACTGCAACTTCTGCTAGTTCTAAAAACCCTTCATTGCATTATTCCTTTTGAAATGGCTTTAGATTACATAATATATGATACCTTCAATGACATATTGACATAAATAATGGTATTTCATGTGGATTTCTAAATGTCAGCTCAATAGAAGTGGGAGACATATTATGAACACAATTGTTTCAAGCCAAAATATGAGGGAGATAAACTAATGAGGTTAAAAAATGTAACTATTTAAACCTACACCTTAATACATGATATAGTGTACAAAACATAGAAGTGAGTTAATAAATAAATAATCTCAAATATCAGTTGTCTTAATGGGGTCTTTTCCAGAAACTGGAATTAATTGAGTCCTTGGTGTTCCACTGCAGACATGGTATAGTATTCACTGAAGGGAATATACACATTCATAATCAATGAAAGTAAGATGGTTTTGAAAATAAAAGAGACAAATATGTATAGTTAGTTTCTTGACTAAATGGGCATCATGGCAGTACTACACAAACTCAGTTTCAGGATCCTGCAGAGAATATAAAACATTTAACAAGTGGGAAAAATATCTGTTCTAGACCTCACATTACTGAGTCATAAATCATGGAAGAGATGGTTTGGGCCTAGGAAGCACTAAGGGCTGCTAGTAATAGTAGGCTTCTAATAGTAAGAGAAAAAATTAAAAAAAATAAGTTCACCCTATTACATGCCCCTTTGGATTTGTCATATTTAATGAAACATGGCCATGTGATAAGTCCACAAAAGGGAGTCAGATGCAAAATATATCTTCAAGAATGAATTGACTTTCTAAATATAACCATTCAATATTGTGTATTTGGAAACTGCCCAAAACAATGATTTAGTTTTTGATATAGATGGTGTCAACTTGAGAGCAAGAATGTAAAAAATAGAATTTTACCTTGCAAGTAGACAATTTGTTTCTTGGTATTCCTAGTACCTCCTAAGTAACTAAATCTAGACACCATCAAGCAAATTTGCTTAATTCAGTTATATATCTGAGCAAACTCAAGATTCACAACATAGTTCCAGTCTAGCCTGTAAACATATCTAATATTTTTTTGGTTCAAGCACAGCTTCAGGTCCTTCATAAGTGCAGATATTTGAAGGTAACTAGGGATGGGGAAAAGTCAGTTCACATAATGGGGCCCCTGTTGAAGATGAAGAACCAGAAAATAGAGCCCAATTTGTGTCCTTGTTGGCTTCATCTGCTGATGTCCTCCTGATCCATTCTCTTGGCACAGGTCATTCCTAGTGGTAGTTCTGATGGCAGTACATTTGCCTATGTTCTTATATGGAATGGATGGTAACATGGAAATATAGCTTTATTTTTTTTACCATGGCTGAACATTTTTACCCTCCCAAGTGGCCACCTGATTCTTCCCTGACTTTCATTATTCAAGTTATCCATGAATAGTGTTTCTCTGAACATCATAAACTTGTAGACACTTTTCATAATTCACTAGGCCATTGGATTCTTGGTGAGCTCAAGGGCTCCTCTTGTTTCTAAGTGCCTTGTGCCAGGAGCAATTTTGCTCAGATGTTTGCACCCATGAGAGATATGAAGTAGCAGTTAAAACAAAAAAAGCTTAGATTTTATTTGCAAATTGAACTAGAAATTATTTGTGAATATTGAATTTATCTAACATAAGTAATTAAATTGATGTGAATTGATACAAATTTATTTGAAAATATCTAGATTAAATTATCTGTGCTCGAATTAGTAGAAGTTCAAAAACATAAAAATAGATTTGGTTGAAAAAAATCTACTTTTCTGGGCTTCCCTGGTGGCGCAGTGGTTGAGAGTCCGCCTGCTGATGCAGGGGACACGGGTTCATGCCCCGGTCCAGGAAGATCCCACATGCCACGGAGCAGCTGGGCCTGTGAGCCGTGGCCGCTGAGCCTGTGCGTCCGGAGCCTGTGCTCCGCAACGGGAGAGGCCACAACAGTAAGAGGCCCTCGTACTGCAAAAAAAAAAAAAAAAAAAAATCTACTTTTCCAATTCATGAATAGAGTGTATCATTCCATTGGTTTCGGTTATCTGCAACTCTTTTTCATCAATGTCATATAGTTTTCCTCCTTAAGTAGGATTATTCCTAGGTATTTTATTCTTTTTGGTGTGATTGTAAATGGATTGTTTCCTTAATTTCACTTTCTGATAGTTCATTGTTTATAGAAATGTGACAAAGTTCTGTATATATTAATTTTGTATCCTGAATTTTACTGAATTCATTGATAAGCTTTAGTAGTTTTTTGGTGGTGTTTTTAGGATTTTCTATGTATAGCATCATGTCATCTGCAAACAGTGACTGTTTTACTTCTTCTTTCTAATTTGGATTCCTTTTATTTCTTTTTCTTCTCTGATTGCTATGTCTAGGACTTCCAAAACTGTGTTGAATCAAAGTGGCAAGAGTGGACATCCTTGTCTTGTTCCTGATCTTAGTGGAAATGCTTTCAGCTTTTCACCATTGAGAATGATGTGGGTTTGTCATATATGGGCATTATTATGTTGAGGTATGTTCCCTTTATGTAGACTTTCTGGAGAGCTTTTATCATAAATGGGTGTTGAATTTTGTCAAAAACTTTTTCTGCATCTATTGAGATGATCATATGGTTTTTATTCTTCAGCTTGTTAATGTGGTGTATCACATTGATTGATTTATGTATATCGATGAATCCTTGCATTCCTGGGATAAATCCCACTTGATCATGGTGTATGATCCTTTTAATGTGTTGTTGGATTCTGTTTGCTAGTATTTTGTTGAGGATTTTTATGTCTATGTTCAACAGTGATATTGACCTGTAATTTTCTTTTTTGTGTGTGATATCTTTGTCTGGTTTTGGTATCAGGGTGAAGGTGGCCTCATAGAATGAGCTTGGGAGTGTTCCTTCCTCTGAAGTTTTTTGGAACAGTTTGAGAAGGATAGGTGTTAAGTCTTCTCTAAGTGTTTGATAGAATTCACATGTGAAGCCATCTGGTCCTGGACTTCTGTTTGTTAAAAGATTTTTAATCGCAGTTTCAATTTCAGTACTTGTGATTGGTCTATTCATATATTGTATTTCTTCTTGGTTCAGTCTTGGAAGGTTGTACCATTCTAAGAATTTGTCCATTTCTTCTAGGTTGTCCATTTTATTGGCATAGAGTTGCTTGTAGTAGTCACTTATGATCCTTTGTATTTCTGTGGTGTCCATTGTAACTTCTCCTTTTTCATTTCTAATTTTATTGCTTTGAGTCCTCTCCATTTTTTTCTTGATGAGTCTGGCTAAAGGTTTATCAATTTTGTTTATTTTCTCAAAGAACCAGCTTTAGCAATAGTTTCATTGATCTTTGCTATTGTTTTCTTCTTTATTTCATTTATTTCTGCTCTGATCTTTATGATTTTTTTCCTTCTACTTTTGTTTGTTCGTATTTCTCTAGTTGCTATAGGTATAGGGTTAGGTTGTTTACTTGAGATTTTTCTTGCTTCTTGAGGTAAGATTGTATTGCTGTAAACTTCCCTCTTAAAACAGCTTTTACTCTGTCCCATAGGTTTTGGGTCATTGTGTTTTCATTGTCATTTGTCTCTAGATATTTTTTTTTTATTTCCTCTTTGATTTTTTCATTGATTCATTGGTTGTTTAGTAACATATTTTTTAGCCTCCATGTGTTTGTGTTTTTTACAGGTTTTTTTTTTTTCCTGTAGTTAATTTCTAATCTCATAGTCTTGTGGCTGGAAAAGATGCTTGATATGATTTCAAGTTTCTTAAATTTATTGAGGCTTGATTCATAGACCAAGATGTGATCTATACTGGAGAAAGTTCCATGTGCACTTGAGCAAAAGTGTATTCTGCTTCTTTTGGATGGAATGTCCTATAGAAATCACTAAGTCTATCTGGTTTAATGTGTCATCTAAGGTTTGTGTTTCCTTATTAATTTTTTGTCTGGATGATCCGTCCATTGGTGTAAGTGAGGTGTTAAAGTCTCCCACTATTATTGTGTTACTGTTGACTTCCCCTTTTATAGCTGTTAGCATTTGCCTTATATATTGAGGTGCTTCTATGTTGCATGTATATATATTTACAATTGTTATATCTTCTTCTTGGATTGATCCCTTGATCATTATGTAGTGTCCTTCCTTGTCTCTTGTAACAGTCTATTTTAAAGTCTATTTTGTCTGATATGAGTATTGCTACTCCAGCTTTCTTCTGATTTCCATTTGCATGGAATATCTTTTTCCATCTCCTTACTTTCCATCTATATGTGTCCCTAGGTCTGAAGTGGGTCTCTTGTAGACAGCATATATAACAGATCTTGTTTTTGTATCCATTCAGCCAGTCTATGCCTTTTGATTGGAGCATTTAATCTATTTACATTTAAGGTAATTATCGATATGTATGTTCCTATTGCCATTTTCTTAATTGTTTTTGTAGGTCTTTTTCTTTCCTTCTTTTGTTCTCTTGTGGTTTGATGACCATATTTAGTGTTGTGTTTGGGTTGCTTTTTCTTTTTTATGTGTGTATCTATTGTATTTTTTGGGTTTGCTGTTCCCATGAGGTTTTGATATAGCAGTTTATATATGTACAATATTGTTTTAAGTTGCTAGTCTCTTTCCCGCCTAGAGGAGTTTCTTTAGCATTTCTTGCAAACCTGGTCTGGTGGTGCTGAATTCTCTTAGCCTTTTCTTGTCTATAATTCTTTTTATTTCTCCCTCAAATCTGAATGAGAGCCTTGCTGGCTAGAAGGTTCTTGGTTGTAGGTTTTTCCATTTCATCACTTGAAATATATTGTGCCACTCCCTTCTGGCCTGCAGAGTTTCTTCCGAAAAATCAGCAATAACCCTATGGGGATTCCCTTGTATGTTATGTATTTCTTTTCCCTTGTTGTTTTTAATGTTTTTTCTTTGTCTTTAATTTTTGTGAGCTTGATTAATATGTGTCTTGGAATGTTCCTCCTTGGGTTCATCCTGTATGGCACTCTCTGTGCTTCCTGGACTTGAGTGAGTGTTTCTTTTCTCATGTTAGGGAAGTTTTTGGCTATAATATCTTCAAATATTTTCTCAGGTCCTTTCTCTCTCTCTTCTCCTTCTGGGACCCCTATAATGCAAATGTTTCTGCTTTAATGTTGTCCCAGAGGTCTCTGAGACTGTCCTCATTTCTTTTCATTCTTTTTTCTGTTCTGCGGCAGTTATTTCTACCACTCTGGCTTCCAGCACACTTATTCGTTCTCCTGACTCAGTTATTCTGCTACTGATTCCTTCTAGTGTATTTTTCATCTCTGTTTGTTCGTTCTTTAAATCTTCTAGATCCTTGTTAAACATTTCTTGTATCTTCTCCATCTGTGCCTCCATTCTTTTTCCAAGATTTTGGATCATCTTTACTGTCATTACTCTGAATTCTTTTTCAGGTAGATTGCCCATCTTCTCTTCATTTATTTGTTCTTGTGTTTTTTTTTTTCTTATTCCTTCGTTTGCAACATATTTCTCTGTCATCTCATTTTGTCTAACTTTCTGTGTTTGTGGTCTCCTTTCCACAGGCTGCAAGATCATAGTTTCTCTTGCTTCTGGTGTCTGCCCCCTGGTGGGTGTGGTTGGTCCAGGGACTTGTGCAGGCTTCCTGCTGGGAGGGACTGGTGCCTGCCCTCTGGTGGGTGGAGCTGGGTCATGTCTCTTTGATGGGCAGGACCATGTCAAGGTGTGCATTTTGAGGTGGCTGTGAGCTCAGTACGACTTTAGGCAGCCTGTCTGCTGATGGGTGGGACTATGTTCCTATCTTGTTGGGTTTTTGGCCTGAGCCTTTCCAGCACTGGAGCGTGCAGGTTGCTGGGTGGGGCTGGGTCTTAGTGCCAAAATGTGGACCTCCAAGAGAGCTCACTCTGATCAATATTCCCTGGGCTTCTGCCACCAGTGTCCTTGCCCCCACAATGAGCTATAGTCGACCTTCACTTCCCCAGGAGACCCCTTAATACTCCTGAGTAGGTGTAGCCCAGGTTCCTATGGAGGTACTGCTTTGTGCTGGGTCCCAGTGCACATGAGACCTTGTGTGCACCCTCTAAGAGTAGAGTCTCTGTTTCCTCCAGCCCTGTGGTTCTCCAGCACTGCTGGTCTTCAAAGCTAGATGCTCTGGGGATTCTTCCTCGTGATGCCAGACCTTCAGACTCTCTTGGAGGGCTATTGTTATGTGGGAAAGTAGTTCTGTAGCCTGCGAGGGTTTAATATTTTTTGGTGAGAAGGCTGTTTCTTGTATAGATGTCTTCCACCTCTTTCCTCAGTGTATGCTAGCTGCTATCCCCTTGATAGGAGACATGAATGATATTGTGGTGACCAGAGCCTGCACCGGATATTGAGCAGAGCCTCCTATTTGCTCTGTGTTTGTCACTCCCTGTCAGAGCTGGGGTCTGCTCCCTAGTTGTTGGAGCAGAGGTTCCAAGATCTGTTTCTTAGCTGTGTTTCTGTTCTGCAGTGCAAGGTAGGTGGGATTGGAGCATTCCCACTAGGAGGGAAGCCACTGAGTATTCCTTCTCTGGAACTGTTCAACTGTGGGTGTACTCTGTTGTGTCACCTTTTACCTGTTGTGTGAGCTCTCAGATCACACTGTTGTTGGCACTGCTCTCAGCCCCACCTTAACTGTGGGTATGCCAACAGTTGGCCTTGGTGTGTCTCAGATGTTTCACCAGGCCACCAGCATAGATCCACTGAAGTCAGATCCCAGAATTGCAGTAATCATGGATCTGGACCTACTATTGGCTCTATGGGGGCAGCTCAGACTCTGACCTGGCCCAACCCCCATGTGTATGTGCCCACAAAGTCTGCAGGTGCTAAAGCTAGACTTGTCTTGGCTTCAGGAGCACTCATCCATTCAGATGTTCTGTAGGCACTGAGTTTACAAAGCCGGTCATGGGGATGTCAATTCGTTGTGTAGCTGCTAGGAGAGATTTCAGCTTTTCTTCCTTAGTTGCACAGCCCCTGGCACTCAGCTGTGGTTTCAGTTCCACCTCTGCATGTGGACCACCTACAGGGGTCTGCTCCCACAGCTGCCCCAGAGCACATGAATCTGTCCCAGTGAGGAGGAAGTGTGGAGGCAGCAGTGGCTGGGGTCACGAGAGTGCCTGCCACAGTGGGGACAGGGCGCGGAGGAGAAGGCAGCAACTGCCAAGGTCACAGGAGTGCCTGCTGCAGTAGGGATGGGGCACATAGGGGAGCCGGAGTCTGTGGGCACAAGAGAGCGGCCTAAATGGGGGCATTTCCTAGTGCCCAGGGAGGCAGGGGCCGGCACATGGGGAGAGAGGCTGTAATGGTGGCCCTGCCCCTTGCACATCACTCAACAGTGGTGCTTCACTTCTATGGAAGTCCTGGTTTCTCCCACAAGCATTCCTGTTTGCGGATTTCCTCACTCACCTCCCCTCACGCTGTCTCATCACAGCCAACAGCAGTCCTCTCCCTGGGTTTGATCTACAAACCCCACATTCCAGCACCCAGCCCCCATCTGCACCAGTGGACACACGTCTCAGACTGGGGCATGCAGGGCTGTGGCATAGGCCATCTGTGTAGGTCTCACTCTGTCCTGCCTACCACAGACAGGTTGCTGAGCTCTCATCCAATAACCCCTAAAGCTCCCCTTCTATCCCAACTTATCTCCCTACCTTTGAGGGGCCTTCTCCAGATGTGGGAACCTCTCCTCTCCTTCAGCACCACTTCCAGGGGTGCAGGTCCCATCCTGCTTCCTCTCCTCTTTCTTTTCCCTTCTTCTTTCTTTCATCCTACCCAGTTACGTGGGACTCTTTCTTGTATTTTTAGGTGTCCGAGGTCCTCTGATAGTGTTCAGCTGGTGCTCTATGAGAATTGTTCCATTTGTAGATGTATTCTTGTTGCATTTGTGGGGAGAGGTGAACTCCAAGTCCTCCTACTCCTCCAGCATCTTGACTCCTCTCCATCTAAAATTTCATATTTTGAATTAAAAAATTTTATTCTCAGAAAAACAGAAGATATAAGGATGTAAAATGCATTATTAGGGCTTCCCTGGTGGTGCAGTGGTTGAGAGTCCGCCTGCCGATGCAGGGGACACGGGTTCGTGCCCTGGTCCGGGAAGATGCCACATGCTGCGGAGCGGCTAGGTCCATGAGCCATGGCTGCTGAGCCTGCGCGTCCAGAGCCTGTGCTCCACAACAAGAGAGGCCACAGCAGTGAGAGGCCTGCGTACAGCAAAAAAAAAAAAAAAAAAAAAAAAAAAAAAAAAGCATTATTAAATAAGTTTACTTACTATTAAATAAGTCACAGGGAAAATATCTAGCATATCATCTAAGTAATTTATTTGTTACTCATAACATTTTTTCTAAATATTTTAGTGCCTTAAATAAGTTTCAATAGTCTTTGTAATGGAAATAATATTAAGTGAAAAATATCATGTAGAATATTGTCCCATGTCTATGGAAGGTATTCTTTAAAATAATCAACCTTAAATCAATAAAAGTAATATGTTCTACTGCAAAATACCTTAGAGAAGTTAACTAATCATCAAAACAAATCCATGAAGTAGGCTTTGTAACATCCATTTTATAGATGGTGAAAATTGTAAGAAATAAATTAATTCAAGTTTCCAAAATCATAAAGGTAATCTGTATCAAAGATAGGATTTTATGAGCCAATACATTATAGCTTTAAAAGAGCATAGACTAAAGTGTAAAATGGTAATTGCAAACATTAGTTTTTCTATATAGCACTTATATGGATAGATTTAATGCCATCTTTTGTATACATAACATTTAATATTTGTAGTGAAATAACATATATGTAATATCTTAGTGTATATCTTCATGTATATGGTGTGTGTATAAATAATTTAACCCAGAATTTCACTTTTATAAATAAAACACAAATGAAAATATTTAGAGATTATGCATTATATGCAGGTATTAAATTATTAACCACACTGCAATCATAATAAAGGTAAATCAGTAACCAACTAAATGTCCCTCACCAATAGATTATAGAGCAGAATATGGTATATCCATATGCAGCTTTGGGAATTAAATTTTGGAAGAATTTTTAATGACTGAAAACTAATTATGCAAAATTAAATATACTGGATTCAAATATTTACAATCAATATATTCATTCACTTGTTAATTATTTTGATGATCACTGTTTATCAGGTACTATTCTAATAAAAGATGGAAATATAATGGTCACTAAAACAAATGAAATCCCTGCCTTTATGAATGTCTATCTATCATCCACCTATTCATCTACCTGCCTACTTAAATACCTATACAGCTTCATCAGTCAGCTGTCACTGTGTAACAAATGACTCTAAAACTCAGTGACATAAAACAACTACTTGCCATCAGATTATTGCTCACATATCTGGGGGTCACCTAGAAGTTAGCTAACCTAGGCAGGGCTCTTCTAGACAGCTACAGATCTAGCTATAGTGGAGATTAGAGGTGACTAGAAGTATAGAGGAGGAAGAAGGGACTTCCTTCCCTATGAATGTCCCCAGCAATACTTCATTAACTTTGTAGTAACAAAGTTGACACCATATTGGAGTTTTCTTAAATTCTTAAAATTAACCTCTCTGTGCCCCTTCCGAGCCACCAGCAACAGCTAATCAAGTCCCATCCTCAGAAGTCTATGTTCCATTTCCAGTGAGTCCTTCTTTTGAAATCCTAAGGCATCATTATCGGGTAAGTATTGCCCATTAAGGTTTGTATCCAAGCTCTCCAGAGTCCATTATCAGAAGTGCTAAGGTACCAGAACCAACCTTCTTGGTAGTATGGACTCCACATTCATAAAGTCTTTCTTTTAAACTTTTTTCTTTTTTAGCAATCTCAATGTCTTCCCCTTTCATTCTCAGCCTTGGGGGTGGTAACTGCTTTCCCACAGCTATTATCTCCATGATAAAGTAATATTTCCTTTTGCTTTTTAAACAGTTTGCCTCTAATAGCTATTTATTAAGATTAATTGACATTAAATTATATGTTAAAATATTTATAATTTGTGTGGTTTATGTTTTCTAACTAGATTCTGATTCACACCCCATTGGCCAGAGTAAATCACATTGCAAACAAAGCTCAATATCTGTGGAGTGGGACTATACACTCTTTTTCTTTTAAGGAATTCAAACTATCACATTATCTATCTACCAATCTATTTTCTTCTAGTCTCATTTTTTTCATCTTTGTGTATCCTGAGAAGAAAATAATTAAAGTTATGTTTTGTATTGTTGAAGGAAATAATTTAACATATCCACAGGTTTTTACCAGGTTTTTATATTTTCTGTTTTCCATTTGTGTGAACTTATTATGATAGTAACAATAGCTTACATTTATTAAAAGTTTACCAGCGGCAGGCACTGATGTCTAATCCTTATAACAATCTTATGAAGTAGGTACTCTTATTACTCCTATTTTAAAAATAAGAAAACTGAATTTGAGAGTTGTTAATTAGCCCAAGGTCCTACATTTTTTAATGTGGTATAGCCAGTATTCCGAAACAATGATCTGTTGGCAAAGCCCATATGCTTCACCACTGCAAAACACTGTTCCAAAATGAAACTCTACTGGAAGTAGCAGTCACTTGGTTTTAAAAATCCATCTAATCCTCCAGGTAATTATACATTTTTGCATATTTAGAAATGCTACTTTTTTATAAAAATCATTTGTGTTGAGACCACTTGTTTTCCTGTGTACCAGAGAGTATAGGGTAACATGCATTGACTTATTTACTGAATGCTCATAGTGAGCGATATATACATGTTTGCAGTGTGTGTGTGTGTGTGTGTGTGTGAATGTGTGTGTGTGTGTTTGTGTGTGTGCAGCTAATCACCTTATAATGGAGTCTTTCAAGTATGAACTGTTAAGAAAGATCTTTGAAAGTCACAAGATGTTTCTCATCATTATGATTTTAGACAAATTTTGGAAAGTTTCAACCTAGACAATATTCAAAATATAAATATGTTGTAAATTTCCATGTGCTAAAATAATCATGACACAAAATCAATTCAAGAAAATTTTGTGTGGAGGGAAAGGGAATTAAATGAATTGTAAGCTTTATTAAACATACTGATCAATGATTCTCTTTTTCTTTATACTGCATTAAGTGTTTACTTTTATTTTTCCTTCCCAACTGAGGTCAATATGTTTTGATTATCACTGTGTGTGTGTGTGTGTGTGTGTGTGTGTGTATGTGTATGTGCATGTTTGTTGCATGCACGTGTGTGTGTGTGTATGTGTGTGATCACCGATGGTTTGCTTTTTGTCATTTTGCAATGTCAGGTGAAAGGAAAATGACAGTAGCAGACAAACTATTATATGTGTACCAGAGAGTACACAGGAACTAGCATCGACTTATTCACTGAATCCTCACAGTGAGCGACATAAATCAAAACTCCCCATGACAGTAGAGAAAGGACAGTAAGTTTGGGCAGAAAAATGATATAGGTATGGCTTTCAGAGAACACGAGGAGCTTCTTTCCATGGTGTCATCTACAGTAATAGCAAGGAGCTTGCAAGTCTGATGTTCCATAATGAGAGTTTCTTATAAGTTATAGGGACCTCCTACAATGCTAATAGAGTTGATGGGAGCTGAATATTTAGGATGGACTGATGAATAGATTGGTCTACATAGACCTTTTATGAATAGAATAAATAGATGTGATGTAATTTTTACTGTAATTAATGATTGCTGTTCCCAAGTATGCATGATAATGTTTCTTAAGGGAAAGGAAAATAAAACCAGTCCCTTCTCCAAAATAGAGTATTTTCCTATTAATTAGTGTAAATGAAACTTATACTGTGGGCCTATTATGTACAGAGCATCATGCATAATGTGTTGCAGAAGATACTATTGTAAATAAGACATAATCTTTCCCTCCTGGTTAAAAAAAAAATTTTTTTTAAGTATTATAAAACTGTATAGAGTAGATAAGAATCCTAAACAAGCATGATGTAATTCTGGATAAAATTTTCTGTCTCTATTTGGGTACATAAAGGCAAATAGAAATAGCATATTTGTGTCTGACAGGATATTACACCATTACTGGTCTTTAGTCAGTCTAAGCAACTTTATACACGGGTAATTGCGGTATTATGGATCCCAGTGCACATTTCAGCAGCATGCACTTATAGCGTTATCAGGTAACTCACACTTATTTCAAGTCATTCTTGTATAATATCTGACAATAAAGAACACTAAGTATTAAATTTTTAGGTAAGTTTGAATGGATGAGTTCTAGGAACTTTTAGAAAACTTTAGTAAATTACAGTTCATTCTCTTTTATTTTATGCTGAGATTCCTATGCAGTCTCCTAGAAATCTTGTAGGAGTTTCAGAATCACTCTAATTACTCAGAAAGGACTCTAGTCCCCAAAAGTAACTTCAACTCCAAATTGACTTGCTGCTGTAGTTTTAGCTGGTGCCATCTACCCAAAACCACACTGCTGGATCCGTCTGGTTTATGGTAGTTTTCTAGCATAACAATCTATACCATACTAGTTTTCTACCATAGCAACCTAGGTAATGCTAAACAAAGTAGCTATTGAAATATAAATAAAAAATAAATGAAGAAAAAAATATTGAAAATACATACTTTGGCTACTTCAGTCCATATTCTATTCTTTTGGAATTGAACACTATGTGCACCTGGTTGAAAGAGTGGGTCTGAGAGCACTGTCATACCTCATGATCATTTCTCTACAGTCATAGCTATTGTTTCAAATGTGACCATGTGATCCAAGGGAAATTCTTTAATTGTTGATCAACAACCAATACATTTACCTCTTTTGAGAAGTTGAACTAAATAGTACTAACACACCAAGTTAGTAAATTGTAAGCTAAGTTCTCATTAGTAACGAAACGTCACAATGAAATCTAATAATTTCTTTTGCCAAAACTCTCACAGTTGCCCTGTATCGCACTTTTCCTGAGGCTTGTTTTTGTGTTTTTATTTATAATAAATTTCCCCCTTTTTGAGTTAGTTTGGCACCATTATCCTGAAAACAAATTCATCATAGTAAAAATAATCAAGTGAAGAAAATAGCTTCAGCTGTAAAATTAGAAAGTTCTAGTTTATTATTTCCTTGATTCTTAGCAGCTGTATATATTAAATTTGTTGGATTAAGGTTGAAATATCAAAAGTAGTTATAAGCACAGGTATCTCTTGAAATAAAGGATAAAGAAATGTGTAATTTTATATATACATATAATTTTATATGTGTGTGTTTAATGTTCTTATGCTATTTGAATGTCAGATTTTAATGTAATAATAATCTCTCATCTCTAGTGGAATATAGGATACTGGTAGTCCCTGGAATGTCACAGAATATGTTTCATTAGCTGGTAGCAGCCTGGAATAAGGTGCCTATGGAAGAAAATGGATTAAGTCACCAAATAACTGCTGTACTATGTTTCTGTGGTAGGGATGATGATTATACATACACTAAATTTTTCTTCCAACTGCACTAGAAAATTAACAACATTAAAATGACAATTTAGGCCTTAAAATACTCAGTTCATGGCACAAAGAACATGCTTGTATGGTTTATCTGAAAGCATATTTTATGTCATAACAAAAGAGCCAGTGTTTCTCAAACCATATCCAAAGTTTGATTCTGCAAGATAGAATTACAAACAAGTTGAATTCAGATCTGTCAAGATTTTCTGTTGATTGGGAAATAGTAATATCCTGAAGATCATACTGGGGGCATTTGGGAGGATTTGGATGAATCTGAGTACATTGAATACCCAAATCTTACTGATTCTTCCTTACCAGTTCATTTTCTTCTAAGGAGACTGTACTCATTTTATTTGGAGATCCTGTATTGTCTTCACCTGAAACAATCCCTGTCCTTCACAATATCCATTTTAGCAATTATTATCACTTCCAAAACTGTAATTAGAATTAGATTCAAGAATTTCTGAAGGGAATGAGTCCAAAATATGAACTTGGAGGAGAGATCAGGTGCACAAAGAGCAAGGTTTTGATACTTTCTATCAGCCAAAATATGGTCCAATATGTATGGAAATTAATTCCTAAGATCCAAAAACATTCAAGGAGAAAAATTAATTTAAAGTGGGCTGAATTTAACAGTATTTGTCCACTTACTTGAAATTCTGGATTAAATGTGTTAGTTGGCTAACTGTGCTTGAATACGTAATCAAAACCTAACCTAAATGGTGTCCTATTTTAAATGAATTTGAAGTGCTGTAACTTTTTTGATATAATGTCCATGAATAAATCTAAAAGATATAAGGACATCATAATGGATTTATCTTTTGTGATATCTCTTGGGAAGTCCTCAGGGGACATTCATACATTTATGTCACCACAGCATTGAAAACTTATTTGTGAAGGGAGCACCAGGGTTCCTGAAGAGTTCTGCATTAGATGTCTTCTTCAAGCAGGGGATAACAAGGGAAAAATAGATTCCTTGTTATTAACAAGCATGCCAGTATTCCAGATTAGGAGAAGCCAAACCATAATCCTTAATTGTCAGTGATTTAACAGCCAGTGTGGTTAATGATAATATGCAGTGAAGCTTGTACAGTAATAATAATAATAATTTTCACTTTCGGTACTTCTGGTAGAAGCATATTGATCATGGAGATTCTAGCACTGAAATAAATGAGCACCATACTGAAATGTTATGTCATATTTTAAAAATGAAGATAAAACAGAAAAACCTCTACCTGAAGACTTTATTGAATTATCATATTGGAAAGGGAAGTTCTTTTGGTCATAGACACAGATTCCTTAAATACAGAGTAGGCTGAATCCCTAGATAAAAGACCCTGCAACACTGCTACAAGTCTATATTATAACTTATCTTTCTAGTTGTTAGCAAAAAGTATATTGCTCTGTAGTTTTTAAAAAGTACACTGCTGTGATCTGTTCTGTAAGGTTGCTAGTTTTGACTTGAGTGCAGAACAAAATAAGGCTGAATGGGTAGCTGCTCCTCTACTTGGCCTGTGATTCAGTCAGTCTAACAATACATAAAATGTCTGTACAAATAGGGATACTCAATGAACCCTCTAATAATTCATACAAGAAGAGAAAAACAAACTTCTAAGAGCAAACTCATGCCTCTTTTTCTGCAAATAATTACTCTCAGATTTGAAAAGACCTCCAACTTTTCTAAGGAAACTTAGTAGAGACTAAATGAGACATCTGACCTAATAACCATATGGTCTCAGCTATGCAACATGATTAGCTTTTATCAGATCCACAAATCCCCAGAGTGAGGCTTTTACAGATTCTGATACCATGAATAAGTTACATGATCAGGTAGCTCAGACTCTCATGGGACCTAGTTCTGCTTAATTGCCACCTCTCCTCCAATTCATACCTATAGCCTGATAGGGAATTTCATAGAAACAATTGACTGGGAGAAAAAAATTATATATATATATATATATATATATATATATATATATATATATATATATATATACACACATACATATATATACACACACACACATATATATACATATGTATATATATATATATATACACATATATATATACACACATGTATAAAGATATTTATTGATTTTTATAAGGAATTCTCTCATGTGATTATGGAAGCCAAGAAGACCCAAGATCTGCAGTCAGCAAACAGGAGATCTAGAAGCACCAATGGTATAGTTCCAGTCTGAGAGCCAGTAAGCTTGAGACCCAAGAAGACCTGAGGTTTCAGTTTGAGTCTGAAGGCAGGAAAATATTGATGTTCCTGCTCAATCAGTCAGGCAGGAGGAGTTTCACTTATTCATGAAAGGATCAGACTTTTTGTTCTATTCAGGCCTTTAATGGATTGAATGAGACCCACCCACACTAGGAAGGGCAATCTGCTTTACTCAGTCTACTGATTCTAATGTTAATCTCATCCACAAGCACCCTCACAGAAACACTCAGAATAATGTTTGACCAAATATCTGGGTACCCCTCAGCCCAGTAAAGTTGACACATAAAATTAATCACTATAAAATTAATCACCATAAAATTAATCACCAGGCCTAAAGGATAAGTGAAGGAAAATCCTCTTGGGGGCAGAATGTTGAGCATGGCATCTATCTGGTTGTTCACTCTGCTTGGAAAAAGAATTGGCTGGAAGTACAGATATAAATCAGTTCTTGGAGATTAGCAATAAGGTGCACTGACTAATGATTTATCCAGTGGCAAAAACCTTAGAAGTAGTGAAATTTAAAAATTAGGGAAAGATTTAGTTGAGAAGATTAAGGATGAACTTCTAAGAATTGGCAAAGAATATAAAGATATTTGTTACCTATGTCAATGTTTTCAAAAGAATAATTTTGTGAAAGAGACTTGCAATAATCAGGTAAGATAAGATTTCTCATTCTGGGGATGTCAATCAGCCTCCTTACCTGTCACCTAGTGCTTATTTAGTAGGCTCATTAACAAACTGAAAACAAACGCTGGTTTAGAATTGACTTAGCCTCAAATACATAGGTGTCTCCTCACCATAGTATATCTGGCTGCCTTCCCTGCTTAATAACAAGATTCCTACAGTGAAGTTCAACTAGGAACTCTACATATACCATATGTTTCTGGAAGGAAGAGTGGCAGTAAGTTCTGGTGGAAGTTTAATGAGTTTTTACCCTTTGGATCACAGAGGGGGCAGCAATTTCCCCCTGTTGGTATTGTACTTACTCTAGATAAGCATTTTCATTCTCTTCCTCTAATTTTCTTCCCTCATTATCATCCATGGATCTACAGAATGCATTATTTACTGCCATGATATCCCATACTATGTTCCTCCTGATCAAGGCATTCACTTTATAGAAAAGGAGTGAAGCAATAGACTCATACCCAAGGGAATCACTCACCTTACTGTGTACCTCATCACCCAGAAGCAGTTGGCCCAGTAATATAGTGGAGTGGCTTATATAAGACTTAATTATGATGTTTTGTACATAACAATACTTGGTGAGATTGAAGAAATGTTCTAAAATTTTTAGGTTATGCTCTGATGACCATAAATGATGCTTTTACTATTTAGTCAGAAAACAGATTAGAGAATCAATGGTGGAAAATGAGAGTGACTCCTTTCATTATAATCCTTGAGAATCCCCTCAAAAATTTTTGTTTCCCCTGCTTATTATTTACTGCTTCAATAGTTTAGAAGTCTTAGTTCCCAATGGAGAAATACTTTTACAAGGACACAGTGATGGTTTCAATGAATTAGAAATTGAGAAAACTATCTTACTCTTAGTGTAACAGAACTAATAGGTAAAGGCCAACTGTCTGCAGTTATAATCCTAATTGTTGAAGGAGCAGAAATTATAGAATTTCTGCTACACAAGGGGGACAGAGAGGATTTTGTCAACCAGTAGATTCTCTAAAGGCTTCTTAATATTTCCACATCTAATGGTAAACAAAAAGAAAAGACTACAGCAATGAAATACAGGCAAGATCAGACACTTTTGGAATAAAGATTTGAGTCACCATACAAAGCAAAATTTTGCAAACTTTTGAGGTGCTGAGGACAGATGGAACATACAGTGGAAAGTGAAAGAAAGAAGTTTTAAATAGCAACTAAATACCAGTTGTAAAGTGAATACTAAAGAAATATGCATATTTTCTTCATTGTTTTGCATCTTATCAATTGCCTTTTTTAAAGCCTTTCTCTTCTCCGAGCAACTTTATATAAAGTATGTTTATATATGTGACTTTTATTATTCAGTCTTCAGTTTATAGGACATAGAAGGGGATCTATGATTGAATTAGAAAAGGAATAAACACCATCTAATGCTGCATATAGGGCTTGATGGGAATTTGAGGAAAGAACAAACACATTTTTGTTAGTCACATCATGTTAGGCAGTCATTTGATCTTGTTGCCATTGTTGTTTGGGAGATAAACTTGAGTAGAGGCCTATGTATTGGTACTGAGCAACCGAAGAGGATGATTGTGCCAGACTGATCGTTGGTACTCAAAACCATTCTCACCACCTTCTGTGCTCCCGCCCATAGCTTAGAAGCTGATGTCCAGGAAACAAATTTCCTAGAATGCTTTGTGGCAGGGCTTTGGTTTAGATTATAACATGAATGCCTCTTGTTAGATCTGGAAGGCAGAAGTGAAGCATAGCCCTATTCTTCCTCTTGTAAGAGCAAGCAAAAGCATGGATATGGAGGATGTGAAATTTTTTAGTGTCTGCTGACCATTGCCCTTAAGAAATATTTTCTTTGGTGCTGCAGCCAGCACTGCAGTAATCATCAGCAGTGATTTCCTGTAACTTTTGTGCTGGGTTGGAAATAGAAATTTCATAATTCTCCCAAAGCTAGCAGCAAACCTGAGATCTATTAGTGGCTTTCCCTGACCTTTACTCCTCAGTCCTTTCAACAGATTTGTAAGCACTTAATTTGCCGTGCTGAACTCCATACTGCTTGCAAGGTTTAAAGAGGTGTATGTTATTCTGCTGGAACCATCAATGATAAATGGTTTTAATTTCAGCGAATGAGGATTTATAAAGGTATATAAAGTGATACTACATGGGGTTCTATGCCTATTTAAATATGATTATGCATATGACAAAATAGTTGCTAATATATATGTACATATATAGTCTCAATATCAACAAATAAAAAGACAAACATCTAAAGAGAAAACGGCAAAAGATATTAAGAAGTAGTACTTAAGAATTACATATGGCCATTGTTGTCTCCTACTATTTTCTTCTCATAAAACCTAACTCAAAGAAAATATATGCAAAAAAAGAGGAACAGGCAAAGTATCCACATACATTACTGTAAGAAATTATGTTTGGGGAGTAGGGGGAAAGCAAAACTTCCCTACAGAAAAATAACACATGGAAGAAAACTGAGACCTAGAAGCAGATAAAAATTTTAACCCAACATTCCAACATTAATGCAAAAACAGTAAGGATTTAATCATAACTTTTAAGAAAATCAGTTAAGAACTCAGGGAAAAAATGGTCAGTAGAGAGGAGGATAAATAGGAAGAAAGGAAACCAAAGAACAGAGCTCACAGAGGAGTGAAATAGAAATTATCAAAAGGAAGCCAAGTTAAAATAGAGAATAGCTAGTAATAAAGAAGACAGGAACCAAAGATACAATATATGCAAAGTTGAAATTGTGAAGGAGAAAACCAAAGTAATAGAACACAGATACACTGAAAAGTATCATAGTATAGTTATTGGATTTATAATGAAAGAGTCTGTTTGGCTTCTAGGTGAAAAATATCATGTCACTTATAAAGGAAAGGAAATCAGATAGGAAGATTAAAAATGAAGGTTCAGATAATCAGTTTGGCTATAATATTCATTGCTAGAAGACAATAGATCAACACTTACAGAAGACTGAAGAGAAAAATGTTGTACTAGGATCTTATATCCAGCAAAGTTGTCTCCTGACTATAAAGAATATAGACATAACAGTATTGACTGTAAAATAACAACATATATTTTTCATATGAATGCTTCTTGAAGAAAAGCTACAGTCAGCTAAGGAGTGTTTAGGAAAACCCTGGCAAAGGATTAGTAGTGAGAATTTAATATATTCAATTAAAAATCAAATTGATAAAAGCCAAGGCAGGAATAAGAATAAGAGGATAGGCTATAAATATTATATATCCTGATAATGTCAAAATGAGTAAGTGAAAAAATAAAAAGAGAAATTAAGTTGGGTATTGAAATAATCCTCTTTATTGTCTTATGTGCAATAGCTTGTAGTCAAAGGGCATCTTTTATGACAAATTCAGTGATAACAGTATACAGATTTCATATAAAGATAAAAGCAACGAAAATAATACTATTGATTAAAACTGAGCTGTGGAGAAGAGGGAGGGAATGAGGAAGAGGATGCAAGATTCCTTTTTTTGCTAATAATGAGTAACTAAAAAAGAGAGGTCTGAGTGTTTTATACAGAAGTCTTACTACAAAGATAAATACTTTAAAAACTTTCTGAAATATCAGAAGACCCACCATGAAACCAAAGAAAAATACCACATAAAGTTAAACATATATATATATTTAAACACACACAAATATATACACAAACATGAGCACAAATATGTACAAAATCTAACATAGAATACATATCACATTAGAGTCAAGAAAAAGATAGAGAAGGAGGTGGAGGGGCAGGAGGATGAGAAAGAGGAAAGATTAGTTCCATAAATATAATTTACTATACTTGGGCTTTGATGAATAGTAGGAAACAGTTCAACACTGCATTCACTTTCCAGGACTTTACAGGGCAGGTTTGCTTTGTTGTAAATACTGTTAAATGTATCCCCAGGCAAGTACAGTATCTGATACAGAATTATAGATATAATGCAAGTGAACAGTGAGGGATATGTATCAATGATGTGTTTGAGGAATTGAACATACTTTACCTTAATATATTCCCTCTAAATTTAAGTATTTAATAAGTACTTTATTATTATCATAAAGAAGAGTTATCAGATTGAGAAGGGCAGGGAAGGCAATTAATTGTCTAAGATTACTAAAAAGAGTGGTGGTTATGTTTAGAGGCCTATTTTATTTTAATTATTTTAACATATCTGACTACAGAATCTATAATCTTGTTAATGGCTTAAAATGCACTAGAATATTAGTTGCTCTATAAAGGCAGGGTTTTTGATTGCTTGTGTGTTTTGTTTTTATAGTGCTTTATTCCTAGCACCTAACACCGTACCTGATGTGTGGTAGGTGCTTATTAATAGTTGCTGAATGAAAGATTGTTTTGAAGAAGGACATGGACAGGCCTGTACCAGTTCTTGTTCTCAAGCAAAAGGGAAAGAAAATATCAGGTTAAAAACTGTTTGTTTGTTACTGATAATTTTTTTCCATCAAATTAAAATACAGGCTGTTGTGAAATAAGCATGAACAAGCACTTCACAATGGATAAAATATACAGCCATAAATTTTTGGAAAAATTATGATCATTGTTTATACACATGTTAAAAATTAACACTAAATGAGTAACATTTGCCAAAAAGATTGGAGAAAATTGTTGGACCTTGGGTACAACAAATTGTTGCTTACCATAGTCAAAAACTGGGGGCAATATCTATATTTTCTCATATTCTTAAGGTTTTTGATATGTGTTTCTAAGTTGCCTATTAATCTATTTATATGCCTATAGCAGTAAGTGACAGGGCCTGCCTTAGCACATGCATTCCCTGGGCAACTGTTAATTGTGCATTTAAAAAAATCATTTTCAGGGTTTCCCCGGTGGCGCAGTGGTTGAGAGTCTGCCTGCCGATGCAGGGGACACGGGTTTGTGCCCCCGTCCAGGAAGATCCCATATGCCGCGGAGCGGCTAGGCCCGTAAGCCATGGCTGCTGAGCCTGCGCATCTGGAGCCTGTGCTCCGCAACAGGAAAGGCCACAACAGTGACAGGCCCACATACCGCAAAAAAAAAAAAAAAATCATTTTCAGCAGATACAGTTATGTAAATGGTATTTGGTAATCGATTGATTATAATTAATATTAGACTTCTTAAATGTAAGTATTAATTATTTGTATTTACTCCTTTGGAAGTTTCTAGGCATAATTCTTTTTTTTTTCTGTTTCTCTACTAATATTTTCTCCAACAGACATTTTATCTCTTTGTATTTTAAGGATATCAACATTTTTCTGTCACCATTATTTGAAAAATTATATTTTCTTACAGTTTTTGCCTTAGTCTTTTGCTTATAAATTTTATGATTTTTTTGACATACAGAGCTCTTGTTTCATTTTCTTAAGCTAGTCTATTTCTTTATATGTGGGCTTTCTCACACACCCCTCAAAAACTGAAATGTATTTTCTAGTTATTACAATACTTCATTAAAATTAAATCTTTAATTTTATCTTATTTTAATATATGTTGTGAGATAAACATAGTTTGTATATGTTTTTAATAGTCAATTAATTCCTCCAGCATCATAATTGAAACAAAGTGTTCCTTTACACACAGATGTCAGAGGCTGAATATTTCCTTTAACTTGGATATTTTTTGGAGCTTTCTTTAGTGTTCCTAGATCCATTTTGTTGGGAGTATATAATCCAATCAACTTCATTCTTCTTATTTCATATTTTTTCTGATTTAAAAATAAAAATATTCAATTGTTATTTGTTAAATAAATGGTTATTATGTGCAATGGTTCAAAATTAAAGTGATTTAAAAGGTGTACATTTAGAGCTTACTTCCATTCTATCCTTTTTCACCTTGTGACAATCACACTTTTATTATTTCAATGTTTCTTCATACAAAGAAGCAAATAAGAATGTACACTTATAGTTATCCCTTTCTTACAGAAATGGGTGCATACTAGAAAGAGTGTTTTTCAGGTAACTTATCAGTATAGTCTGCAATTTTTCTGTATCTGTGTGTTTAAGCCAGAGTTTATTTAACTTGTTCCTATTTATGGAAGCTTTAGTATCGACAGTTTCTTGTATTCTGCTATTGATGATACAACAGAGAAAAAACTTCACAAATGGACTTCTTTCTCGTGAAGATATTTCTTTAGTATATAATATGCAAAGTTGTACCGGTCTGTAAATTTTTTTATTGTTTAGTCAAATGTTCCTTATGTTTTGTAACCCACAGGTCTCCATGGTTTTACCTAAGAAAGTTTTGAAAGCTGATTTTGGTAGGGTAACCCTTCTCCACCAGGTAGCTATGTCATTTCCCTCAGAGTCCATTGGCTAGAATCAAGCACATGCCTGACAACCCAACATTAAAGAGGTAGGTTGAAAAATATATTAAAGTACTTGGATATGCAAAATTTGATGATGGTTACTTTCTCTAGCTTAGTTAAACCTACTAGCACAGTATAACCCTTTGTTTATTTTGTCCAATGCATTCAACACTGCCAAAGAGCAGTAAATTAAATCTTCATCTTGTCATTAGACCCAAGTAAAGTCCAGTATACTGGTCAGAGAACTAGGAAAAACTGGTGGCACACTCAAAAAGAAGTAATTGAAAAATATGTAATTAAAGAGAGTTATACAAGGTGGTATTTACAAAGGAGTTGGCAGGATTAAGGGAAGCCTAAGCAAATGGTGAAGCACCCTGAACTTGAAGCAGTAGGAAACAATTAACAGCCCTGGGTCTAAAGGGGTAAGGGAGGGAGTAGATATCAAAACACTTTTAAAAGTACTATTGTATCAAGCTTGACCGAAGCTGTGGACACTAGTCGAGAAACATACATATTTTTGTTTTTGTTTTTTTGCAGTATGTGGGCCTCTCACTGTTGTGGCTTCTCCCATTGTGGAGCACAGGCTCCAGACATGCAGGCCTAGCGGCCATGGCTCATGGGCCCAGCCACTCCGCGGCATGTGAGATCTTCCCGGACCGGGGCACAAACCCATGTCCCCTGCATCGGCAGGCAGACTCTCAACCACTGTGCCACCAGGGAAGCCCAAAACATACATGTTTAAAAAAATTCTCAGTCTAGCAGAGAGGAACATAGAGGAATAAGAAACCTGATTATCTCTCTCTCCTCACTTCCTCTAATTTCTGACCTGTGACTTCCACTGGCTGAACACAACTAGCAGGCAGAAGGCAAGAAAACCAGACTGATCAAATCCATAGATGTCCTTTGAGTCCAGAGATCAATGGACTAAAATGACAAAGCATCTGTTCACCATCTTTTCATAAACATATACAGAAGATATACCGTGGTAGAACAAAGAAGGATAACCACATTCAGAAAGGCAAATATGAACAAATACATCAGGCACAGTGCACAGAAATTCTGAAATTCCTGCTAAGAAGATGTAGTGAAGCTGCTGTATCCTGGGGGAGCTCTATCAGCTCTCCAGCAAAAGTGGTGGAAATTATGTGAAACAAACAAATACCCCAACAAACACTACAGTTCTCTGTGTAGTGTAAGTTCCTGATATTAAGCTTTTTGATTGTAGTGTAAGTGGCTGACATTAATCTTTTGATTGCCAAACATTCATATTAAAAGACATTCATCTTGAATAAGCATTTTGCCAGCTACATGACACAGCTACTAGCAAAACAACCAGATACGGAATTAGGCCACCCAAACCCATGAAGTTCCCTCTTTCAGAAAGCCCTTGTTAACGAAGATAACCAACGCCTTGAGTGACCTTGCTTCTCCCTTTGTGCTATAATTACTGCTCTTAGGTTTTAAATTAGCCAATAAAAAGTGAACCCAAAGGGGCTTCCCTGGTGGTGCAGTGGTTGAGAGTCTGCCTGCCAATGCAGGGGACACGGGTTCGTGCCCCGGTCTGGGAAGATACCACATGTCACGGAGCGGCTGGGCCTGTGAGCCATGGCCGCTGAGCCTGCACGTCCAGAGCCTGTGCTCTGCAACGGGAGAGGCCACAACAGTGAGAGGCCCGCATACTGAAAAAAAAAAAAAAATGAACCCATAAAACTTTTGACATTCCACCCTTGGCCCCTGATAAAGGCAGAACCCCAAGTTTAGGCTCTCTCCCTCTCACTCTGACTCTCTTTCCTCTTTCTCCCCACAACCTGGCTGTGTGACCCTTGAGGAGGACATGTTCCTCCAGCACCTGTGAGTAATAAATCTTGTTCCTCAAAGTTCCCTGAGGGTTTCTGGCTAAAATGAGCCCTGTGATCATAGTAAGAACTACATGGGCTACTCTACCCACAGCATTGGACCCAATGGGAGCTCGCTACAGGTAGTATGGGACCAGGCACATGCTGCAGGCATTTCTCGCCCATAGCATTACTATCAACAGGCTGGGACCAACACAACACTCTGGAAACAGTCCTAAGGGCCTATGAAAAAATATCTATGTAGGTTCAGTAAGAAGAGCAAGAGTCTGGTAGTTTAAGCAATATGGCTACAAGTTATCTAGCATAACAAGTTAATGTATGAGGTAGCTGTACCCAGGATTTCCCTTGATTAAGCCCTTGTGTTTGCTTCTTGAGAGACCTTACCTCTCAATCTATTTTTCATAGGTTCCTAGCTCCACCCTGTGGAAGGTTTTTCCTGTTCCATTAGCCTTTCTGGCCACATCTGATGAGGACATGGGGGAATATGCCCTCCTTGGTGGCTGCAGAGATTTCTCTGCCTGTTTCTGGCCTTTGAAATATTAAGAATTAAATGTTGTTTTTACATCTGAAGCAGTCACATGCTTCTTAGATTAAAGCTTTCATTAGCAATATGAATTTCTAATTTGTTTCACCTTTATTGAGTTTATTATATTTTATGTTTATTGTTTTTTTTTATTGTTGTAAGAATGCTTCACATGTGGTCTGCCCTCTTAACAAATTTTTAAGAATACAGTGAAGTATTGATAGCTATAGGTACAATGTTGTGCACCAGATCTCTAGAACTTATTTGTCTTATATAACTGAAATTTATACCCATTAAACAACAACTACCCATTTTACCTCGCTCCCCATCTGGCAACCATCACTTTACTCTCTGCCCCCAGTTGCTGGCAACCATCACTTTACTCCCTGTTTCTATGAGTTTAACTATATTAGATATCTAAGTGGAACCATGCAGTATTTGTCCTTCTGTGACTGGCTTATTTCACTTAGCATAATATCAGCCATGTTGTCAAATGTGGCAAGCTTTACTTTTTAAAGTCTGAATAATATTACAGTATATGTATATACCAAAATTTTCTTTATCCATTCATCTGTCAGTGGATAATTAGATTATTTTCCTATCTGTCCTGTTATGAATAATGTTCCAAAGAACATGGGAGTACAAGTATCTCTTCAAGATCCTATTTTCAATTCTTTGGGATGTAGATCCAGAAGTGGGATTGCTGGATCATATGATAGTTCTATTTTTAATTTTTGAGGAACCTCCGTATTGTTCTTCATATCAGGTGCACCAATTGACATTCCTACCAACAGTGTACAAGGGTTCCAGTGTCTCCACACTGGAGACACTAAAGGGTGTAAGGTTTGCATCTAGGTTTATGTTTTTGCAAGTGGATATCCAGTTTTCTGCATCGTTTGTTGTAGAAATTATCTTGTTCCTTTGTCAAAGATCAGTTGATTCTATATATAAGTGTCTATTTCTAGGATCTCTATTCTGTTCTATTGATTAATTTGTCTGTTCTTTTGCCAATACCACACTGTCTTGATTACTATAGCTTTGTAATAAGTCTTGAAGTCAGTTAGCATCAGTCCTCCAAATTTATTCTCCTTCAATATTATGTTGGATATTCTGGGGCTTTTGCCTCTCCATGTAAACTTTAGAATCAGTTTTTCAATATTCATAAAACAACCAGCTGGCATTTTGATTGTTATTGCATTGAATATAGATATGCATTTAGAAAGAATTGATATCTTGACAATATTGAGTCTTCCTATTCATGAACATAGAATATCTCTCCATTTAGTTAGTTCTTTTTTATTGTTGTTAATCAGTTTGTAGATTTCCTCATATAGATATTGTACATATTTGTTAGCTTTATACTATTTCAATTTTTGAGTACTACTATAAATGATATTATGTTTTTAATTTCAAATTCCACTTGTTCATTGCTGATATATAGGAAAGGAATTGACTTTTGTATATTAACTTTGTATCCTGTAGCCTTACTATAATCACTTAGTTCCAGGTATCATTTTGTTGATTCTTTCAGATTTTTTATATAGACGATCATCACATCATCTTCAAACAAGACAGTTTTATATCTTCCTTCCTAATAAATGTACATTTACTTCCTTTTCTTGCCATATTGCATTAGCAAAGACTTCCTGTATAATTTTGAAAAGGAGTGGTAGGAGAGGACTTGCTTGACTTGTACCTGATCTTACAGGGAAAGCTTCACGTTTCTCACCACTAAGTATGATGTTAAATGTATGTTTTTATAGATAGTCTTTTGCAAGTTGAGAAAATTATTCTCTATTCCTAGTTTACTGAGAGTTCTTATCATAAATGGGTGTTAGATTTTGTCAAATGATTTTTCAACATCTATTGTTATGATCATGTGATTTTTTTTGTCTATTGTTGTGTTGGATTACATTAATTGATTTTCAAATGTTGAATTATCCTTGCATACTTGACATAAATCCCAGTTGGTCATGGTGTATAATTTTTTCTACATTGTTGGATTCAATTTGCTAATATTTTGTTAAGGATTTTTATATCTATGTTTGTGAGAGACATTGGCCTATAGTTTTCTTGTAATGTCTTTGTCCATTTTTGCTATCACGGTAATGTTGACATCATAGAATGAGTTAGGAAGTATTCCCTCAGCTTCTATCCTCTAAAAGAGATTGTAGAGAATTTTTAAAATTACTTCATTAAATGTTTGGGAGAATTCACCAATGAACCCATTTGGGCCTGATGCTTTGTTTTGGAAGGTTTTAAGTTATTGATTCAATTTCTTTAATATACATGGGCTTATTCTTTGTGTCTGTTTCTTCTTGTGTGAGTTTTGGCAGGCTGTGTCTTTCAAGAATTTAGTTCATTTTCTCTACTTTGTCAAATGTGTGGATATAGAATTTTCTATAATATTATTTTATCTTTTAAGTTTCCATAGGATCTATAATGATGTACCCTTCTTTCATTTCTGATAGTAGTAATTTATGTCCTCTTTCTTTTTTTCTTAGCCTAGCTATTTAGAATTATTGCTTTTATTATCTTTTCAAAGAACCAGCTTTTGGTTTTGTTGATTTTCTCTGTTGATTTCCTGTTTTTGATTTCATTGATTTCTGCTCTAATTCTTATTTATTTTCTTCTGCTTACTTTGGATTTAATTTATTCTTTCTTTTTCTAGTTTCCTAAGGTGGAAACTTAGATTATTAATTTTAGATCTTTCTTCTTTTCTAGTATATGTATTCATGCATGCATGTATTCATATGCAATGCTGTAAACGTCTCTGTAAACACTGTTTTCTCTTCATCCCACATAGTTTGATAAGTTGTGTTTTCATTGTCACTTAGTTAAAATTATTCTTAATATCCACTGAAATTTTTTTTTGTTTGTTTTTCAAGGAATATTTAATACGATAGATAATATATGCTTATCTAACATGTATTTTTATATCACTGAAGCTAAAGCAAAACATCCTGTTTATTGGTAAGTATGGCCTGTATGTGTACACTACAGTGCAATTTAAAAAATATTGTAATTATAATTTCAGAACTTCAGAATCTGAACAGATGCCAGTGTTCTCTCCTTTTTTTATATGGGAAAAGAAAATCCTTTGAAAATCATTTGAAGCTTGGACAAAACTTCCATAGCTATATTCTTAGGATCACTCTGTAGAATCTTCATGATTCAGATGATACAAGGGAAGCTTCAATTCAACCTTTTAGAGAAGACATTCCAGCTCTCATGATCTCATCAACCAGGAGAATGTTGGTGGCAATCACAGTGCAGGAATGAAGAAGCTGTTTCTTTACACAATAGTTATCCCATATGCCTACTTCTGCTGCTACCATTGGCTCACCTGTGTTCAAGTCTACACCCACAAGTTGACCTGATTCTGAATGCTCTGCTTTAACTTTAACTAGTGTTTCCTGAAGGTCAAAACCAGAGTTCTGAGCAAGAACCTTGGGAATAATGAGCAATGCATCAGCAAATGCTTGAACTCCAAGTTGGGCTCTGCCCTTTACACTGGGCTTGTATTTAATCAGGGCTTCTGCCATTGCCACTTCCACTGCACCAGCACCTGGAACTACACAGCCATCATCAATAGCATTTTTAACAGCCCTCAAGCCATCTCTTATTGCATCTTTGATTTGAGTAAGTGTGTGCTTATTTGGTCCTTTGATCAATAATGTGACGGATCGAGGATTGTTACAGTTCTCAATAAAGGTGAACTTCTCTTCTCCCAATGTATATTCATAGACAAGTCCTGCATGTCCCAAACAATCAGGATTTAGGTCTTCAAGAGAATTTAGGGCTACCCCACCACAAGCAAGAGTCAGCCTTTCCATATTTCTCCTTTTAGCTCTGCGCAGAGCTACTATGCCTTCTTTTGCAAGAGCATCTAAGGAAAAGGGGTCAATTCCCTTTTGATTAATAACAACAAATCCTTTATCTGAATCACCACAGACTTTCTTTTTCAGGTCTATTATTTTTTTAACTCTGTCTTCAATGAATTTTCTTTCAGCTTTCACTAGTTTCTCTCTCTCCTCTGCACTCTTGTAAAAAAAGCCAGAATTCACTTCTGTTTTTTCATATTCTAATGACACGTTGCATGTGAGGATGTACACATCTTCTACTCTCTTTTTCATATCAGGATGCCGTGCCCCATGGTCCAAAACAAGACCTCTGATCAAGCTTGTATCGGTTTCAGATTTATGTTTCATCTCCATGATCTCAACCATGAAGAGGTCAATAGGTTCATCTTGTTTTTTAATGGCTAAAATGGAGTCCACTACAGCCTCTGTTAAGACATCAGCAAGTTCAGCATGAACTTTAGTACGTAGAGATGTTCTGGCCACATCTATAAGTGTTTCTCTGTCCATCTCTTTGCTTACTTTGACTTGTTCCAAAAACTGAAGTGCCTTTTCCTTTGCAGCTTCAAATCCTTCCGTAATTATTCTGGGATGAAGACCTTCAGAAATGTAGAGATCCGCCTGCTTCAGGAGCTCTCCAATAATTAGGACATTGGAAGTGGTACCATCACCAGTTATGTCATCCTGGGCTGTTGCTACTTTGGCTATTAAGGAGGCTGTTGGGTGTTGAATTTGCATTTCATGAAGCAGCACATTTCCATCTTTAGTGAGCTTGATGTCTCCAGCACCAGAAACAAGCATCTTCATGGTGCCCTTAGGCCCCAAGTTGGTCCTCAGCACGTCCTGCAGCCCCCGGGCCGCGCTGATGTTGACCGCCAATGCCGCCTGGGCTCGGGCCACCTCAGCCTTGGGATTCAGGGTCTTCACGGCCACCATAGTTGACCCAGCAGAAGAAAATGAAATCAATATCCACTGAAATTTTTTTGACACATGCGTTATTTAGAAGTACATTGCTTAATCTCTCTGTATTTTGGTACTTTCCAGTCATCTTTCTGTTGGTGATTTCTTGTTTTATTCCATTGAGGTCTGAGAGCAGAAATTATGATTCCTTTCCTTTAAATTTGTTATGGTGTGTTTTATGGCCCAGAATGTTGTCTATTTTGGTGAACAGCTTGAGAAAAATGCGTATTCTGCTGTGGTTAGGTTAAGTAGTCTATAGACGTTGTCAATTATATCTAGTTGTTTGATGGTGCTGTTGAGTTCAAATATGTATTTACTGATATTCTGTCAGCTGGAACTGTCCATTTCTGAGAAGGGGGCATTGAAGTCTCCAACTATGATAGTGAATTCCCCTATTTCTTCTTGCAATTCTATCAGTATTTGCCTCATGCAGTTTAGTGCTCTGGTGTTAGGTGTATATGCATTAAGAATCGTTATGTCTTCTTAAAGAACTAACACATTTATTATTATGTAATTCCTATTTTTACACCTGATAACTTTCCTTACTTTTCAGTCTTTTCTATATGAAATTCATATAGCTACTCCTATTTCCTTTTGATTAGCATTAGCATGGTATATATTTTTTCCATTTATTTACTTTTAATCTTTATGTGTCTTTTTATTTAAATTGGGTTTCTTGTAGATGACATATAGTTTTGTGTTTTGACCACTTTGACAATCTCTGTCTTTTAATTGGTATGTTTTAGACTATTAATATTAAAAGTGATTGTCAACATAGTTAGATTAATATCTACCATATTCCTGTTTTCTATTTGTTGCCCTTGTTCCTTTGTTTCTATTTTTGTCACACGTACATTTTGTTCTGTCTTTTGTTTAAACAAAGCACTTTATATGATGTAATTTTCTCTCCTTTCTTAACATATCAGTTATACTTTTTTAGTGGTTGCCCTAGAGATTGCAATATATATTTATAACTAATCCAAGTCCCCTTTCAAATAACATATACCACTTCACATGTAGTGTGGGTACCTTATAATGAGAAAACAATTCTAATTTCTTTTCTCCCATTGCTTATGTCATTGCTGTCATTCATTTCACTTATATATAAGCATACCAAATATATATATAAAATATACACATAAGCATACATAATCAAATGTGTGGTTTCTATTATTATTTTGAACAAACTGTTATCTCTTAGATCAATTAAGAATAAACAAATTAGAGGATTAAGATGGTGGAGTAGAAGGATGCTGAACTCACCTTCCCCTGTGAACACATGTACAACTACACGTGGAGAAACTCTTACTGAAAACAACCTGAAGGCTAGCAGAAAGGCTCTTCTTCAATGAAGACTGTAAAGAAAGCTTCACATGGAGTCTGGTAGGAAAAGAAGAGAGGCAGTCTGGCATTTCCAGCAATGTTATCATTCAGAATTGAGGGAGAGATAAATAACTTCTCAGACAAGCAAAAACTAAATAAGTCCATTAATACTAAACCACCTTACAATAAGTGTTGAAGGGTTTCTTCAAGTGAAAAGAAAAGGCTACCAAAATAATAATAATAAATTATAGGAAAGGGAAAATCCCACTAGTAAAGAAAATATATGGTAAAGGCTATGGATCAGCCACTTTTAAATAAGCTAATGCAAAGATTAAAAACAAAAATTTTTAAATCAACTAAACTACAATAAACAGTTAAAGGGTAGACATAAAGATGTAAAATACGACATCAAAAACACAAAATGTGGGGGAGAGGAGTAATATAATGTTTGCACTTAAATCACTATTATTTAAAACAAGTAGATATAGTTATAGGTTAACATATATGAACTCCATGGAAACTATAAATCAAAACCCTACAATAGATACACAGAAACTAGAGATAAAGGAACACAAGCATAACAGTAAAAATATTCATCAAACCACAAGGGAAGAGACTTAAAGAAGAAGAGAAGAACTACAGAAACAACTGGAAAAAAAGTAACGAAATGGCAATAAGTACCTACCTATCAATGATCACTTTAAATGTCAGTGGACTAAGTGCTCCAATCAAAAGACATAGAATGGCTTTTGGATTAAAACAAAAACAAGACCAATCTATATGCTGCCTGTGAGAGACTCACTTCAGAGCTAAATAAATACACAGACTGAAAGTGAGGGGATGGAAAAATATATTTCATGCAAATGGAAATGAAAAGAAAGCTGGGGTAGCAATACTCACATCAGACAAGATAGACTTTAAAAGAAAGTCTACAAGACAAAGAAGGGTATTATATGATGATTTTTTTTCTATAATGATAAATACAAGAAGATGATAAAACATTCATACACATATATGTACCTAATATAGAAGCATCTAAATATATAAAGCAAATATTAACAAACAGAAAAGATGAAATTGACAGTAAGGCAATAATAGTCAAAGACTTTAACACCACTTACATAGAGGGACAGATTATCCAGTTAGACAATCAGTAAGGAAGCAGTGGCTTTGAATAATGCATTAGGCCACTTAGACTTAATAGATATCTACAGGACATTCCATCCAAAAGCAGCAGAAAACACATTTTTTTCAAGTGCACATGAAATGTTCTCCAGGATGGATTACATGCAAGGCCATAAAACAAGTCTCAACAAATTTAGAAGGATAGAAATTATATCAAGCATCTATTCCAACAATGGAATAAAACTAGAAATCAATTACAGGAAGAAAAATGGGAAAAACACAAATATGTGGATAATGAACATAATGCTGCTAAAAAAGGGGGTCAATGAAGAAATCAAAGAGGAAATCAGAAGATACCTTGAAACGAATGAAAATAAAAACAAAACTTTCCAAAATCTAGAGGACACAGCAAAAGCAGTTCTAAGACAGAATTCTATAGTGTTAAATGACTACCTCAGGAAACCAGAAAAATCTGAAATTAACAACCTAACCTACCCTCTAAAGGAATTAGAAAAAGAGGAATAGGAGAGGACCTTCACGATGGTGGAGGAGTAAGACATGGAGATCACCATCCTTCCCACAAATACATAAAAAATACATCTACATGTGGAAAAAGTCCTACAGAACACCTACTGAACTCTGGCAGAAGACCTCAGACTTCCCAAAAGGCAAGAAACTCCCCATGTATCTGTGTAGGGCAAAAGAAGAAACAGAGACAAAAGATTAGGGACAGGACCTGCACCTCTGGGAGGGAACTGTGAAGGAGAAGTTTCCACAAACTAGTAAGACCCTTCACTGGTGGAAATGGCAGATGAGTGGGGGGAAAGCTTTGGATCCACAGAGGAAAGCACAGCAACAGGGGTGCAGAGGGTAAAGTGGAGAGATTCCCAACACAGAGGATTGGTGCCAGCCAGCACTCACCAGCCTAAAAGGATTGTCTGCTCACCTGCTGCAGCAGGTGGGGGCTGGGAGCTGAGGTTTAGGCTTTGGAGTTCAGATCCCAGTGAGAGGACTGGGGCTGAGCACAGCCTGAAGGGGGCTAGTGTGCCACAGCTAACCAGGAGGGAGTCCGGGAAAAAGTCTGGAACTGCCTAAGAGGCAAGAGACCGTCATCTCAGGATGCGAGAGGAGAGGAGATTCAGAACACCACCTAAATGAGCTTCAAAGATGGGCACAAGCCATGGCTATCAGTGAGGACACCAGACACAGGCATGAAACTCTAAGGCAGCTGCTGAAGCCACCAAGAATCCTGTGTGCAAGCACAGGTCACTACCCACACCTCCCCTCCCAGGAGCCTGTGTAGCCCACCACTGCCAGGATCTCATGATCCAGGGACAACCTCACCAGGTAAACACACGGCATGCCTCAGGCTGTTGAAATGTCACATCAGGCTCTGCCACTGCAGGCTCACCCTGCACTCCGTAACCCTCCCTCCCCCTGGCCTGAGTGAGCCAGAGCTCCTTAATCAGCCGCTCCTTTAACCCCTCCTGCCTGGGTGAAGAACAGATGCCAGAGGGGGATCTACACGCAGAGGTGGAGCCAAAACAAAAGCTGAACCCCAGGAGTTGTGTGAACAAAGAAGAGAAAGGGAAATTTCTCCATGTAGCCTCAGGAGCAGCAGATTAAATCTCCACAATTAAATTGATGTACACTGCATCTGTGGAATACCTGAATAGACAACATATCATCCCAAAATTGAAGCAGTGGCTTTAGGAGCAACTTTAGACTTGGGGTGTGCTATATGCCACTGACTAGTCTCAGATTTTTATGTTTATCTTAGTATAGTTTATAGTGCTTGTTATCATTGGTGTAATTGTCTATTGGTTTGTTTGCTGTCTTATATTATTACTTTTAAAATTTTTATTTTAATAACTTTTATTTTAATAACTTTAGTTATTTTATTTTTTCTTTCTTTCTTTCTTTCTTTCTTTCTTTCTTTCTTTCTTTCTTTCTTTCTTTCTTTCCTTCTTTCTTTCTTTCTTTTTTTCCCTCACTTTTCTTCTGAGCCATGTGGCTGACAGGGTCTGGGTGGTCCAGCAGGGTGTCAGGCCTGAGCCTTGGAGATGGGAGAGCTGAGTTCAGGACAATGGACAACCAGAGACCTCCCAGCCCCATGTAATATCAATTGGCGAGAGATCTCCAGAGATCTCCGTTTCAATGCTAAGACACAGCTCCACTCAATGACCAACAAGCTCCAGTGCTAAACACCCCATGCCAAACAACTAGCAAGACAGGAGCACAACCCCACCCATTACCAGAGAAGCTGCCAAAAATCATAAGTTCACACAAACCCGAGCACAACACCAGATACACTCCTGCCCACCAGAAAGACAAGATCCAGCTTCAACCACCAGAACACAGGCACCAGTCCCCTCCACGAAGAAGCTTACACAACCCACTGAACCAACCTTACCCACTGGGGACAGACATCAAAAACAATAGGAACTATGAACTTGCAGCCTGCAAAAAGGAGACCACAAACACAGTAAATTAAGTAAAATGAGAAGACATAGAAATACACAGCAGATGAAGGACCAAAGTAAAAATCCACCAGACCAAACAAATGAAGAGGAAATAGGCAATCTATCTGAAAAAGAATTTGCTTAACTTACTAACCCAAACACAATAAGTTAAGCAAAATGAGGAGACATAGAAATACACATCAGATGAAGGAGAAAAGTAAAAATCCACCAGACCAAACAAATGAAGAGGAAATAGGCAGTCTATCTGAAAAAGAATTCAGAGTAATGATAGTAAAGATGATTCTAAATCTTGGAAATAGAATGGAGAAAATACAAGAAACGTTTAACAAGGACCTAGAAGAACTAAAGAGCAAACAAAAAATGATGAACAACACAATACATGAAATTAAAAATTCTCTAGAAGGAATCAATAGCAGAATAACTGAGACAGAAGAATGAATATGTGACCTGGAAGATAAAATAGTGGAAATAGCTACCACAGAGCAGAATAAAGAAAAAGCAATGAAAAGAATTGAAGACAGTCTGAGACCTCTGGGACAATATTAAACACATCAACATTCGAATTATAGAGGTCCCAGGAGAAGAAGAGAAAAAGAAAGGGACTGAGAAAATATTTGAAGAAATTATAGTTGAAAACTTCCTTAATATGGGAAAGGAAATAGTCAATCAAGTCCAGGAAGCACAGAGTCCCATACAGTATAAATCCAAGGAGAAACACACCAAGACACATATTAATCAAACTATCAAAAGTTAAATACAAAGAAAAAATATTTAAAGCAGCGAGGGAAAAGCAACAAATAAAATGCAAGAGAATTCCTGTAAGGTAAACAGCTGACCTTTCAGCAGAAACTCTGCAGGCCAGAAGGGAATGGCAGGACATATTTAGAGTGATGAAAGAGAAGAACCTACAACCAAGATAACTCTACCCAGCAAGGATATCATTCAGATTTGATGGAGATAATGAAACCTTTACAGACAAGAAAAAGCTAAGAGAATTAAGCACCACCAAACCAGCTTTACAACAAATGCTAAGGAACTTTTCTAGACAGGAAACACAAGAGAAGGAAAAGACCTACAAAAACAAACCCAAAACAATTAAGAAAATGGTAATAGGAACATACATATTGATAATTACCTTAAATGTAAATGGATTAAATGCTCCCACCAAAAGACATAGACTTGGTGAAAGGATACAAAAAAAAAAAAAAGACCCATATATATGCTATCTACAAGTGACCCACTTCAAACCTAGGGACAATACAGACTGAAAGTGAGAGGATGGAAAAAGATATTTCATGCAAATGGAAATCAAAAGAGCTGGAGTAGAAATTCTTATATCAGACAAAACAGACTTTAAGATAAAGACTGGGCTTCCCTGGTGGCTCAGTGGTTGAGAGTCCGCCTGCCAATGCAGGGGACACAGGTTCATGCCCCGGTCCAGGAAGATCCCACATGCTGCAGAGCAGCTGGGCCCGTGAGCCATGGCCGCTGAGCCTGCATGTCTGGAGCCTGTGCTCTGCAACAGGAGAGGCCACAACAGTGAGAGGCCTGCGTACCACAAAAAAATAAATAAATAAAATAAAATAAAGACTATTACAAAGACAAAGAAGGACACTACATAATGACCAAGGGATCCATCCAAGAAAAGATATAACAGTTGTAAATATTTATGCACCAAACATAGGAGCACCGCAATACATGAGGCAAATGCTACCAGCCATAAAAGGGGAAATCAACAGTAACATAATAATAGTAGGGGAATTTAACACCCCACTATCAACAATGGACAGATCAATCAAAATGAAAATAAATAAGGAAACACAAGCTTTAAATAACACATTAAACAAGATAGATTTAATTGATATTTATAGGCCATTCCATCCAAAAACAACAGAATACACTTTCTTCTCTAGGGCTCATGGAACATTCTGCAGGATAGGTCTTATCTTGGATCACAAATCAAGCCTTGGTAAATTTAAGAAAATTGAAATTGTACCAAGTATCTTTTCTGACCACAATGCTATGAGAATCGAAATCAATTATAGGAAAAAAACTATAAAAAATACAAACACATGGAGGTTAAACAATATGCTACTAAATAACCAAGAGGTTACTGAAGAACTCAAAGAGGAAATATACCTAGAAACAAATGACAATGAAAACATGACCCAAAACCTATGGGATGCAGCAAAAGCAGTTCTAAGAGGGAAGTCTATAGCAATACAATCCTATCTCAAGAAACAAGAACAATCTCAAATAAACAAGCTAATCTTAAACCTAAAGCAATTAGAGAAAGAAGAACCAAAAAAACCCAAAGATAGCAGAAGGAAAGAAATCATAAAGATCAGATCAGAAATAAATGGAAAAGAAATGAAGGAAATGATAGAAAAGATCAATAAAACTAAAAGCTTGTTCTTTGAGAAGATAAACAAAATTGATAAAACATTAGCTAGACTCATCAAGAAAAAAAGGGAGAAAACTCAGATCAACAGAATTAGAAATGAAAAAGGAGAAGTAACAACTGACACTGCAGAAATACAAAGGATCATGAGAAATTACTACAAGCAACAATATGCCAATAGAATGGACAACCTGGAAAAATGAAGAAATTCTTAGAAAAGCACAACCTCCTGAAACTGAACTGGGAAGAAATAGAAAATATAAACAGACCAATCACAAGCACTGAAATTGAGATGGTGATGAAAAATCTTCCTACAAACAAAAGCCTAGGACCAGATGGCTTCACAGGCGAATTCTGTCAAACATTTAGAGAGGAGCTAACACCTTTCCTTCTCAAATTCTTCCAAAATATAGCAGAGGGAGGAACACACCCAAACTCATTCTACAAGGCCAACATCACCCTGATACCAAAATCAGACAAAGATGTTACAGAGAAAGAAAACTACAGGCCAATATTACTGATGAACATAGACACAAAAATCCTCAACAAAATACTAGAAAACAGAATCCAACAGCACATTAAGAGTGTTATACACCATGAACAAGTGGGGTTTATCCCAGGAATGCAAGGATTCTTGAATATATGCAAATCAATAAATGTGATACACCATATAACAAATTGAAGGATAAAAACCATATGGTAGCCTCAATAAATGCCGAAAAAGCTTTCAACAAAATTCAACACCCATTTATGATAAAATCCTCCAGAAAGTAGGTGTAGAGGGAACTTACCTCAACATAATAAAAGCCATATATGACAAACCTACAGCCAGCATTGTTCTCAATGGTGAAAAACTGAAACCATTTCCTCTACGATCAGAAACAAGATGAGGTTGCCCACTCTCAACACTGTTATTCAGCATAGTTTTGGAAGTTTTAGCCACAGCAATCAGAGAAGGAAAAGAAATAAAAGGAACCCAAATTGGAAAAGAAGAAGTAAAATTGTCACTGTTTGCCAATGACATGATACTATACATAGAGAATCCCAAAGATGCTACCAGAAAACTACTAGAGCTAATCAATGAATTTGGTAAAGTAGCAGGATACAAAATTAATGCACAGAAATCTCCTGCATTCCTATACAGTAATGATGAAAAATCTGAAAGTGAAATTAAGGAAACACTCCCATTTACCATTGAAACAAAAAGAATGAAATACTTAGGAATAAACCTACCTAAGGAGACAAAAGACCTATATTCAGAAAACTATAAGACACTGATGAAAGAAATTAAAGATGATACAAACAGTTGGAGAGATATATCATTTTCTTGGATTGGAAGAATCAATATTGTGAAAATGACTATACTACCCAAAGCAATCTACAGATTCAATGCAATCCCTGTCAAACTACCAATGGCATTTTTCACAGAACTAGAACAAAAAGTTTCACAATTTGTGTGGAAACACGAAAGATACCGAATAGGGACTCTCCTGGTGGTCCAGCGGTTAAGACACTGCCCTTCCACTGCACAGGGCACAGTTTCGATTCCTGGTCAGGAAACTAAGATCCCACATGCTGCATGGTGCTGCCAAAAAGTAAAAAAAAAGATCCCGAATAGCCAAAGCAATCTTGAGAAAGAAAAATGGAGCTGGAGGAATCAGGCTACCTGACTTCTGACTATACTACGAAGGTACAGTAATCAAGACAGTATGGTACTGGCACAAAAACAGAAATATAGATCAATGGACCAGGATAGAAAGCCCAGAGATAAACCCACACACATGTGGTCACCTTAACTTTGATAAAGGAAGCAAGAATACACAATGGAGAAAAGACAGCCTCTTCAATAAGTGGTGCTGTGAAAACTGGACAGCTACATGTAAAAGAATGAAATTAGAACACTCCCTAACACCATACTCAAAAATAAACTCAAAATGGATTAAAGACCTAAATATAAGTCCAAACACTATACAACTCTTATAGGAAAACAGAGGCAGAACACTCTATGACATTAATAACAGCAAGACCCTTTTAGAACCACCTCCTAGAGAAATGAAATAAAAACAAATATAAACGAAAGAGACCTAATGAAACTTAAAATCTTCTGCACAGCAAAGGAAACCATAAACAAGACGAAACGACAACCTCAGAATGGCGGAAAATATTTGCAAATGAAGCAACTGATAAAGGATTAATCTTCAAAATATACAAGTAGCTCATGTAGCTCAATATCAAAAAAACAAAAACCCCAATCCAAAAACGGGCAGAAGACCTAAATAGACATTTCTCCAAAGAAGATATACAGATTGCCAACAAACACATGAATGGATGTTCAACATCACTAATCATTAGAGAAATGTAAATCAAAAGTACAATGAGGTATCACCTCACACTGGTCTGAATGGCCATCATCAAAAAATCTACAAACAATAAATGCTGGAGATGGCGTGGAGAAAAGGGAACAGTCTTGCACTGCTGGTGGGAATGTAAATTGATATGGCCACTATGGAGAACGGTATGGAGATTCCTTAAAAAACTAAAAATAGAACTACCATATGACCCAGCCATCCCACTACTGGGCATATACCCTGAGAAAACCATAATTCAAAGAGGCATGTACCATAATGTTCATTGTAGCACTATTTACAATAGCCAGGACATGGAAGCAACCTAAGTGTCCATCAACAGATGAATGGTTAAAGAAGATGTGGCACATGTATACAATGGAATAGTAGTCAGCCATAAAAGGAAACAAAATTGAGTTACCTGTAGAGGTGGATGGACCTAGAGTCTGTCACAGGGTGAAGTAAGTCAAAAAGAGAAAAAACAAATACCATATGCTAACACATATTTATGAAATCTAAAAACAAAAAAAAAAAACATTGTTCTGAAGAACCTAGGGGCAGGACAGGAATAAAGACACAGAAGTAGAGAATGGACTTGAGGACATGGGGAGGGGTATGGGTAAGCTTGGACAAAGCGTGTGAGTGGCATTGACATATATACATTACCAAAATAACATAAATAGCTAGTGGGAAGCAGCCGCATAGCACAGGGAGATCAGCTCACTGCTTTGTTACCACCTAGAGGGATGTGATATGGATTGTGGGAGGGAGATGCAAGAGGAAGAGGAAATGGGTATATATGTATACTTATAGCTGATTCATTTTGTTATACAGCAGAAACTAACACATTTTAAAGCAATTATACTTCAATAAAGATGTTTAAAAAAAAAAGAAAAAAGGATAAAGAAACCCCAAAGTCAACAGAATGAAGGAAATAATAAAGATCATAGAGGAAATTAATAAAATAGGGACCAAAAAAAAAAAAGAAAATATCAATGTAAACAACAGGTTTTTTTTTTTGAAAAGATAAACGACATTGATAAACCTTTAGCCAGGCTGACCAAGAAGAAAATAGGAGGACCCAAGTAACCAGAATATGAAAGAGGAGAAATTTCAACCAATATCACAGAGATACAAACAATCATAAGAGAATACTACAAACAGTTATAGGCCAACAAATTGGACAACCTACAAGAAATGAACAAATTTCTAGAAATATATAATTTTCTAAAACTGAATCAGGAATAGATTATCTGAACAGACTGCTGACTAGTATTAAAATTGAATAAGTAATCAAAAAACTCCCCCAAACCAAAATTCCAACACTAGACTGCCTCTCAGTGGAACTCTGTGAAACATAGAAAGAGGTAATATGATCCTTCTCAAACTATTACAAAAAATTAGAGTAGTAGATACTCCAAAATTTATTCTATGAGGCCACCATTACCTAATACCAAAACCATACAAAGACACTACAAGTAAAAGAAAATTATAGGGAATGTGATATACCACATTAAGAAAATGAAGTATGGAAGGCACACGAACATCTCAATATATGCAGAAAAAAGCATCTGATGTTTTGTTGACATTCAAAATCCATTCATGATTTAAAAAATAAAACAAACTCCCACCAAAGTTGGTAATAGAGGGAACATATTTCAACATAATAAAGTCCACTTATGACAAACCCACAGCTAACAACATACTGAATAAAGAAAGTCTGAAAGCTTCTCTTAAAAGATCAGGAAGAAGAGAAGGATGCCCAGTCTCATTAACTGTATTTAACATAGGTTTGGCAGTCCTAGCCACAACAATCAGACAAGAAAAAGAGATAAAAGACATCCAAATTGAAAAGGAAGAAGTAAAATTGTTGCTGTTTGCAGATGACATGATATATATTTCAATACATAGAAAACCCTAAAGTCTCCACCAGAATAACTATTAGAACTAATTGAATACAATAGAGCTGTAGAATAAAAGATTAATATACAGAAATTTGTTGCTTTTCCCCACATTGAATCACTATGTTGTACACCCAAAACTAATATAATATTGTAAATCAACTATACTTCAAAGAAAAAAGAATAAGAAAAATGAAATATTTTCTTTTATCTTCACTTATTCCTTTTCCAGTACTCTTCCTTTCTCTGTATAGATCTGACTTTCTAACCTATATTATTTATTTTCTCTCTACATAATTTCTTTTAAACATTTCTTACAAAGCAAGTCTATTGGCGATAAATTCCCTTAATTTTTGTTTGTCTGAGAAAATCTTTTTTTCTCCATTTTGAAGAATAATTTCACAGGATGCAGAATTCTAATTTGGTATTTTTTTTGTTTTTTTTTCTCAATGCTTCAAATATTTCGCTCCATTCTCTTTTTGCTTACATTGTTTCTGAGTAGTCAAATGTAGTTCTTATCTCTGTTCTATTATGGGTAAGGTATGTTTTCCCTCTGGCTTCTTTCAGAATTTTTTGTTTATTTTTATTTTCTATAATTTGAATGCCCAAGTGTAGGTTTTTTGTTTTTTTTTTGTTTTTTTTTTGTTTTTGCGGTATGCGGGCCTCTCACTGTTGTGGCCTCTCCCGTTGCGGAGCACAGGCTCCGTACGCGCAGGCTCAGTGGCCATGGCTCACGGGCCCAGCCACTCCGCGGCATGTGGGATCTTCCCAGACCGGGGCACGAACCCGTGTCCCCTGCATCGGCAGGCGGACTCTCAACCACTGCTCCACCAGGGAAGCCCGGTTTTTTGTTTTTTTGAGGGCGTTTTGTTTGTTTGTTTGCATTTATCTGGCTTGGTGTTATTTGAGCTTCCTGGATCTGTGGTTTGGTTTGGGGAAATTCTCCATCATAATTGTTTCAATTTTTTTTTTTTCCTTTCTCTCTTTCCTATCCTCTGGAATTCCCATTATGCTTATGTTATATCTTTTGTAGTTGTTCCACAGTCCTCGAATAATCTGGGTTTGTTTGTTTTTTTTTCCAGTCTTTGTTCTCTTTGCTTTCCAGTTTTGCTGGTTTTTATTGAGAGATACTCAAGCTCAGAAATTCTTTCCTCAACTGTGTCCAATCTACTAATAAGCCCATCAAAGGCATTCTTCATTTCTGTTACAGTGTTTTTTTTTTTTATTTCTAGCATCTCTTTTTTTTTCCCTAACATTTTCATTCTCTGCTTACACAGCACGTCCGTATTGCGTGGTGTCTACTTTATCCATCACAACACTTAGCATATTAATCATATTTGCTTTAAATTTCTGGTCCTATAATGTCAACATCCTTGCCTTCGGTTCTGATGTTTGCTCTGTCTCTTCAAATTACATTTGTTGTCTTTTGGTATGCCTTGTAATTTTTTCTTGATAGCCAGTACTATATGCTGGTTAAAAAAAAAGACTGCTGGAAATAGGTCTTTAGTAATGTAGTAGTGAGTTGTAGAGGGGGAGGAGAAGTACTCCATTGTTCTGTGTTTAGGTCTAAGTCTTTTAGTGGGCCTATGCCTCTGCACTATGAACGTCACAAGACTTTCTCTGAGGGACAGGATGGCTACTGTGAGCTGAAATAGAGTATTTTCTTTCCTCAGTTGAGTTTGGCTCTGATAATATCCCAGCAGATTAGACTTTGGTTAACTAGTTTCTCCTGAGGTCAAGCCTTGTTAAGAAGAACAGATGGCTGTGACGTGCCTCAAAATGGTTTCTTTTTCCCTCTCCCTGCTGGAAGCCCCAGGAGACTTTTTTTCCCTGATACTTACTGTGGGAATCTGGTGGAGCTCCTGGAGGTAAATTAACAATATCGAGGGGGCCACCATATGACTCTCAGAATTGTTTACACTGAGCCTCCAACAATTCAACAATTACAGTTCAAGTTTTCCTACTCCAGCACTGGTTTCCACAGGGGTTTCCACTTGTTCCACTTGTGAGTGTCTGCTCCAGGTTAGTCATGGGTCCCTACATTCATTTGCCTGTCTCTCTAGTCTTGGGGGTCGTGGTTTGCACTGTGTCCTCCTCTCTCTATGGATTTGAGAAGAGTTGTTGATTTTTCAGTCTGTTTGGTTTTTACTTGTTGTTAGGGCAGAGTATTGACTTCCAAGCTCCTTACATGTAGAACTAGAAACCACAAATCTTGGACTTCGCTTTGAAGTGATGAAAATATTATAAAAGTTTTGTGATGGATGCACATGTCTGTGAATAGAATAAAGCAATTGAATTGTACAATTTAAATGGGTGATTTGTATAGCATGTGAGGTATATTTCAATAAAGTTGTTTAAAAATCTATGGATTCTAACCAATAAAATTGTTTTTTCATGCCTGTGTCTTGAACCAGTCTGTCTAGAGTATGTACAAGCAATGTGATTTATGGTGAACACTCACCTTTCTTCTGATTATCTGAAGCTTCAGTAATTGGGCAGGCAGGCACTGTACACCTGCATGATGGACCCCCAATAAAAGCCCTGGAATCTTAGGCTCAGGTGACTTCTTTGGTAAATAATACTTCATACATATTTCCTCATTTTGTTGCTGGAGATGTTAACTACGTCCTGTGATACTCCACTGGGAGAGAAATTTTAGAAGCTTACATCTAGTTTCCTCCAGACTTTACCCCATGTGCAATTTTTCCTTTGATGATTTTGCTTTTTATCCATTTGCTGTAATAAACCATAATTATGAGTCCAATGACCTCTGAGCCCTGTGTCTTCCAGCAAATCACCAAATCTGGTGATAGTCTTGGGAACCCTTGACACAGTTTCTCAGGTAAAGTCTTATGTAGAGATCAGCAGTCCTCTTCCTTCTTATCTGGAACATGTGAGCCCCCAAATTGTAAAAGTATGGAAAAGGAGTGTGTAGAAAATTCATACATATCTTTAACTCCTTATTGAAAGTGATAAAGAGGTTGAAAAAGTTGTATGATCCCTAACTGCTGGATGGAGTGTCTTGGCAATGTAGGGTAGAACATGGACTTTTTGGTGTCTGATGCTGTCAGAAAGAGTAAGTTCTTTTGTTTTAAAACAACATTGAAGTACATGTTCTGAAATATATGACATGTAAAATACATGTAAAAAATCTTAGAGGAAAAACCAAACTGCTTGTAATAATCAGAAAACTAGTAGAAAAGTAAAACAAGTTTTGAGTAGAACTTTATCATGAGAAGTTAAATAGACCACATCCAGTTTGCAACTTATAGCACAATCTGATGTCAGTGCAAGGGTTTATGCCAAGTATCTTTTATATAAACTTTCTTAGAAATCCAAATGCTGGATATGGTTGAAAGCTTAATTAGGAAGAGAGACTGAAAAAAGATAAAAAGACATGTTTGAGCTTTGCAATTTCACTGAAAGAAACAATGGAAATATTTTTAAATGTAGATTCATCAAGTGTTTTAATAACTAGAACTAAAATTATTATGTGGAAAACATGTTATTTCTAGTATGCATTTACAAGTAGGAATTTCAAAAGTTCTGTAGTCTTCCAAAATCAACATAACATTTTTTAAAAAAGAAAAATTAACACATATAATTTTTTTTTGCTTTCCTTACAGATAATACATATTAAATTCTGGATTTTGAGGTATTTCAATTTTTCAACCCTCATTCACTGATTTAATCACAATTAATCCAGTTAACAGAAACACAATATATTTCAGCGGAGACTATTTTTACTTAGTTTTTTCTTCTGTAGCCCAGAATTTCCTAAGCACATTGCCTCTGAAGAAAGCTGTAAATAAACAATGTTTGAGATAGAATATATATATATGTATATACATAGAGAGAGAGAGAGAGAGAGAGAGAGAGAGAGAGAGAGAGAGAGAGAGAGAGATCCTCAAGTTTCTATAAAGAGACCTAACAAGAAATTAAGCATGTGGTGTTAACAAAGATACTTTCTCATAGAAGCATACTAAAGTGGAGCAATTTTGAAAGAGAAGTAAAATAATAATTAAAGAAAAAGCATAGTCAGAACTTAATGATGAAGCAAGGGAAAGATGTACTACACAATATCATGGGAGGAAGGAGAGAAAAAGGACTTCAAAACTTTAAAAAAATGCACGCAGTAAGGGGAGTACAGGCAATATAGCAATAGGAAGTTAATAAATAAATGTAGATATGTATATATATACATATGTCCAGATATAAAATTACATATTATATATTATATATTACATATATATACACATATATATTAAGATTATGGTTAACTCCTAAGCAAAAGGAAGAATTTGAGAAAAAAGCATGCATCAATTTTACAAACAGAGTTGGTTCTTATCACAGCTAAAGGAAGCAGAAAGAAAATTAATGATTTAAGCTTAAGTAACTTTAATAAAATGCTGAGTAAGAATGTAGGAAATGGTTGAAAATTGTTACAAATGTCTTAACTGCTATTTTAAAGAAATGAAGATACAATTATATAGTTCTTTAATTTCAAAGAGAATAATCGGGAAAATAAAAGTTGAAGAAATTTCTGATAAAACAAATTGCAAATCAGCAAGGCTCCCTAAAAAGCCATTTGCTGTGAAATGTTACAACTTTGAAATGAGCATAATGATCATTAAAGCTTAACAATTTAAAGAAACCCATTTTTTTCCTAATCCAGAGCTTATAACAGAAAGTAAAAGCTTAATGGAAGCTATGTAAAAATAAATGTCAACTCAAATTTAGGAACTTTAAGAATAAAACATTGTAAGATAAACTCAAATATAAGATTCACCAAAACAGTTCATATTATATTTAAAAATTATTATCATTTTAATGAATTGGCTTTTCCATTCAGGGTATAGTGTGTGTGCAGGGTGGGAGGGGAGAAGGTGTTTGAGCATATGCGCACTGCAAGTTCTGATATATTCTTTCAAGTAAGCATAATTATAATTAAGGTTAATTTTATTTGTACATAAGTCACAAAATACAAGTGAGAGTATTCCTGCTCATTGCAATGAACCTCAAATAAAACAAAACAGAAACCATTCTATCATAATTTCCGACAAATGTGTCATCTATCTATCTATCTATCTATCTATCTATCTATCTATCTATCTATTCTATTCTATATAAATACCTTTGTCTATCATCAGATATATATTTTTCTATGTCCTGCAGTCAATGGAGATTGGCAGTAGGTATTCAGTGTTAAGCTATCTGTTCAGTAACAAAAGTGAAAATAAGTTAACATATATTTTTTTAAGTTTTGTTTAGTGTTTTGTAAATTTAAGTTGTTAAAGATAAATCATGTCTAATAAAATTTTCCTTAATATGGGACTGGAATTTTCCCTTTCAGAGAAGTTTATATGACAAAATCATGAAAGCAGAATTGGACTTTCATTCATGGAAATTGTTTGTCATTAAAGATGCTTTGGTGAGTACATTAAAAGATGCATTTTAACTACTACACCAAAGTTGTAGTTAAGTAGAAATTTAGACAACTCAGAATCTGAATGATAGAATGTTTCGTTTACCATTTTTTTTTAGACATATCAGGTACTAACCTAATTTGCAAAACACCTGGTAATACCACACAAATTTTAAAAGCTGTTGCAATGTTGCCATCTGATATAATTGCTATAATGGCTAATATAAAATTTTCTTTTATAAATGGTCTGAAAAAATATTCTTTATATATATATATATATTTTATTAGATCATCCTGGACAAAATTTAATGTTATAGAATGAAATTTAATAGACATATTTTGTTGCAGTCATAACATCCGTTTCTGGTAAGTAAATGAATTGCCCAACAAAATAACATAAGAACCTCTTTCATTTTCTGCTATAAATTCCTCCACCTCAAATCCCCTCCATATTGAAAACATTGTTGACTGTATTTTTCCAATGTGGTGACTAATTCAGGAGATAGTGACAGGTAAAGAAGATGATGGAAATACTGGAAGAGTGCCTTTCATACTTGCTTTTCTTTGAAACCAGCATCCAGATATTCAATAACTCTCTAGTAACTCCACAATCCACCAGCACTCCACAATCCACCATATTTATTCCCCTCCACGAACACCCTTGTATCCTCTCTGCCTGATTTATTCCCTATCCTATCAACTCATCATTCCCTCATTACCCTAGAATCACCACATGAGTCTCAACTCCTATCCCCAGAGCCACTGCTTCCCCCTCCCACCTTACATACTATTTATAAGAGAACCAGACCTCAGGCAGAGGTTTTATGAACAGTTGCTCAAAGCGTGGGGGAGCCCCACCAGAATTAGAGCCACAATAAGGAAAAATGGATTTTGTGGTATCCAAATCATTTCAGAATGCATTACTTTTAAGGACAATTATTGCATATGATAGTTTCTCTAGGCCTTCCAATTACCCTATTGTGCTTCAGGTACATTTTTTTGCTTAAAATAGTTTAAATGGACCAACCTGGGAGATTAACCATTAATTACGTATAACACTTTTTGTACAAAAACAATGTCTACATTACAGAAAAATATTTTAAAATTCTTTGTTTTTAGGATGGTATGCTTCTACTGCATTCCAGATGTGTCCTTGCTGTTGACAGATCTCAATTACTATGTCGCTTATGGCATTTTCTACCCCTTTTCTTCCTCCACTTCAGTGGAATTTTGGGAGAATAAGTTGGACATGTTCAACTGTCTCAAATCATTAAAAAATAATTTTGCATAGAGATGGCTTCAGCATGCTGCTTCTTTATGTACTAAGTAGTAGCTGGTCATATCCTCCTCTCTACACACACACACACACACACACACACACACACACACTCCTAATCAAGCTACCTCTTCAACTGATGTCTTATTAGTATTCAGGTTACTATTTTTGCTTCCACTTTACCAGTTATCTTATTTCTCAATAAGTAGTTTAAAATAAATAGAATGAATAAATAATAATAAATAGAAATATGTAGAATAAATAAATAGTTTAGAATCAAGCTGAGAAAAAAACAGTGATAAATATTGAGTCCCTCAATGACCCCAGAAATAGGTTCAGAGTTAAGGGACTCTAAGATACAAAACAAAAGATGAGAATTTGGGGGAAAATACACAGAGGGTGGATTTGATAAAGCTAGAACGTTTGGCTTTGAGTCTTGTGTGCTAGAGCATTTTGACCTTAGTGTGTGTAGGGGCTAATTTGGGGCTAGAGGGCATTTACTGTGGTACTCTTGGCTTTTAACTTTTATGGACTGGGCAAGAGGCTTCAGAGTACAGGCTCTCTTGGCAGATGACAGCTGCAAGGGAGGATTAGCAAGATAAGACATGAGCCACATGGGCCTCAGCAAAAGCATAGGTGGTCTTGGCGAAATACAGGGGACTTTAGGATGCAGGCTGCTACAGCTTGATCTTAAACTACACTTAGAGCATATATGCTGGCAGCCAGGGCTCTACCAGATACCTTGGCAGATGTTGGCAAATCACAGAGACCTTAGTAAGCAGGCAGCACTGAGGCAAATATACAATTATAGGAAAAGAGTGTCTTCACATGCCGTTCAGTCACTGGTTGGCTGAACAATATTTGCTACCTTAAAACTATGGAGCAGCTGTGTTCCACATGTGCTAGTAGCACTAGGGAGGTTCTAGCTTTAAACTGTGAGTTCCAGACCTGAGAAGGTAGTGCTGGATGGGCTCCCCTATTTCATTTGAGTCTTCTAGAATAGATGAACAAAATGAGATCATGGGAAAACACAAAAAAGCCAAACAAGAACCAAAATACCAGACACTTAGCCCACTACTGCAAAGAATGCAGCAAAAATGCTATTCAAAGTTTGTAACATTAAAGCAAAGGAAAGACATGTTGATTTTTATTAGCCCCCTAGGGGCTTGGCTTCAAAAACACTAACAGCAGCTTCAGCTGCAGAGTATGCCTTTTTAGCTGAAACCAAAGTGGGAAAGTAAACATTTTCTAGAAGGTAGCTTTCTTAGGCTTAGGAGAATCCACTGAAAGAAATAGTGGAAATGACTCAGAAATGAAAATGCCTGGTTCTATGAGGACATGGTCTCTATGTCACCTGATGGAACCTATACTCAAATCAGTATTGAAGTACCAGAAACACAGGACTTGAAGAGGGAAATGACAATCAATGTGGTAACTACAGCTCCATGATTAATCACTTGATAGGAATGAATTTTAGTTCAGAAGATTTTGGAGACATGACACGGAATGAGTTATTTCCAGGTCATTCTAGCAAGATTTATTACATCCTCCCTCCTTTACTCAGTCAACGCCAAACCTCCACTCTGATCTCTACAGCAAGAAAAAATGAGTTCTGTGAAAAAAATTTTGCTAGGGCTAAGCTGTTCTAGATGTGAAGGAGAAACTTCTGTTCTACATTTGGTGAGCTTGGGTCCTGTGTTTTGAAATATTATGTGTTCTTTGGACTCTATAAAAGTAAGGCACATCATAGACTTGGCATTAAGATAGTACAACTCCAAAGGCTCTAAGACACACATTCATTTCCAAGAGAGATAGTTCTGGTTATAGGTACTGAAGGAATAAAACTCAGGTATTAAGATCCATCTAATACCTGAGATTGAATAAAATATAAAGGGAAGATTGACATTTTACATTAATTTATTTGAAATATAGTATTGCAAGGACAAAGAGAATTTTATTTTGGACTTCAGTTTCTCTGAGTTTTAGCATTTTAGGTTTTTAATTTGTGAGAGGATTTAATCTTCGAGATTTTAATTTTCCTTTGGAAATTCATAATAGAGAAATTATATTCAAATTTGGGTCATCTCTTTGTTGCTGCCATTTTATTGCAGTAGCTATGTATTTTGTTTTTGGCATATGCTGCCATCAATTTCATGGTAGGGCTTAGATGGGCTATTATTGGACTAAGTGAATGTACAATATTTGCAGTGGGAAATAGAATAAGGAATGGCTATTTAGTCTTAATATAGTGAGGATTTGGAGTTGATTCAATTAATGTGTTTTTATCTGCTTGCATCCTTCGGTGATCCTAGGCAGATAACAAAAGTGTAATGGTTTCGATTGGGAGCCCGACATCATAAAGGTGGGAGCAGAATTGTCCTAAGGTACTGTCCATCTTCTCCCCAAAGGAAGATAGCCAGAAACCTGCTTTGCTGTAGATTTAATGCTGCTGCTCAGCTAGTTAAAAGAACAATAGCAATAAAAGCAAACAACACTGTGTCATATTAGGGTATGACATCAGTGGGAACACAACTTCTCTTAGCCAAGGTTTTCTTCCTGTGTAGGGGCATCAATAACTGTGAAATTCTTGGCCTCTGTCTATTTCAATGGAGATGTCATGACTATTTGATGAGTAACTTTTGAAATAATAATTTTGACATAATGAGCTTGTCCCTTTTTCATTTTAGAAGTGAAATTCTCACAAGGAAAAGACATTCCATTTTGCTGAGGATTTTGATTTCAGTGTCATAAATCTAATTTAGGCTGACCACTATTTCTCCCCTTCACCTAAACTTCCCCCCCAAGTCCTGTTTTAGAAGGACCAGCCCCTGATACCACAGTGCATTTGATGGCATAGATAAGTCTGTGAAAATCTGGGGTTTAGCCCCCCTTGACTGTGAGACTAACAGAAATGCCCCAATTTATCATTTACCAACTATAAAGCTAATATTCAGACCTCTAATGCCTTATTCTTTGTCTTTTTATCAAACTTTTCAGAACCTAAGTTGCGATAAAAAGTATTATTTGTTAGTTCCCTTTAAAAATGCAAATAAACTTTTATAATACAAGACATTATTAAGTTTAGGTTGCTAAAAATCACCTCTAATTTGACAGTTCTTTCTATATGTAAAGGAAGCAGAAAAGGCAACTTTAGCTGTGGGCTGTTTCTTCCAAAACACATGGTAGCTGTGAGCAAATTCACTCTCATTTAAATCAGTGTACCTCAGAATCTAGAGAATGATGTGATCAGAATTATGCAGACATGGAAAAAATATTAGTCCATATTTAAGTAGATACAAATAATTCTGATTTTAGATACTAACTTATACTGACACTAGTACTGTTTTTATTCATGTTGAACAAAGAAAGGTAGCCACTTTCATGGAGGAAGTATTGGTTAGAAATATCAAATCAGAATTTTTGGTTGAATATGTTATCTGCAAGTTGTTTATGTAATTATGTAAGACATAGAGTTTTTTTTTTTACTGTTATTGAACGGTGTTTTGGAAAGTCCGAAGAAGGAGTGTGAAACATTTTTTTAAGTTTTTCTTTTTAAATGATGCAAAGTGGAATATGCGGTAAGGATAAAATCCCTCTAGGGTTTTTGGGATGCAGACCAGTAATGAAAGCATGGAGCTTAGTTTATGAGTTAGAAGGATAATATGTACCATGGAAATAATAGGAGCACAAGTGGGAAAATGAAAAATATAGAAGCCTTGTGTGCCTAAGGAAAGGCATTGACATTTTCAAATGATATTTGATAATGCCATTTCTGTAAATATGTTTTAAGTACAGAAACCTTTTGCATGAGAAACCTGTGGAAAGTTTTTCTTGGGAAGTCTTTAGAGACAACTAAGAAATCTTTAAAAAATAATGCTGATTTTCACTTTATGGTATGGATATCCAAATATTCTAATGTATGCTGAGGCAAAATACCACTTTGTGCTCAAGTAACTTCTACACTTTTCCATCTTTTTCTTATTCTCCAACAGGACTCAAGTTTTTATTTTTTATTTTTGGGGTATGAATCTGACCATGGTGCTAAATTCTTTCCCAGTAGGACTTCCACATTATGGACTCTGTGTACATGGAACAAAGCATATTTTGTAGTAACAATCTTATATCTCTCTTTTCTTGTGGTTGATAAAGGACAAAAAAAAAAAATTAATGGAGATTCCCAAGGTTTAAAGTTAAATTGGTCTGGCATTTACTTCCTTTGTAACTTGATTAAGTTATTTAAACTTTCTGAGTTCAGATTTATCATTTATGAAATGATAGTCATACTGATATATTTTAAAGTGTTGTTAAGGATTATATCTGGCATCTCACATAAAATGTATGTCAAAAAATATTGGATCTCTTTCTCCTGCCCCATAATCCTTTACTGAAAAAAGTGTCTAATTCATTACCAACTTGTAGAGTTCTAGATGACTTCATTCTTATGATGCCATTTGCTAAGACAGTCAATCATATAAACTTGATTATTGTAAGTGGGCCATTTTTAGACAATAATTTTAAAAACTGTCTAAATGTATTGCTGTAAGATACCAATGTGATCTTTCAATTTCCAGGTAGATTTCACATAATAGAGACATTTTTGGAGATAAGTAATTTACCATTTTTGCCAAAACTATCCAGTGAGTATCAAAACACCTGATGAGACTGTGAGAAAGATGCTGTGGAAATACACTATCTTTAACTTTTGGCTGTGCATCAAGAACCATTTTGCACTATTATTCTCTTTCTATTTAAAAAGCTCAATGACCTTAGACAAGTCATTAATCTCTTTATGTGTAATTTGTAATATATTGTATCTTTTTATTCCATAAAAGTGGTTGGTTAAAATAACCTATGTACATTCATTTAGCTCAAACACAGAACAAGATGAAATAGCCACAATAAATATTTAAGCATAGATCTGGAATTTCCTAGATCTCAAACCCTGTTTTCCTCATTCTGGGCAGTAGTACCTAATGCCTCCACCTGAGTGCTCAGGATCACCCAAATTCTGAAAATAATTTTTTTCCTCACTCTGAGCAAGAAGCAAACTGGGAATCCATAGATGAAATTTATTTGGTTCATTGTCGAGTTCTCACGCTTTTGTCTTGAACTTGGGATATTTTTCTAAGCATTGTATTCTCAAATTTCTATCTTCATGTTGCTCAGAACTTCTTTTTGGGTCTTCAAGTTTGCATTTCATTTTCTCTGATACTGGTTTTAGAATCCTGGTCATCCTACGCTTTTGCCTATATAATACCATTGACATAGTATATATCTGCCTGCCTTCCTGAACTGATTTTTTTTTCCTGCAAGAAATGCCACACGATGTAGACAGCTTTCGAGTTAGCTCCATTTTACCCAACTCTTAACTCTAAATTGCTGTTCATATCCTTAAAATTAATCATCTCTTTCTGTAGTACCAAATAGTATAAGTAGTATAGTTCATGAATAGGATTCACATGATGTGTGTTGGGGGGGGGGGAGGAGGGGATATGTGGTAAAGACTTAGATAATGGACTTAAGAGCACATCCAATGTGATATTGAGTTGGGTCAAGCTGATCTGATCTTAGAAGCCTAAACTGGAATTTAGGATGACCTTGACAAATTAGAGAAGTCATCCATCAAAAACAGTGTGAAATATAATAGCGACAAGTGCAGAGTGGTACATAGGGGAAATCGACTAAGGATGCATGCAAGAGGTACAGGAGTAACTCTAAACAAGTCTGAAAAAAATTTGTGGAAACTATAGGGGAGAAAAGCTGGAAATTAATCAGCATTAAACTGTTGTTAATTTTCAAGAGCTGATATGACACTTAGATACACAGTATTATGAGCTATCATAGCAAAGCAGAGAAGTAATCTTTTGGCTCTGTAAAATCTGAGGATAATCCTCTTCTAAATGTTGCCAGTAGTGAGAACTTTATTACTGAAACATGTTTATTTGTTCTCATAACTATTGACTGAGACCCTACTGTTTAGAGTGTGAAATGCTACAGACTATCATTTGATACTTCCTTCTAATTACCATAGGCAAGAAAACAACATCCTTGTAAAGGTAAATGTCTCCTGTGTCACATTCTATAATTTTATTGTATTCTGTATTGGACATATGTTACATTTTGTCTGTCCTGCATCTCTTTATTTTAGGAATTGTCCTCTCCATTTTGGTGGGATTGCTTAATTAGTCACCCATTCACACCTTCATTGTCACTGCACAATCAGGAAGAGTGAGTGACTGAAGGATGGGCATGTAATCAAACATGGACTGTTACCAAGTCATACAGAGCTCTTGTCAGGGTTATGAATAAAGAGCTCTTCTCTTTTCTCTGGAACCCTTCAATAAAATTACGGGATAAACCTAGGAATGTGTTGACCCTCTTGGCTTCACTGTGTGGAAAATCAGCTTAAGCTTTACTTAATATTAAGGAAAAAAGAGTTCAACCTTGGATAAAATGAAACACAATTCTAACGATATCACTTAAGCATTTGGATCAAAGTAGACTGAAATAACCCCCAACCATGGACTTTTAAGTTAAATTAACTAGTAGTTTTTTGATGTTTTGCTTTTCATTTAAGTGAAATTGATTTGGATCTATGTCACTTGCAACCAAAGAGTTCAGACTAATACCTATTCATCCTTGATTATCTTAGTAGAGACATAATGTAAGATAATCCTCTGGTTGTGAGCGTCTCCCCATCTCTTCACCACCAAAAGAATGGATGGTTTTACTATCCATGTTATGGGAAAGAGGCAGATCTATAGCAAAATAAACAAAATATATTAGGAAGGACCTTGGCATATCTGAGAGGTTAATCTTATTTACTTTGGATTTGAATGTCTGGGCTGTAGACCTAGAGTTGTGAAAATATCATAGTGGTGACAATGAATGCCAACATGATATTTATCAAATGAAAAGTGTGATGGTTAATTTTATGTGTCAACTTGCCTGGGACACAGGGTGCTGAGATATTTGGGTAAATATTATTTCTGGGTATGACTGGAAGGGTGTTTGGGGGTGAGATTAACATTTTAATCAGCAGATTGAGTAAAGTAGATTCCCCTCTGTGATGGTTAATTTTGTATGTCAACTTGACAAGCCATGGGGTGCCCAGATTAAATACTATGTCTGGGTGTGTCTATGATGGTGTTTCCAGATGAGATTAGCATTTGAATCAGTGGATTCTGTAAAGTAGACAGCCCTCCCCAGTGTGGGCAGGCATTGTTCAATCCCTTGAGGGCCTAAAGAGAACCAAAAGCAGAAGAGGGGAAACTACTTCCTCTTTCTGCCTGCCTGATTGAGCTGAGACAACTGTCTTTTCCTGTCTTTGGACTGGGATTAATACCATCAGCTCCTCAGTTCCCAAGCCTTCAGACTTGAACTGGAATTATATCACTGGTTTTCCTTAGTCTCCAGCTTGCAAAGAGCATATTGTGGGACTTTTCATCCTCCATAATTGCATAATAAGTCAGTCTCTGTCTGTCTGTCTGTCTCAGGAGAATCCTAATACACTCTCCTACATGTAAGTGGACATCACCAATTCTGTTGAAAGCCTGAATAGAACACAAGTTAGAGTAAGAAAGAATTTTCTCTCTCTGTCTGACTGTTTTTAATCTGGACATTAGCCTTTTAATGCCTCCTGGGCTTGGGTTGGAACTTACACCATTGGCTCTCCTGCTTTAGGCCTTTGGTCTCAGACTGGAACTCTACCCTCAGATCTTCTGGGTCTCCAGCTTGCTGACTGCAGATCTTGGGACTTATTTGCCTTAACTGCATGAGCCAATTCCTTACAATAAATCACTATCTATATCTATCTATTCTATTCTATTCTATTGATTCTATTTCTCTAGAGAGCCTATACTAATACAAATTTTGGTAGCAAGGACAGAACTATCCAGTAGAACTTTCTGTGATGATGCAAATGTTGTCAACCTGTGTTGTCCAATAGAGTAGTCACTAGTCACATGTGGCTATTGAGTACTTAAAATGTGAGTAGTATGACTAAGATGCATAGTTTAAAATTTTATTTTATTTTACTTAATTTAAACTTAAATAGTCATAAAGTGTTAGTGTCAACAGCTCTAGGAATAAGCCGTAGTTTTAAAGCCATGCTATTCTTTGTATTTTACTTTCCAAACTTATTTCCTTCTATTCTACCCTGTCCTTTTAGTATTTGTTTGTTTTGCTACTTCAAGATGCCTTATTATTCTGATTATTTTTATTTTATTAAGGAACAAATTAGATGTTCCCTAGAGATGTAGATCAACTTGGTTGTTCAATCATTGGAATTATAAGCTAGCTTAATTTATCCTGGATTCACCAGGAATCAAGTAATATCATAGAGTTCTTCACAATTCTTTATCTCAGCTATTTAGTATCCAACATAGCTCCTTTTATTTGGTCAATCTGGATCAAAAACTGGGTCCTCAGTTGGTTTCCGTATTGTTAGTCTGACCTGGCTCATTCCATAGAACAATGTAATATTCCTAACATAAATTATATTAAATACTAGTACAAATACTAAGAACCTTCTAAGACAAGGGACTACAAATGTGCCTAAAAAACAGTTGTGTACACTTTAATAGGTAGACTGTAATCATTTCTATCTATTTATTCCAAACATTTTGCTGTTGAAAAAAAATCAAGGATAGTTAACAATGGTCAACAGTGGTTATGTATAGGGAGTAAACTCACTAAAGTAACTTTCACTGGGTGTCTGTTTTATTTATTTTATTTTATTTATTCCTACATAGTTTGTATTTTCCCAACTTATATGTATTTCTTTTGTAAATAAAATATAAATCTAATTTTTTATAAGTGCTGAATTTTTAGTTTGAATGGTTGCACTTAATAATACTTAGAATTATTTATAAAAGAAAATAATGCCTAAAAAGAAGATACAAAGAGGGAAGATAACTGAATCTGTCTTTATACAAGTTAAACCAGAAGGTAGTCAGATTTGCATGGATGCACTAATTCCCTCAGCAAATATATGTTGAATGATTAATATATTTCAGCTCTTTTCCAGTTGCTGAAAATTCAATCAACAAGTCAAAGTCCCTGCATTTTTGCAGCTTACATTCTAGTTGGGGAGAAAACAAATATACAAGTAAACAACTGAATTAAATAGTATATAAGGTCAAGTTTATAAAGGTCATAAAAAAAAAGGTAGATGTATAAAGAGTGACTAGATGGATTGGGGGTGGAGAAGCAGAGGAGAGTCAGTAAATGACTCTCTGGGAATGGCACATTTGAGCAGACTCCTTGGTAAAGTAAGGAAATGACTTACACGTTGATCTTGAAAAGGAGTGTTCCAAGTATTAAACACTCCACATACAAAAACAGTACGGCAGGTATGAAATTGACTTGAATGAATATAATGTCATTTTCTTCAGAGAGTTTTTGTTTATTTTGTTTTGTTTTTTAATAGAGCCCATTTTCAATATCAGTGTCCACGAGTTGGGCGTTATCTACAGAATATTTCCACTTACCTTTGGTCATTTCTAAACTACTATTTTACATATTAGCTAATATTAAACTCTAGGATCATACAATCTTATATAAAGTAGGATGAATGTTTGCTTGTTTGCGGGGAAATGGAGGAAAAGGAATTATCCCCTTTGACGAGTTTAAGAAGGTGTGATGGCCACATATCTTAGATCATTTAGATTCAATCATTGTAGAGATAGAATTTATAATACCTAACATCACAAGGTCATTTTTACTCTATATATTGTAACTGCATATATTAAAATGAGATAACGTATAGATGTTTGTCATATTGCCACTTGGTTTATTCATGTAAAAATGAAGAAACAGCTAATATTGAGATTGTAAATTTCTGAATGTCTGTGAATTTCTTTTCAACATTTATATACCATCATCAATATAAGTTAAAATTCTAGCTATAAAGTATTTGAGACGGGGTGGGGTAAAATAATAGGTCATAACTCTGAAGGACATTGAATGTTTTGTAAGCAGTAGCAAAATGCTAAGTTAAAAATGTATATAAAGGCAGTTAATATTGCTATATACTATCATATGTATGATATATACACACACACATATATATAAATAATACTATATACTATGTATTATACTAAATATAATATATACCAAACCCAAGGATTCTTAACATCTCTGCAACACAGGCAGCTGACCTCATATTTAATATACTGGTGAGCATGGTGAATGACAATCAATGCTTCCAGTACTCAGTAAAGCCAACTTTTTTTCACAGTGGTCTACATTTTCACCAGGCCATGAAATTTCTTTTTCTAGGTCAATTTACTGCAAGACTCAATTTACTATGAGAGTCAATTTAGCATGGATTTTTAGATTTTTAGTCCTGGGTATCTATAATGACTGTATATTTCAAGTGTTTAGATATTTCACTTAAATTTAATATTTTAAAAGAGAAATATAAATATTTCCATTAATCATGTGAAATCCTACTAAATTTATCCATAGTTGGAAAAAATTGACACAATAATTTTCCCATTCATATTTCAAAAACTTTTGTCACAATTAAAACTGGTTTTAGGGCTTCCCTGGTGGCGTAGTGGTTGAGAGTCCGCCTGCTGAGGCAGGGGACGTGGGTTCGTGCCCCGGTTCGGGAAGATCCCACATGCCGCAGAGCAGCTGGGCCCGTGAGCCATGGCCGCTGAGCCTGCGCTTCCGGAGCCTGTGCTCCGCAACGGGAGAGGCCACAACAGTGAGAGGCCGGCGTACCAAAAAAAAAAAAAAAACAAAAAACTGGTTTTAAAATTGTTATTTTCTTTTTCAGCTTTGAGGTATAATTGACAAATTTGTAATATATTTAAAGTGATGATTTAATATATGTATATATTGTGAAAAGATTTTCCCTATCTAGTTAATTATCACATCCATCACCTTAAAACTGTTGACAAAGTACTTTGCTCCTAGTCGAATAAAAAAGGCATAAACATCACATTCATGATAAGTACCAATTATTTCAAATTGTTGAAAAAAATCATAAAGTACAAACTAACTGTGGTCTCCTCTGTGAAATGTATCTTAAAAGAACTATAATATCTAGGGTACTACTGCAGGAGAATGAGGCTGTCATCCTATTTTGTGGACAGTACAAGCAAAGAGAACCATCATTCCCAAGGCAGGAAAAAAGTATGTGCTATCTTTATATAACTTGTAAAATGAGTATTAAGTGAATGACTTACATTTAAAACATTAATTTACCTTCATTTAAAAATTTACTTCAGGGCTTCCCTAGTGGTGCAGTGGTTGAGAGTCCACCTGCCGATGCAGGGGACACGGGTTCGTGCCCCCGTCTGGGAAGATCCCACATGCCTCGGAGCGGCTGGACCCGTGGGCTATGGCCGCTGGGCCTGTGCATCCGGAGTCTGTGCACCACAACGGGAGGGGACGCAGCGGTGAGAGGCCCGTGTACTGCAAAAAAAAAAAAAAAAAAAAAAATTTACTTTAAAATATGAAATATTGAACAATATTTTACCATGAAGAGAAGGAGAATACAAGCCTTAATGATAAAAAAAGTAAAGAAAATATTCCAAACAGGTTTAATATTTTAGACTCTTGCATATAGGGATTCATGGATAGATGCCATCTTTTGGCAATTTATAAAATTAATTCATTGCCTGATGGTTCATAAGAGGTCACTTTATACATTTACTGAGACACTGATAATATATGTAGACAATGATAGCCTTAAAACTATGAAATGAAGATATTTAAAGATATTTAATTGCATTCTAAGAAATGTTTCAAGTTTAGAAATGAATTTATTCATACAATGACAACTCTAGAACATATTGACTCGCCTCATTTTAAAACGTTGAGAGATCTTACAACCATTGGGCATTTGATATTTTTTAAGTTAATTGATTAATAGCATCTAAGAATAGACTATTTACAAAGTAGAGCATTATCTATTCTTTGTACTTGAAGATAACATTATTTATCCAAATGGCCAGAGCTAATGTTTTGAGTGTTTTTCCCCCCCAGGACTGAAATAAATGCAAACTTACTTCCAGTCCCCTGGGTGTGTGGGCTAAAGAGAGCTCTTAATCACATTAAAGTTTATGACTCTCATCACAATCAAACTTGCAGCCATTCTTAAACTATCTAATTAAATTACTCAATTTGTTCTATGGTTTACAAGAAGAGTTACTTTTGTGTTATGATGGCAGGGAGACTCCTGGGTTTCCTGAAAATAACAATTTAACAAAAATCCTCCGGGCTTTTTAGTCTCCTCCATTTCATAGAACACCCACAAAATTCTCCCTGAGGTTGAGAGTGCAGTAAAGCACTGTTAAAAACTAGAACTTCTCAATCTTGGTGTACATATAAATCACCCTGGAATCTTTAATCTTACTCTGTAGGTATGGGGCAGGGCCTGAAATTTTGCAGTTCTAACAAGTTCCCAGGTGATGGTGGTGATGCTGGTCTGAGATCACATACAGCATTGTAAACCTATAGACTATTTCAGTATAGAAATCCTAACTGCTCTGGTAGTTATCAACAAGAACAAAAACACAATTTGCTTCTGAGTATTGATCACAAATGTTGAGATACTCATGTTCAAATGTTCAGTTGGGGCATTTTCTTGAACATAACAATCTTAGAGTAATAATTTTTTTTTTTTTTTTAGCTCAGTGAGACTTTAGAAGTCATCAAATACAGCTTCCTCATACTATAGTTGAGGAAATTGAGGGTCAGGGAAGTTAAGTATATGCCCAAGGTCATACAGCTGGCACTAGAACCCAGGAACCCTAACTACTGTGTCGATAAAGAAACCCTAACTTCTTTGGCATTTCCATTTTTATTTATACTCCCTGACACAAAACCTAAGCATGAGTCAATAATGATTAGAATTTCACCTTCTGATGCTCACAATAATTTAAATGATAGCAGTATCCTTGGACTTAGATTCCTAACAGCTAAAACTCACAGTAGGCAACTATCTGCTACAATAACAAGAGTATTCACATACCCTCTTTCTTGCAGTTTTGTTATGGACATGTGGCTTCTTAATTTTGAGAACCTGGGGAGAAAGGTGGAGAGAGAAATGAATGGGTCATTAGTTAAAAGGCAGGGGTTGAAGTTGTAAAAGGTTGTGGCAAAGTAAGCAGCAAATGAGAAAGAGCTAAGGGCCTCAGTATTGATCCTGCCTCTCATCTTTCCCTCTGTCTCCTTGCTTGCAGGTTTCTATTGTGTAGTCGCTCAAACAAAATGGACTTTATTTATGGTGTGACTGATTTAACACTACCGAACTAGTCCATCGTCTGCTAATTTGGTCCAATTAAAAACTGGTCATAGGGAAAAGCCTGGGAATTAAGCTCGTTTGGAAACACAACTTCTGATTATTTTATGTCCTGTTCATTTATATCTCCTCTTCTAAAGGGCACATTCAGGGTGCTGATTTATAGAGATGGTTCTTTCCAGATTCCTGAATTTCTTTCCATGATCACCTTTGGTTAAGCCCTTGAAGAAAGCACAGTTATGCTTTTTCTCCCTTCCTTATGGTTGCTGTTAAGACATTTATGGAGGATTGCCCAAGATTTCTTGCTATACCGAATTAGAAGAATCCCACTAAACAGCTTAAAGCCGCCATTTATAAAGCATTTACACATTGCTTGGCCCTGTACTAACAGGTTTGCATTCTCACTTAATCCTTACAACTCCAAGAGTTAAGTACTATTATTATCCCTATTTTGCAGTTGAGGAGGCTTCAGATTTAAACGTTCAAGTAAAATCATCAAACACTGTGAAGCAAAAAGTGACAGCTATGGGGTTTGAACCTGGATCTACCTGATCTCAGTACTGACCGATGTGATACTGTCACCTGCTAAGCTCTACTGAAATTTACGTCTAGATTAAGTCAAATTCTCAAGAACAGCAACAACAAATTAATTTCCTCCACCCCTAACTCTTCCTCCGTCACACAAGTTCTTGTAGGCAGGTAGGTGTTCCCTATACTTAGCCTCTCCCACGCCCTCTGCAATCTTTCCCTTTTGCTTCTGGGAGCTTCAGAGAATGCTACTGCAGCTGGTGAGTGGGCAGGTGCAGCCACCATCTGCTCTAGGAGTCCAACTGCGCACAAGAACTTAGCACCCAGACCTGGCCCAGCCACCACGGGTTCCAGAACCTGCTGGGGACACGGCTAACCCCGCCCCCTCGCGGTGGCGATTGGCTAAACCCTTCCCGAAGGCTAGGCACTGATTAATGGAGGTGCTGTCTCCTCAGAAAGTTAGGGCGAGACTCTCTAAGGAGGTGAGAACAGCCGGGGGTGTGTGAATGGGGGATTCAGTTCTTCCTGCCCGAAGGGTCCTTGAGAAGCCTGTTTGTTTTTCCCGGCGCCTGTCTCCACCCATCCCTTTCTCTCATTGGCCAGGCCTGGTGGGCGGGTGTGTTTCCATTGGCCGGGGGGCGGTGTCTGTCCCTGGCCAGGGTGGGGGCGGGGCCTCCACCGCGCTGAGCTTGCCCTTGTGTCTGGTGCTCTGTAGAGCTGCCGCCGCTGCTGCCGCCGCCGCCGCCGCCGCCGCCGCCGCCACCGCTGCCACTGCTGCTGCTGCAGCCGAAGCATCCGGGAGCCGCCGCCGCTGCCGCCGCTACCGCCTCTAGCGCCGCTTCCACCTCTAGCACAGCTTCCACCTCCACTCCCAGGACCCCGAGACACCCCTAGCGCGAGCGGCGGCTGCTGCTTGCTTGCTCCCCCTCTTCCCCGCCTCTCCCTTCCGTGACCTACCCACTCCTTGCAACCCTCGTCCGCCCCTTCTCCGACACCCCGGCATCCCTGCACCACCTGCTCGGACAGCCCCGGCGGGTGCTGGGACTTGCTGCGCGCGCGGAGAGGAAGGCAAGCTCCGAACCCGTGCCTGGCAGACGGACTGTCGCGGTTGCACCACCATCAGGAGGAGGAGGAGAAGAAACTATTTTGCCCACCGAAACCCCATTCTGCGGGTGCTTCGCCGTTGCCGCTTCTGCTGCTGCTGATCAGCGTCCGCGGGTTCGAACACCGCAGCGGCGAGGACCCTGGGTCCAGAGGGCTCCGCGAGGAAGACACCGGCGGAGCCCCGCACTCTGGTGCTCCGCTCACCAGCATCTCTTTGCCCTCCTCGTTCCATTCCAAACCCTCCACAGAAGGGACCATGATTTGGAAACGCAGCGCCGTTCTCCGCTTTTACAGTGTCTGCGGGCTCCTGCTACAAGGTAATCCCCGCCCCGCCGCGGGGAGCATCAACTTCATGCCCGTTCCCCGTCATCCTCACTCCACCCCATATTTCCACTCTCCCCCTTACAGTCAGTCCCCCAGTCCCTGGCGATTTCCACCCCCTCCCCCTACACCCCGGTGCGGCAGGGGCCAGTGGCAGTTTGCTCCAGCCCCTCGAATCTCTAGCGCTGTCTCAACCCTGCTCTCTCGGCAGTCAGCCCCTTAACGGGCACCTTTCGCCTTTTCATTCACCTGAGCTTCCTACATCTCTCACTCTCCATCATCGCCAGCACCAACCCCCCCCCCCCCCACACACACTCCCACGCCTTTTGGCTGGCAACTTGTGCCTTCTCTGAACATTACACGCTCCCACCAACCCCCACCAGCCACCTCCCACATCACAATCCTGACCGACCCTCTCCATCTCTTGTCACCTCTTTAACCTCCCCCTTTTCGGGTCGTCTTTCTCTTTCCCTTTCCTCCCACCATCATCATATCCGTGTGCCTTTAAAAAGTGTGTGAGAGCCTGGGAGCGAGCTACCGAGACGGCGAGAACAGCAGCAGCGGCAGCACTGTGTGCATTGCAATAACATCCCCGGTGAAGGGGGCGGGGGGAATGTGTTGTGAGACATGTCATTCACCTAGGAAGAGAGAGGAGACTGTCTGAGGTTAAAAGAGAGAGAGAGAAGGAAGAACTAAAAGAAAAAGAAAAAAAAAAAAAGGAGTAAACGGAAAAAGAAAGAATGCATAAATAAACCAAGAAATAAAAAGAGAGGGCCGGGAAAGGGAAGAATTAAAAGACCAAAAGCCACTTTATCAACAAACTGACTTTTTATTATTCAGTCTGTGTGGTTTTCTTTTTCTTTTTTTCTTAAGACAAGAAACATATGCACCCTAGCAGTTACTTTACTGCTAAAGGATTTTCGCTTAGATTCCCTACCTCTCCATCCGCTCTCTGCCGCTTCTTTTCCGTAATTAATATTATCCTTTCACGTGAAATGTAGGACCCCCTGTGACCGCAGCGGAGGGAAACCGCACAAAACACTGTTATTATGCAAATCACTGGTTTTGGATGCAGACTGGCTAGGGAACTGGGGTACACTTTTCCTCAGACCCTCTCTTTTGAAGGAGAGAGGAGGGGGCTGTGTGGAATGGGAGGACGATGTGATTATGAAATAAATGGAGTAGGAGTGCATAGGAAGAGCACCCTTTGGGTGGTAGTGGAGGCAGAGGCGGCATGCTAGGGCTGAGTGGGCAGGGGCTGTAAGGCGGAAGATTGGTGCTTTGAAGAGAGTGGTGTAGGGATGTGGCTTGAGTGTGAGATACAGGGAGGATGGATGTGAAATTATGGTCCATATGATATTTTTTAAGCTACGTGACTCTTGATTTCTTGATAAACCTTTGCCCACCTCTATCCCCTCTGTCATCATTTGTGTATTTGTAGGAAAGATAAGTTGATCAAATTTATTTGTCCCTGGGTAAAAGGAATCTGAAAGTAAGACACATAGAACCACAGGCGTGCAAAACCCAATTGGCCTTTGGAGGATTTAAATGAGGTCAATGAACCATCTTTCAGCAAGTTCTTGGAATGCATCCTCTCTCCTAGCCTCCTCCGGTAGACCGGGATCATATATTTTTTAATGCATATTTATGAATGTGAAAGAAGAGATAGTGGACAGAATTTTCCTGAATTAACTAACTGAACTTGCAGATATATGTGTTAGAATATTTTGTGGTAACTTTGTGTATTTTATGTTTGATGTAAATTTTAGATATATCATGTGCCAGAATCCCTGAGAAGGCAGACAGCCTGTTCTTCTTTCTTATGCCGCCTGGTCCCATTTCCCACCGCTTATACCGCCACCCTCACACAAGTAATCCGGTGGCTGACACATTACTTAGGTTTCTAATCCGTCCTGAAACATCCTCCTAGAGACCCCACTTCACCTCTCAGTAACTTGCATTTCTCAGCTCTGCTGTGTGTGTATGTGTCTGTGTGTGTGTCCGCACACGCCACGCTGAGTAAGGGGAGTGTGATGTGGGGAAATCAGTTAATTTGGTGATTGCGATGAAAATTCGACACCACTGGATGTGTTTTCCCTGCCATTCTGTGTATGCTGGCCCCGGCACGTCACTGCACACACTACTGGGCTGGTGCGAGAAGATTATTTATTATAGAGCATGTGGGCAATGGACTGCACTTGGGGGTCGCGTCCTCTCTGCCTTCAACATTTCCCTGTGAATTGTCTATTCAGTGCACTGCAAAATAACTGTCTGCTGGTGCCTCTTTCTCTCTCTCTCTCAGCCTGAAGGAGGATTTACTCTTTCTCTACCCTGAGAGATTCCATCAGCTGCATTCTTTTTTATTAAGGGCATGGGCCTCTTTTATTAAGTATGTAAACCAAGTATTGAAACAGTGCTGCCTTTCACAGCAGACTGGGGAAGAGGGGTGGAAAGTATACTAGAGAAAATGTACCACTGCAACCAGCAGCAGGTCCAAATAAATAAATAAATAGGTGTCCTATACAGCAACCAGGGAAAGAGCACCAGCTCAAGGATGTATGTGTACTTCTGAGCATCTTAGATCAGGGCATATTAATACACCAAAAGAGAGAAGAAGATTTAAAGAAAAAAAAAAAAAAACTAGAAGCGGGAGGAGGCACAAAGCCCCATTGGACTGTCTTCTCATGTTTATGGCTGCCTCACATTTATCAAACACTGCTCCACAGACACATCACACTTTGTTGATATTGTCAGTTCCTGCTCAAACAAATTGCTCATGCCTTCCTGTCTTGGTCTTGGCTGAAAACATTGCTTCAGGGTCCAGGTTTATGTTTCTCCCACTACTCTACTGTTTTATTAGGGCTTGGTTAGATTGTAAAATGAAAGCTTTATTTCATGGACACAGATTAAATACTTAGCAGGTCTTTCCTTTCTATGCACAGGGAAGGATGGGTGGCGGGGGAACTAGCGAGCAACTGATTTTGGCCAGAGGTAGTCTGCTCTGCCTGTTAGTAGTTATGACTAGGCAAATACTATACGCAGTCTGCAGCTTCTTATTATTAGCGTTATCAACACTATAGTGGTATATTCACTTAAGACATACTAATCAATTTATTTATCCTTTGTATTATTATCCCATTTCTTGTGGTACGCATTATTTTAGACAAGAAGGCTCATTTGAACACATCTTCCCTGTGGTTTCACTGTGTTTTACCTTGTCAACAATTTTTTACTTTTCTTGGGAAGCAACCTCAATCTTTTGGCTTGTTAATATGTAGAGTGATAAGCCAGTGGTGAGATTCAAGATAATGATAAAATGAGTTTTTAAAAAAAGGCTTAAATAGTTCTATTCTACAACATCTACTACTTCATCCTCACTGGGTCTTTAGGAAATGCATAGTTAGATAGAAAATAAACGTTTCTGACCAAAGTATAACTTGGAATGTAGACTACTTAGGTAATAAAATTTGATTCAGTATTAAGCTATACAGCACCCTTTTTTATTTTCCTCCATCATAGAGGGAGAACCTGGGGCAAGGGCAGGGGACACATTAAAGAAATGAATTTCTGTAGAATGAGGAGTATAAAAGCTTACCACCTGCAACTAAGACCTCTTCTTGGCTACAGAGTAGATCCAGTTCAATTGCTGACCCTCCCTGAAGCTGTATCCTTTTCCATGCCTGAGGAGACACTGCAAAGATGGAGACTGTCTTGTTTAGCACAGCAAACAATTCTAGAAAGGGCAAAAAGGAAGGAAGGGCAAATGTAACCACAAAATAGAGACGCATAGATTCTAATTTTGTTGAGAACTTTATTTCCTTTTTAGAGTTAGCCTTACACAAAAACATACCCAACACTAATATTGGGGCTTTAGGGGTTTTGTGTGTGTGTGTGGCTATGGGACGGACGTTCTAGTAAATAATTTGTTATACTTAGAAAGATCTTCAAGTTAAAGGTCTGTTGAACATACATATTACTTGCCTCAGTGTGTGTCATGCACCTCCCCTTACATTTTTAGAAAACACATTGTAATGCAAAATACATTTATATATACTTAATAAAATATTGACAACTTAATACTTCCTAAAAATAAGTCTCTCCCACTCTTTTCCCTCTACATGTAGTAGCCTTAGCCATATTGAGCTCATTTCTTATGCTGAATGCAGTTTCTAAGATACAGCTCACTCCTTCCTTTTTTTGATTAACAGCTGAAACTTTGAAAAGTAGACTTTGTACACAAGAGTCAATGACTATGACTTAAACAGCAAACACCAGACAGTAATTACGATAATCTCCCTGCAAATATGAGGAGTTCCTAGACTAATTTAGTATCAAGATATGGAAGCTTACTTCATTGTCTTTTCCCCTATTTCTACAGCTAGTAGAATTCTGGGAACATAATATGACAAAGATAAGCATCAACTGAGATGGCCTCTTCCTCCCTTTTCCACCAGAAGATCAAATATGTGAAAAATATTTGCCCCCCATTTAAACAGTGAGATAGTCATTTTTCTTAAAGAAAAACTTACTTAAATCACTTAAACAGCAAATGGATGTGCAAAAATGTTGGAAGACATCCTAAGCATGCATTTTAAAGTGGCCTGAAATCAACAACAAGTGATAATCAATTTTCTTTTGAAAATAGAGGGTCTATGGGGTAAAAAATGGTTAAGACAAGTAAAATTTATCTATTATGAAGTATTTGGGGGTACATTAATAATATAACATAGGTGTTTCATATTATTGTTTTATTTGATCATGCTGACATGCATTCTATGAGATTTATTGATAGAGACTCCTTGTTTTAATAGACTTCATTAAACTTCCTTGGCAAAATCCCCCATTGTGTGGCAGCTAGCTGAGTAGGTTGAGGAGGCAGTGAGAAGGGAAATAACAAATCAAGGAAGTGGAAATCACAAACTGAAGTCAGAAGTCCCTTGTGGAATTGTCAGATACAGGTTTGTTTACCCTCTTAAAACAGCTCTATTGCCTGGTTTTTATTAAACTTAAGCTTCCTGAGGGCAAGCCCTGAGCTTTACTTATCTGTGCAATCTTCTTATTCTCAGTTTAGTAAATGCCTAATAGTTTTGAGTTGAATAATAGGTATGTCCTAATTAGTCATGATGGAGTTAAATGGTCCCTTCTCCTCATAATATATCAGCCCTCTTACTTTGCTAAATAATACATATGAGTTAACTTTAACATTTTGTAGGTCGTATTGGTTTAGAAAACTTTTTTCCTATCAAAAATTATCATAGCAATAGCTGTTGATATACATCTTTAGATGAATACAGTTTGATCAGCTGTTCTTTGGCATGAGGTTTCCCTACCCATTTTTTTTCTTTTCCAGAATTAAAAATCACAAATATTTTGCATAAGATTACAAACTCAATTCATGAAAAAAAAAAAAAAATGAGGGGCATGACTTAAATTTACTGATTTAACCTAAAATATTTAAAAAGACAAGTTCATTGCCAACATTTTATTTGAAAATGTCAAGCATTTTTGGAGTGCAGTTCTGTAGTATCAAAAAAAGACATCTGCAAATTCCTCGCGTAAAGAGGTGGGTGAAGATTAACCTAGAGCTGTGGCAGCTGAAGCCCCCTGCTGTGTGATGTTGCAAATGGCATCTCAGGCCTAATGTGCTCTGCAGCCGCAGGCGAACACGCAGGAAAGCAGTCATGTGGCATGAGTGAAATGGGAAGTCTTTTCATATTTCATAGCTTGTAGTGGACATGAACCATCCTTCAGCTTTTCATAACTAGAAACAATTCAGAGAGTATTTCTAATCATGTGAGGTCATGGCAAAGCAAAAGAGAACACATATTTTGCTTAGAGATTAATGTAGTAAAAAAATCCTAATAAAATTATCAACATTTTCATCAAATGAATGGTACAAACTTGCAACTATCTTGCAAACTATCAGGACCACGGGTCAGTTTAATGAAAATAAATAGCAAAGTTAAAATAGGATTCTTATGCAGTTATTTACATGTGTTGGACCTAATCAATGTTGAGCTGGCAAATACTCTTTTATCCTTCTCTTCCTTTAGTGAGTAAGGACTCAGTCCCTTGATTTTTTCCTTATTACAGCACTTCCTGTTTTGCGAGAATACAGTAGTTTTAAAAGGAATAGGAATTAATTGTTCAATGTTTGTTCACACAGTTTATTTAGTGTCATAAATTGGAATTTGTGTTAACATCAAACTAGTAGAGAATATTTCCTTTCTGTCTGAACAATTTTATTTATCCCACAGGCAAAATCATCAAATACGTTCCTTAATAAATATAAGAGTTGTGGACCTTATGGGCAACCTATCATGGAAGCCTATCAGATAACAGTAACTAATGTAGCATTTTTTATTTTGATTCCATTTGCTACAGAACAAAGTAATTGAACATATTATGCATATTGATTTTTATTGTAGAAATGAGGCCAGTTGGTCCTGTTTATGTGTTCAGTAGGTTTCTTTAAACAGATATGAAATTATTTTTATCTTAGCAATATGTAATATATATAAAAATTAGGAAAGTAAATATTCTGCTTAATTAGGTATGAGTTAAATATTAATGCCCAAATCAAAGATGTAATTACTGAGAAAGGAAATATTCCTCAATCATTTATCTATATATATGCACATACAAGCCTAAAATTTAGTTATTTTTAACTGTAAAGATGTTTGAAGGACGTGTTTATAATTTTGTACATAATTAGAGCTTGGGGCTCTCAGGGATGAAGTGTGAGGAAAAAGGAAAAGTTTATTTTGTTTGCACTTATTATTTTCTTTTACCCTTTTTATGAAGGTTAAAAAAGGTATTATTTGAATACATTTTCTTAGGCTGCGGCAATGATTAACTTTTCCACTTAAAAACACATACACGCAAGGTTTACAGTTTCTGAATTTGCAATAGAGCTCAGCATTTATTCTGGATCTTCTTTGGTGCTTATAAAACTGAGTGATGAGAACCTACTGCTACCTGAATAGAGACAGGGCTGAGGTTGTAAGGAAACCTGCCATGGAGAGAGCCAGCCATTAATTATTCACATTCTATTTTAGAGGTCTTTGAAGTAAATATTAAGACAGTCATTATTCAACACTGGGGATAACTCTTTCTGAGTCAGCAAATAGTTTTCACTTGAATATTTAAATTATTTTTCAGCCATCTGAATGCTGAAGGGGAAGCCCCTGTTTAGTCACAGTTAAGCAGTTATTCTGGGGGCTAGATACTGACGTCATTAGGGATGTTTAGAACACAAAAATAAGCATTCATTTGCTTTGAAGAACAGAAAATCTTAAAGCTAAGTGTGATCAAATAGTGTAAATAATTTCACATAAGCGTACAAAAGTCCATTTATAGGTTAAATTGACCCCCCCTAATAATTTTATAGATTTGATGATGGCTTATTTACAGTGACAGTGCATTATCTATCTAAAGTCATCTTTGGGAGCACAGTGAGAAAGCACCTTTCCTGACAAGGACGTGCTGCCAACTGCTAAGTGTATAGCTGTTATATTGATTCAGTATAATTTATAAAACCAATTAATTTGTTCTTGTAAAGAAATCTTTTTAGCTTCTTTGCTAAAATTGTTTGCATTTAGAGATACAAGTGCCTCCCATAATGCTAACTTAAACATCAAAGCCTAAAATTTATGGTGCATAAAATATGTTTCTACTTTCATAATAAATTCATATTTTACATTAGCTTGTCCTATATCCCTGCTGGAGAAAATGTCCCTGACATCTATACCTTCCATTCCCTCTCATACTTTATATGTCCTCTGCTTTCAATTTTAAGTAGTAGACTTAGGCTGAAATGAGAGATGATTAGAATATTTGTATTGAACAGCAAATAAAATGCACAATAAGCTTCTGATTTGTCATTCCTTTATTGCAATCTGTTTTATGGTCTGATATCTGAATAGTAACTCAGCTTCCTTTATATTCTCTAGCAATATAATATCCACCAACTCCACACCGTTCTACCCACCTGAAGGACCCATTAAAAGAAATTAACGGGGGATGAAGTTTAGTTAAAGGGAGTTTTGCTAAACCTATGTACTGAATATGTCCAGATTGGGTGTTTTTTCTTTGAACTTCCAAGGCTTGTACCCCAGTGTTTTAGCAAGGATAAAACACGTACAGTGTGCATTTAGTTGTTTTTGTTATTGTTATCATTGCATTTCGTGAGAGTTCAACCTTCTTAGTCTTATAATAAAAATGGCAAAAAGAGGAGGGAAGGAATGTGAGTCAGCCAGCCAAACACACAGAAATGCCTGGCAAAGCTGACTAAATTAGCATATGCTAGGCTGTGTATTTCCCTCTGTTGTTACATAACTCTTTTCTAATAGGAAATCACTTCTCCTACTTAACCCTTTCAGGAGGTTTGGAATTCTCCCACTGTTATCCTTTTATTTTGCTTCATTTATTTTCTCAAGAATTGTGTAAATCATCTATTGAAGGGCTTTTATGCCAAATTCTCTTTTTTTTCCCCCTTCAGTCTTTCTGTATACAAATGTTCCATTCTGTGCCCAACTTCAGGATTCAGGAATCAACTTTTCTATAGCTTTCACTGAGAGGACCTAATTAGCATTTTAGGCTCTCTTTACTCATGTGCAGCTTTCTTTAGAAAATGTATTAGTTCTATGAGGTTCCCCTAAGGATTCATAATACTCTAGTTTGTTACATGTACTGTGATATTCAGTGTGCCTTATTTATGCACGTGTCCTCATTTCAAAGCCTTTTCAGGGATCATGTGGATAGAACAAGGGGTCTGGCTGTAAGTTCACTGTCATGTATTAATGTGTAGGTGGTATTCAGAGAAGGATGTTTCTGAAGGCAATTATATATCTATGACTCCAGTATAGCAAGCAGTTACTCACATTCTACACTTACTAGTTACCCTGCCAAGGCAGAATGAAATTCACCATTGTGATGCAGAATACAGTATCTGTTATTTCTAAATAGTTCTTTGCTCTGGGAATGAAATAAAATAATGAGTGAAAATGTGTATCCCCTGTCCTGAATAGGGATTGTTCCTTTCACTCTCCCAAACAAAAAGAAGAATCAGAAATTGTTCCTGAATCAATACTCTATTCCTTAACTAGTCCATTAACACATTTTGCTATGGTGGGATCTTGAAGTTATGCTGGTTATTATTTGAGGCTATAGATTTTTAGAGAGTATTAATTGCCTGCAGTCTTCATGGGCTGCTAAATGTCAGTACATTGCCAAATTTAAGACATATTTTGAGTTTTTGATTTGGATGCAATGTGGACAACTGTGCAAATATATAGGAATATTGAACGAGAGAGAGAAAGAGAGGGAGAAAGAAACACTTTTTTTTTTTTTTAGAGAGAGACTATATTTGTGGAGGAATAGCTGCAAATAATTTGCTCATTTTAGTACATGTCACCATTTATAAAAAGGATATGTTCCTACATTACATGAGTTTGAGAGTATACTTATATTAATTGTACCCCTTGACTTACTTGTATTCCTGGGTTATATATCATCAAAAAATTTGAGTTTAATTTGTAAATACAACTGTTCTTTCTTTTTTTATGACTATTGCAGTAAAAAGCATTTTATAAGTTGATATACTGACACTTTTAACGAATTTTTGTTTCATTATTTTACACAACTGAATGATTTTCCAAGCCTTATCATTATTAATGGTAGCTAAAAAATGCTAATGTCCAGGAACCCGTGAGAGTTTTTTATGAGAAGTTTTGACCAGAATCTGATGTGGTTTTTTTAGTAGACAAAAGAGTGCCATCTGCCCTTTATTGATTATTTTAAGCATTTATGTTTTCTTAGTTTATGAGAGAACTAAGCATTTTATTTTGCCTATGTTATGATCTATATAACCCCTACATATATTTTTATTATAGCATTTTGAATGTTAGGTATTTATCTGTCTGTCTCCTCTAGTGGACTATAAGCCCCTAGAGTGCAGGGTCTTAGTCTTCATTTTATTTCAACTGCCTAATGGAATGTCTATTTTTAAATGTTTTCATTCCACTGATTGATTAGTTCTCTTCCAATCCATTTAATCATGACGCATCTCTTTAATTGGATCCAAATAATATTTAAGTATTTATAATTGCCAAAATGCCAATACAGTATTCTGAATAGAATAAATGTTTGCAATCAATTTTCATTTGTATGTAAAGTACAGGGAGAAGACAAAAATGAATACTAAGAAATATAATTCTAAATAATGACATACTTCATGAAAAATGTAGAATCACTCCTTTCAGTTAAGGTAGTCAGTTCAAATTTGCCCTGAAAACATTTGTCTCATAGCTTTGAATCTCCCTGATTTCTCTGGGCATTGTAACCCTTTGTCTTTCTTTATGTATCCCTGGCCCCCAAAATATTCCTGATGATGACTTCGGATAAACATGAAGCCAAATCATCTTACTGTTCTATTTAGAGTAGCTGGTATTTCTGGATAAATGTATAAACAAAGAGGAATTACAAACTGACCTTGATCTGCCAGATTATCAGTGAGGACTGACCTGCTTTTGTTATTGCCAAGCTGTAGAGATGAGGTGCTCTGAGTAGTCCTTGAAGTACAGATTCAGGGTATATTCTTCTCAGTTTAACTCGGGGAGTTTCCATTTGTTTTATTTAAAAGGGCTTTTACAGAAAATTCTAAAAAAAATATATATATATATATATATTTAATGCTAAGTCATACTTCTACAATTGAGGACACATGTTTGCTATGGTTGAATTTGATTTAGTTTTCTTTTTGCATTTGGAAAGACAGTGAGAGATAGAATGGGAATATTAACTGCTTTTTGAAGAGAATTTAAATATAGTTACTGGGAGCTGAACTCCAACAGTGAAAAGACTTTCTACAATTTGTAGTGACTCTATTTCCACATAAAGTGTTTTAAGAATTCTTTTTCTAAAATGTCCCAGAGAAATGTAGTTTTTCTTAAAAGTTATATAGTTTTTCTTCAAATTAAAAAAAATAATTTCCCCATTGTCTTTCAGATTTTTGACTGTTTCATGACTCTTGGCATTTGAAAGGATATTATTAAGTAGGCTAAGTTAAGATTTACTTGAAGCCAAATCACTGTATCATCTGCCTGTTAGAAATATGCATTCAGTTAACAGGTATTCAAAGTAGATTAAACTATCTCAATTTACTGAGGGTTATTGCCACTTTATGAAGTTAATATTAGAATTATATTCCCCCATAGCTTCTGTTAGTACCGAAAATCTTGCTTTATGTGAAGATGTGAGTGTCAGTATGATGCAACAGCCAGGTAAGAATAATCTCATCTTTAACATGGCTTTTGTTTAGCCCCAGCTGATCCACTTTCCAGAGCCTAGTGAAAAAAAGGGAAGATAGTTTGGGAATCAATTTTGTTGACTATATCACTGTTTTGATGAAAAGTTATTTTAATATGTTACTGAATTTTATTCATTATATTGAGATATCCTATAAATCTATGGTTAGAAGTGACATATTTAAAATTTTTTATGTGTAATCATATAGTATGTGAAACACTGGAAATGTGTGGAAGAATCACACCTTTATATTTCTCAACATTTTTGTCATAATGGCCCACTCAGAAATTGAATTTTCAGTTTGATATGAGAAGGAAGTACCTTTATCTATTACTTTAAATGCTAAAGCATTTCAGACCAACATTCTTGTTGAGAGTGGCCAAATTAAGAACAACATCCATAATATTCACCAAAAGTATATTGTACTAAGTGCATTGTCTTTATAAAAAGATTTGATGGTAACTAGCACGAAAAATAAGTGTGTTTGATAATATTTACGAATATATTTTTAAAGGTCAAGAAACATTTATAGAGGATAGTTTCATGTCCACTGGCTTGCTTCATACATATATATGTGTGTGTATATATATATATGTATATATAACAGAAATGCTGTGGGTGAGGTAAGACTGATGGTGTTGTGAACTTCAATTCTCCATATCCTTTCACTTCTGTGGGATAGCTAAGTTAAAGATATTGGTAGAGATAAGTTCATAGTTTTTTAGAGGTCTGATAGAGGTCATTAAAGTTAGGTTTACTTTAACTTTTTGCTTTGCTTTACCCAATTTTATTGACTATACAGATACAGACTACCAACAAAGCAGAACATCTTTGAAGGATGTGACAGCATAAAAGTACATTTTATAATACAACAACTATGTTTGACAGATGGGTATGGACAGGTTGGGAAGACTGATAATCTTTTTATCATTTAATAATGATCTTACTATAAGGTAGCAGTAAACATGTTCAGGCATTAGAAATATTTCCTTCTGAGATCTTCACATCATCTTGGTGTACGCAGATGGAGAATGGGAGTGACTTGGTGATAGAGGAAGAGGCAATAATAGATACTCATGATCCTTGAGTGGAATACAAGGAGCTGCCATATCAAAATACAGTTAGTGTGGGAGTGGTAGTGAGGTTGACCTGCTGAATGTCTTTTATTTTGTAGTGAGAGTTCTCTATTCTATAGAGGGAGGAGATACCACTGAACTAATTTAGACTTTGATTTTTGGAAGTGCCCTGCAGCATCAAGATGTAATGGTAGGAATCAAGGGACCCAAGTTCTCATCAAAGCTATGCCACTATTTTAGATATGAGTGAGTTACTTCTCTTGCAGCTTAGTTTTTTCATCTGTGAATTGAGAGATTGGAACCACATCCATTCTTTGGCAATATGTTGTAGAAGGATCTTATGGATGATAGCAAACTGCAGAAATGCTGTTTTTCTTTTAACTTTCCACCTAAAAATCTTTTATAACACAGTCACTATAACATTAACTGTGTGCCCTTAAATACCTTTTACTAAAATTTAATTTTTTATATCTACTCATGCATTATTCAGTATTTAACATTTTTACACATGTTAAGTGATTGTTATTCTGATATGTGTCTGTATAAATTTCAGAACTTTTTCCCCTCTGTCAATGACTTTTATAAATTAATTTTGTAGCCATCAGCCTGAGTTTGGGTTGTACAGTTTTTTCTAATGAAATTACATCCATAGATCAATTTTGAAAATTAGTAAACTGTTGCTCTGTTAGTCATTTTTATTAGGGAGTGGATTGAATTGTTTTAATTTTGACTTCATCTTTGTATTTCTATGCATTTAATATGTGTGTATGTAAAGATCTCTACAATCATTTTATTTTTCATAGCCATTGATTTTCTTAAACATAACTTATTCATTTATTGATTCATTTTTTCAAGAAATATGTACTTGAAGGCAGCATTGTAAATGTTGGTTATACAAGTAGACAAGATGGAAATAGTTTCTGCTCTTATGGAGCTCGCATTCTAGTAACTGAGATACAGAATAAACAAATCAAAATATTACAATGCCTTAATTCTTTTTTCTCTGAAATAAAAATATTTTATTTTTATGTTAATATCTTTTCCATAGCAACAAAATGCGGATATATCAATGAGGATATGAAATCACTGATTTAGCAACAATATTATAAACCTCACTGGGCTTTTAACATTTTTATTTAAGGTTGGACTAAAGGGCTCTCATTTCCTCCAGTTGTTTATCATGAAAACATTCTCAGTATGATGCCAGTTTCTTTCTTTATTTTATTAATACAAGTTGAAAGAAGCTGACAAGTGAACAGAAATATTCAAGCCTGTTCTATTCTAACTGATTTGTTCAAGAGGATGATTCATTTAATTTCATAAAGGCTCAGTGGGCCAGAACTGTAGATGACCAGGTCAGCAGAGGGAATGTAGGGGAGAAGAGGTCTGTGAGAAGGATCTATGTAACAAGCAACAATATTTAGTTTTTTAGAGCTGAAGTTCTGCTTGAGCAATTCTGATGTTACCAGCAACAGTCATTTAAAGAGCTGCTGATGCCTCAGGGAAAACATTTTTAAAGTGTCCTATCTAGAAACAGTGTTCCTTGTACTGTGTCATATATATTAAAATGCCGTCCCTTGCTTATATTACAGTACATCGTGCCTGATTAAAACCTGTACTTCTGTAATATGGCCTTTTGATAGTGCCGATTAAATGTCGCTCCTGAAATATTTCCTCCTACTGAATCTCTATGAATATGATTGAAATATTAATTAGTATGATATGAAATATTAATCAACTGGTAAACAAAACTGGCAAATTGATGAGGATACAATTAATTTTTTTTTAAATAAAGTGAATTTTTTATACAATTATTTTAAATGTTAGAGAAAAAATACAATATCATATGAACGGGCTGCAAATATTCTTGACGTCTTTATATTACTTCCTTTAATACTTAACTTTCATGACCTCAATATGCAAATGATGTCATATTTCTAAGACATTATATGGTATTTTTGAATAGTATACCTCATTGGCCAGTGTGATCCCTGGAGTAGATGATATATACCTTATAATAGATAAGATAAAAAATTGATATATGCTCTAGAAATCATAATGGTGGTCGTCTAGCATGCATAGTTACTCTATTTAGAGACTTATTTATCTGGATTTCACTCAACAGTACATTGCACAGCTAGGAAAACCTCAGCCTAACGGTAATCTTTAATTTCGCTTTCTTCATATTTTAAAGGAAACTTTAAAATTAAAGCAATTCCAGTAAATGCTCTGTTGTAGGTGATAATTTGCAAGAGTGTAGTTTTATACCAAATGATTTATTTTGAAAGTATATTCAGTTTTCCAAAGTAAGTCAGAGATGCATACGTAATTGGAAACTTTTCTAGAGGGAACTAGGTGGTGCTGTTCTGTCATCTTTGTGTCTTAGTGACTTCTTTGGTTCTTTTCTAAATTCATTAAAACACTTTCATATAATAGGTGCATTCGGTAAGATACAGTTTTGGTTTATAGTGGCATTATTTTTATTAAACAAGTAAATTTATGTTGATCTTGCATCTTTGTTTTCAGCAGTATTTTCATACAGCAGATAAAAATTTTCTTCCTAAGCAGTGTCACAGTTTACAATGTCTCATTTCTTCATCATTTAAGATAATGTATAAAATTCTGAAATCTTCAGGTATTTATGTTATTATGTGTTTTTAAATGCTTTGGCTCTTTTACTTGCCAAACAACTTACTATTAATTTAATCAAAATTTAAAGTGGTAAAATTTTTGTACAGAGTTGATTTAATATAAAAATGCCACAAAATGCATAAGCTCAAGGAAAACTTATTTACATTATTTGAAATACTAAAAAAATTTCAATTAAACCTTTCAACAAAGAAAAAAAGAAAACCTTTCCCTTGAAAAGGAGTTGTTTGCTTAATTTACTTCCTTATAAGAAAAGTAACCTCAATCAAGCCATCAGTAATCTTTTCATTTTTCTAGATATCGTTAATTGTGTGTTCCAATGATCTTGGTGGTACTTGATAGTCCGAAATAAAATAGCAAACCTATTTCAGAGTAAACAACAACAAACAAAGTTACCCCACTGTCCCTGTATATTTAGTACACTGGTATTTCTGGGGTATATTTTCTTGGTAAGAATTATGACTTCTTTCAGATATCGTTAGGTTTAGAGAATCAGATAAGAGAAAATTTTAAAGGGTTGCAGTTTTTTCCATCAAAAATCATCTTGTAAGTTGTTTCTTAATGATTTTTCAATACCTTTGGAGAAGAGTATATCATGCAATTTATTCTCTAATGTAAATCTGGATATAAAATAAGGATGAAGTACTTCAAGAGTTCTACCCATGTGTTTTCTTGTAGAATTGTAGTTCTATCATTTTGAATGGGGACAAAAATAATCTATATCCTTCTTTTTTCTGATAGGATAAATCCTCCTAGCTATTTATGTCATAAAACATTTAAGTTTTACCTTAATAGAAAAGTGAATGTTATACAGAAAACTTTTTGTGTTTTCTGTTATCTCCCAAATCTTTTATCTTTAGAAGACAGAATCAATATGGAATTTCAGGATGGTTCCGTGGCATGTCATTTTACAATGCAGAGAGATAATCTCTGAGATGAACATCTTCTAGGCTAATAAGCCTAAGTGAAAGTGCTGCTATACTTCTGTGCTCATGTCTTGTCTCGAATAAAATGGAAGTCACAGTATTAGGATGAATGCCAGTGGTTAAACATTTGTCAAATAAGAGTTCAGATTGGGGAAACTGCATAAGGGAATTGAGATTATTCATTAACAAGAATGCCTTCATTTTCTATCAAATGAAAAATTTTCTAAGAAGGATTAGGTAACTCCCATTTTATATTGCCATAACCTTAAAGTGTGAAGAAATCTAATAATATAAACACTTTGGGATTAGATCAAAAGTCAGTGTTTTGGGTGTTAATTTTTTGTATTGCAAAAATACTTTCTAACTTTTAGATACTATCATTATGAAAGTAAAGCTTGGATTAGACAAAGAAATTATGAAAGGTATTCATAGATTTGCTCAAAAATACGCAGTGTGTTTATGATTTCTACTTTTTGAAAGTTGACATTTTGACAGCAGTACTAATAAAAAAAATACTCAACTTTAACATAGTAAATGCCAGATTTATATTATGGAAAGTTAAATGGCACTGTCATCAGGACCAATCCTTTATATAATAGATAGTCTGTTTTTTTAAAATACATCATACTTTAAATAAAGCATGATATTTGGTGAAAAAAACATCTAAATTATAAGTGAATATATTTTAAGATTATTTTTCCTCCCAGAATATAGAAAGTGTACAGGTTATTTCATTTCTTAAGTGTCAAAAATACAAAAACCTATATTGTAACTCAGGTAACTGCTTATTGTTTTAGAAGTAAATTGGAAGGGAAGAGACTAAAACGCATCTCTGGCAATATGCTTTCTTCTTGGACTCAGGCTCCAGAATTAACACCAAAAATAATGCATGATTTTTTCATAATTTATTCTGGTTATTTATTTGAGACCTAGTGTTAGAATAAAAAGAGGCTTTCTTCACAATTATTTTTGATGAAGATTAATATCAAGCAATATAGCATAAGGCATTGACTGTTAGTAATCAGTGGCAGCAAGTAGATTACATGGAATGTCATTTTCTCGGAAGAGCTTCATTTTTCCAAATGCTCCTTTGGAAACTTCTGATGAGGATCCTTTTCATCTTGCCATATTTTATCAATGATGAAAGATTTATATCTCATCGATCTAAAGGTGTTTTTCACTTTAAAAAGTAGACTAAAGAAAGAAAACAACAATAAGTAAGAGATTTCTGGATTTCCTTTGAAATCAGAGTCAGATAGCAGAATAGGTGAAAAAGTCAGTAAAGGGACTGGTGATAATTAAGAGAATAAAAGCAACAGTATCATGGAGAGGATGGATGTAAATCTTTGTACATTTAAGTATATTTTTCCTTATTAGGCTGATAGAGTCTTGATATAAAATTACAGTGTACGTTAACAAATCAAATTTTGGTGGACCCAATAGCTAGAGACATTGTACATGGTGAAGGAGGTTAGCTTATAACTAAATAAGAATTTTGGATGATCTTTGGTGCAGCATGTCTAGAACCTAATTGTAGTGAGACAGCAGAAGTAATGAAGAATTCTAACGCTGTTATAGATAAGTGTAATTAATATTAGTCACATATGACCAAGAATAACACAATGGATAACCCTTGGGGAAAATGTTATATCATAAACTTAATATACTTTCATATACAACTTAACAAACAGAGGGCTTTCTAAATATATCTCCCCTAGTTGGCTTTGATTGTGTCAAGATCTAATTTGTCTTAAAATTTGATGAACCCAGTCTTCCTATGTTGGCATTAATGTGAGTGGAAGAGATGGAATACAATAATTAGGAAGTAATTGTATATTGAAGGTCAATCTCAGGAGAAGATCTTCATATTATGGCTTTGCAGTTTACAAATTGTCAACTTTTCAAAAAGTATTGTTACCCGAAAAACTGGGTTCACCTCTTGGTGGGTGTCTAACCAAAAGACACAACCAAGCTAAAGATCAGGAGAAGAAAGGATTTTATTACTTGCAGCAGTAAGGTAAACACTGGGGATCTTTCCCAAAGCAGTGTTTCCCCAACAACAAAACTGGGGAAGTTTTAGGCTAAGGGTATATACATATTCATGAAGGGGCTTGAGCAGAGGAGAATTAAGCATAGAATTGGGGCAAAGGTCTGTAGAGTCCAAGTTTAGTTTACTGAAGTCAGGAGTGTCAGAAAATGTCAACATCATCATCCCTTAGGTTCTAGTTGATCTGATGGTTGAGTGTTTCAGGCTAATCTTACCAAACGAAACTGGGAGTCTTTACAACTGATACATTATCTTTGCTGTTGTTACTTCTCTTCCTGATAACAGTAGTTTGTTCCTGCATTCTTTTGTACCCTTAAGATCATTAATTACTGAGACCTGTTCAAGGACAAGCATTAGTGTCCAGGCTTAGATCACAAAATGGTTTAGGGGAAAAATGGCTTCTCCTATGTCCAGAAAGCCATGCCTGGTTCTCTTTCTCTGGCAACCCCTACCCTAGCTGCTTACAGCATCTTATTATTGGCTACATATGTTCAGTTGTAAAACTGGGAAAAACACCACAGCAGAACAGCTCCTAAAAACAGACCAATGGTTTAATCATTGGTTTGTTTCATGAGAGAGTGACTTCACAACAAAATAAAACAAAACAAAACTTACAAAGACAGCCTCTGCATTTAATTCCTAATGTGTCAATCAGCAGGTGCTTCAAAGGGAACATTGCTTGTTTGAAACTAAATTTTTAAAAATTATTGAGAACTTGACATTTTAGGGAGACATCTTCTTTATCCAAAAGTCTAAAAATAAATAAAAACTTTTAAAAGAGAATTAAGGCATTACAAAAAGTTTGTCTTCTCATTTCACTTAAAAATATATTGTAAATTAGAGAAATGTGACATTTAGAAATAAAATAGTTATATTGGCTAATGTAAACATCAAGAAATTAATCTAAATGTACTAGTAACCTAAAGTAGTCCCCTGATATTATCTAAGACATTAGCATCATTGTCAGAAATTATCTTGTTGTTTTACTAACTTGTTCATATTTTCTGCCTTTTCTCTGTAGACCCTAAGCTCTGTGAGTGCAAGGATATTGTTTACGGTTTTTATCTTCTACTTTTGGAATATTATCTGGCACACAGCTATTCAGTAAAAGTTCTAACATGAATGAATATGATGCTCTTGATTTATTTTTTTAAATAAAAGACTTTACTTTTTGAGTGACTTCCTATAGTGAACAGAAACCAAATTAACACTTATATTTAAAACATACCTACTTAAGATTACTTATTATGTAGTAAAGTTCTTTAAGTCCTTTTTTTTAGACACATCATGTCTCACATTTGATTACAGACCATTTGTTATTTGAGAACATTTGTAATTGTGTTTATTGCAATAGACTTGAAATAAAGCACAACGCTGCTGTTGCTCATTTAAAACAATAAATGAACATAGAGCAGGGGAATTTCTTTGTTGAAATGCCATAAGAACAGTTTTCAAAGTATTAATATATTCTCCATATTAGCTCTTTATCATTGCTAGTATATAGTTCAGGGTGTGTGTTTGTGTGTGTGTGTGTGTGCATTCTTTATATCAGAAATTTTTCTAAAATCATGGCATTATAACTGCATTATGTGAAAAAAATAAAACCAAAGATCATAATAGGCCATAGGGGAAATTCTACATAAGAAACATGTTATAGTAAAATTGGATGGAAGTTTAAAATAAGCTCTGCTGTACTTTAGATTTAAACATGATCTCATTTCAACTCTATTTAAATCTTATTTCAGAGGCAGCATAGTGTAAGTGGAAAGTACAAGGGATAGGGCATCAAGAATTAAAGTTTTGATGATGACTGTGCCATTGGCTCTGTCACATGGGGAAACAGCTCATCTCTCTAGGGGTCAGTTACTCGGGGGTATTAGACTTGGATCATCTCCAGGCTCTCTTTCAACTTGAAGGTTGACCCGAAGTCCACAATTAAAATAAAATAAATAGGTATAGTTTGCAAAGGTTAGGATATGATTATGTCTTCATCATTAAATGAAAAATTTTAATTAAATATAAGTGTTTTAAAATGATGAAATCAATTATTAGCTGTGTTTATAAAATTCTACTGATATACAATTAATGTGTTTTAAAAATGCATGTCCATTATGTATATATATTCATATATGTATTATTATATTGGCATACTATAGATATATCAGTATATAAACCAATAACCTTATTATGATGTCATTTGTTTTAATGTGTACATAATAATTTATTGCATTTCTGACTTTTCACCCTATTCTCTGATAAGAAAGGCTAGAAGAATAACTAGAAGAGGGATCATTGAAGAAATATTCATTTCGTAAAACACTTGCAAGAAAAATCTTAAACTATTAGAAATTATTAGCCTAAAAAGGATAAAATAAAAAAGCTTGATGATTCCAGGAGTAGACTTCAATAAACGAAGATTATTTTGCACTAAGTGCCATAAACAACTGTTTTTTTATATTCATAAGGGTCAAAATAATGTCCTTAAACTACTCCAAGAGTACTTTAGACTTTAGTTAAGAAATAATTTCCAGACTAGAAAGTGGTGAAATGCTTTCTTGGTGTCTGAAAGGGTAGATGGTTTTTTGTTTTGTTTTTTTTCATTTATTGAATGATTTAAAAGTGTGCCCTCTTAGAGATAAAGAGAAATGAAGGGCCTCAAATCATGAGATAGCTCTTCATGAAACCAGTTTGCACAAGTTCTAATAAATCCAAAATTTCACTCTTATCAAACAGAATCTGTTCTTTAGAAAGCCAAACGCTTATTTCCTTTGTAAGTATGTCATTAAAGGTTACATTGATTAATTTAGAGAGGATTTCATAATAACCTCTAATCATAATCGTACAAAGAGTTAAATTCCCTTCATTATGGAGCAAGGCAAACGCAGAGTGTTTATAGGCCATCTAGAAGGTCAGTACTCAGACTAATTCACCGACAGCCCCAGATGCCCGGTTAAGCTGCCAACACAGTTGCTTTCCGAGTCTGCCAGAAAGTCAGCTGCAGCTGCAGGGAACATTCTTTTTTTCCCACCCATTGCTAAGCCTGTGGATTTTACAATTGCCACGGAAAGAACAGAATTAGGAAATGTAATTCAGGGTGATGATCACCTCACTTACCCTATTAATGGGTTTCAAAGTAATTTATTATGAACAGCAAAATATAAACAGATAAGAGTTTATGCACATGTGCATGTTCTTTAATAACACATTTAGTCACAGTTTGGAAAGTAACCTGGTGAGAGTATCTTCCAGGCTCAGTCCCTCTTTACTCATTTTTGGTATTCCTAGTAATAATAATAAACAGTAACCATTTTATGTTGTACTGTTATCTGCAGTTACAGAAACATAACCACAGGTGCAGAGGGTGGTAGTATGTTGTGCTTTTGAAATTACTCCAGACTGACCTCTGATCTTGCTTTGCTGTGTGACTTTGAGCAAGTGATTTTACCTCTCTGAGCCTAAGGTATTTCACCTGAAAAATAAGCACTGTGATAGCTATCTCACAGGTAATTGTGAGGGTTATTTAATTAACATAGTAAAATACCTGATTGTGAGAGCAATAAATTGTGAGAGCAGATTTTTAAAATTGTTAAATCAGAAGTTTGCATTAGGTCCTCAGAATTTTGAATGCACATTGTTCGATGGCATTTCATAAAATATTTTAAAGAGAATATTATAGGAATTAAAAGGTAATCGAATGAGAAAGATTGGAGAACCCTGAAAATAATCACAGAAAATTTTAAAAGGATATAACATTATATTCTTTCATTTCATAATCTAAAGTTGTTCAGGAGCAGTAGAGAAAGGAGGAATATAGAAGGAAGAAAAAGGGAGGATGCAATGTTTATAAATCTATATATAAGTATTGGGAGAAAAGTGGCCATAAAATGTTTTAAAAGGAGTATACTTTAAAGCTAAGTAACTTACATTTTAGATATTCTACAGCTATAGAAACAGCTTGAAGATCACTTCTGTATTTGAGTTGTAGACAGCTTCTACTTGACTTTTTTCCCTTCCTTCCTCTCTTCCTCCATTCCTCCTTTCCTTCCTTTCTTCCTTCCTTCCTTCCTGCTTTCCTTCCGGTAAATCAGAATGTATTGGAGAGAGTCCTTTTCTTTGTTGAAAGTATTAAATGCATTCCTGGAAAGAGTCATCTTACTTTTGTATGGATGGATTTCCGAACCTAAATGAAATCAAATATCAACAACACAGGCAAAAAGTGTACTACCCAAGTGGGCGCTGTTGCCAAGTTCTATGAGGTGATTGCATTCTCTTGCTTTTCTGATTTCAAGTACAATTATATTTCAGTAGAAGACATTATTTTAAACCACATGAGAATTCCTGCTCACGTTGTCTTTGACCTTCTCTTTTAAGTAAGATTTACAGAAAATTCACAACTTTTAAATGGTTTCATTTAAATAATCTAATCAAGTTTTAAATAGCCATCCTGGAACTTTGTAGTTGACCTTCTGTGCACACGTTTGGGATACCAAAATTTGATATCTCCCTTCACTCACTGACTTTTAGTTGAATTAAGTGTAGTGTGGATTTGTTTGTCCTTCTGATGTTGTGCTAAAGGGACACGTTCTCAGTGAGAAAATATCTTTTTAAGGATTCATCATTTTTAAGGTCATAGAATATGCACATTGGCCAGTCTTCTTTTACTAAATGAAATAATATTCATTTGTGTTTCTTGATGTAGATGTAGCTGTAAAATGGAATCCATTTTTAAAATTTCAAAATTAATATAGAACATAAATTTTAAAATAGTGTTTTAAATACATATAACTATTTTTTATGATGATTTATGTAGATAGTCTGTATTACCATGAGCTAAATATCTGGATATAACGCTAAAATCCAGGATTGGTATTTTTACCAAGCATACAAGCGAACTGAATTTTTATTGTGATACAAACCCACACATCATTTTTAATTGAGTGAATATCATGGAAAAGACAAAGAGGCATGGGTTTATACTGAGGGAAAGATTAGGATTGGAGTTTCTCTGGTTATATGTGTGAGTACTATACATATAAGAAGAATATCATCTTTGTTCTTTCAGAGAATTCTTTAGAACTTGAGCTGGGATTTTAAAAAATAACAGTAGTGTGAAGCTATGAGACTAATTAATAGACAATGCAAAATTACTTTTCTCGTATAAAATAATAATTCAGCATAAAAGGTATATCAAACAGTAAAATATGAAAGGTTAATATATTGTCCTGAAATATAGATAAAAATTACGAGCATACAGTTTTTCAAAATGTTACTTCAGTTGAGGTGGCTCCTTACGGTACCCCTTTTGAAATGGAATAGTTACACTTGCATACATTCTATTTGAATATCAAAGTTTTTATATTTTATTTTTGATGTATTATTTTTGTGCTATAACTGTGAGACCACTAAAATGGATATTAATATGTCTTTCATCAGTTTCTTATTTTGTACAAATACTTTGGAGATCCTATCTTCTCTGTAAGTGTGATGCTAAAAACAAATCCTTATAAAATCGGGTTGTTTCTTCTCTTGGACAGTTCCTGACTACATCTATTTTTTGTTCATTGAACATACAGATTTTCTTATTCCTGTGTAGTCATTTGGAATTTTACTCTATGTCTGGAATTACACAGATGTCAATTTCTAATAAAACAAAAATTTTACAAGAAATAATTTTTAAGAGAATGTTGATGAAATGATTCTTGTGCATTGCAAAGAAAGCTTTTTTCTGTGCAAAGTTTTTTAGAGGTCTCAGAAATCACTGTCTACCTCCCTTTCTTTCTACGGAGAGCCAAGCAGGGAATTAGGAAATGAAGAGAAGTGCTCTGCACACAATGGCCTTCAGTGAATATTATTGATGACTGGACACCTGCTAGGATGTAAAGGCATTTAATCCATATTATTTTGCCTTTTAACTTGTCAACTCAGACATGGCAGCCAGAGGTGTTTTCTGTCAAACATTAGCCTTTGCATTGCATTACGATTTTTATTTTTCATTCTTTCAATTTCAATATAAAATGCAATTAGATCTTTAAATAATATAAATATTTTAGCTGTATGAATGCAAACTGGAAAAAAATGTGTTCTCTGAATATCAAAACATCCAGAGAGTGTGATATGCATAGGTGCAATTATCAACTTCTAAAAATTATTTTTTTTAGAAAAATTGCTCAAGATTTTAAATCACCTTTGTATTTTCTATCTTTACAGATGCTTTCTTCATTGTGGTTAATCATTACATGCTATTAATGCAACATTAAGAGTTTATTTTGTTTATCAATTTATTTGGAAGGATATTTTAAAAGGGAGGAAATGCAATATTTTTTTCCAGCAATTAGACTGAATGAAGAATTCCGGGAGATGGAGACAGTGGGTTCCTGCAATGCGGGAATCTTTGTGTGTACCGTGCCTAGGTCAGTGTTCTAACACATAGGGAGCTCCCAACTGTACAACCTGAGAAATCAGTTCGCTCAGATATGTTTCAGTTTTCACCTAAGTTTTCTACTTATAATAGGAATATAAACACCATATTTCGACTTTTGATCTTAGAGTACCATAATGTAACCAGCATCTTGGGAGAATGTTTTATGACACATAAAAGCTTTATAGGCACCTGGAAAATTTTTTTTACCAAGTTTCATGGAAAACTTCCTTTACTATACTATTTCTTCTTTTGTGGAAAATGTGAAAAGTAATTTAACCTTTTCTCAATGTCTCAGTGACTTATCATCTAGTACTCTTCTATACTACACAACAGAGTTCTACAAATGTTTTTGAGCTTCTCATGCCTCTCTGCTAATCATGCATTATGCTTACATTTTACAGTCATGTCCTTGACTTCTCTTCACAACTTGATGTTAAGAATGCAGATCAAAAAGAAAGAAAAAGTGTTAAAATCCACTTAAATAATATACTGATTGACTGATTTAATAAGACACAAATAAGTGCCTGAGGCCTAGTGCTGACTAATCCAACAAATCTAGCTATCCAGGCCGGAACTGTTTCCCATGTAACAACCCCTTATTTTTAACTTCTTCCTGGATATCTTTACCAAAATATGTGTGGGCACATAAAAACATAGCAGGTCCAAAGACTGAACTCATTATCTTTTCCATTCAGCTTCCCCCTCTCAGCCCTCTGCATCTCTGGAATGCCCTATCTCAGTTAATGCCATCATAGCTGCCCTAACAGCTATGCTAAAACAAAACACTTGATGTTGTCCTTATCTTCTCCATCTTCCTGACTTTCCACTAACTTAGTCCCCAATCCCTAACATGTGGCCTCTCCTTTTCACCTGCATCATCAGGACCTTGTTTGAATTCTTACTATCTTTCATCTGTACTATTGCTGCATTCTCTCATCAATTTGTCCTCATACCCTCCCACCCTGTGCACTGTCTCCAGGGTTATATTCCTGGGGAAAAAAAAAAGGTCTGGTTGCTTTTTCTCTTCTATGTAAATCTCACTATAGGCTCTCTTTTCTCAGCACTAATTACAACACTAAGAACAGACTGTTAAGCATGACAGAAAAGGCGTTCTCATTCTACCCCCAAATGCCACTTACTGCTAACCACCCCACTCACTCTCTGAGTCCTATTCCCATTGAACTTACAGCATTTCCCAAAGCACATACATGATAACATGACTTTATGCCTTTCGCATGCCAAACATTAACAGGTAAGAGAATGTACTAATCAATTCATGTGGAACTTGAAGTGATCTTGAAAATAAGCCATATTTGATGCCCAGAGCTTTATGAGAAAATATTTCTAATAGTAAAATTTAGTAGGTAATAAATTTGTGAATCCAGTTCTCTATAGCTATCAAAAGAAGGAAACAAAATAAAATAAAAGGAAAATAAATAAAGAAATAAATAAATTAATTAAATTAAATTAAAGGAAATAGATTTGGGGGGGTTTGTCCTTGTGGGTTCATGCTTTAGTTTCAGGAATTATTGTTCTAAGTGTGATCATTTTTTTATTTAATTATCTAACTCCAGTACTTAAAGCCAAAGTTGTGAATTTTTATAGGTCTGTGTATAGTCATTTAGTTTTAATATCCTAATATTTAGCTGATAGCATTCTTTTATAACCTTATGAAATATATCATAATTATGATTCAGTGTTTGAAGTAAACATATTTAAAAAGGCAAGGCACTTCTGGTCAGCAGATATTTTAATTCTTAATTAAACTTACAAAGTATGAGTCAAAATAAGGTTCATTAAAACTATTTAGGAATAACACAAGGTTTTAAAAATATAATTTTTATTAAGCTAATAGAATACTAAGAGTTTTAGTTTGTACTTTGTCATAGAGATTTAAATAACTCTAGAAATTAATTTTTAATCATGGCTCATTAATAATAATTATGATGAGTGGAGAAGAAAAATACATGTTCACTGATGTTTGCTTCTGTGATATAAAATGATTATACACATTTCATTTAAGATATTTTGATATATTTTTTACCCTTCCAGATGTATGGGAAGTAAGCCATAATGTCACTAAAAGCAAACTATTCTATAACATTTTTTTGCTCTTTAATAAAAGCAGCTATTTTAGCAGCAGTGCTGACCTGATAATTGCTAGTGGTCTAAATTGGATGTACTTCAGTTAATGCATCAGTAAGTGATGTACCTTCAATGCAATTAAAAGACTCTAATCTAACCTAAGGAAAGATCTTTTTCATATTGACCACTTTAAATTCAGAGTATGATTTCATATTTTTAAAGTTGTCCATGGCTTTGCTGACCCCATTAGTGAGATACGACTTTCCTATGGCACAGACAATTGCTGCTGAGTAAGCACTTCTGAAAGCCTTTGAATGAACTTCATCAGACAACTACCATTGCTTAACCTCAGAGAAGGGAACACTGAATAAAAAACAATCAAGATATTTAACATGGAGACTGAGGAAACACTAGATTGAAATGAGGGATAATAATTTATCAAGTAACAATAGTTATTCTATTTGAAATAAGCTTGATCTCAACCTTTTTATTTGATATTAACTATTTTCTGCAAGGTGTTAATTCAGATTTTCTCAGACATTAGTGATGTGACTTGCAGAGTGATCCAAATGTTTTAGTTTCCCTCTTGTAATTATTTTAGTGATTGGTACTTTTGTGTATGTAATTTGTAGGGCAGGGCAGTGGCCCCACTCCATCTCCCACTACTATTACTAGTATTAGAGTGCAATTCTTAAATGAATGTAGAAAGGAAAGTATTAATAGTGTGCCAAATAAGTACACCTATGGGTTAAAAAGGTGCTTCTGATCTTCAGTTTGGAATCGACCTTGCATTTCTAAATCAGAGAGCAGGTATTTGAAGAAGGACGATGGACTTCCTACTCACCTTAATAAGTGTGTGGTTGGGTCACTAGGTGCATTTGGATTCCAGATTCATTGGGTTTGTTTGGAGTAGAACAATATTCCTTGATTCTAGCGATGGGTATGTGTATCATAGCTTGGCTCACCCACCAGATGCCCTCACTGAAGTTGTCTTCTCTTGATGTTTGTACTGGGAAGCTGGGAAACAGAACGAGGAACTCTGGCAGCCAGATGCCACTTTAAACTGCTAGTCTCTGCTTTTTTGTGCAATGCAAGGTAATTTGCGGAGTATAAAGGATTTTCTCTACTAGCTGTGAAGGAGAACTAAAGTTCAGCTTGAATTCTCTTTCAAGAAGTTTTCTCAGACACCCTGAATTCTCTCCTAGAGGACTCTGAGTAGACTTAACCATAGTCTTCTTCGTATTATCAAGTGAATGTCTTGCCCATCAGCTGACAGACCTTCTAAAGGCTAGCTTGCCAGTTTCACTCCTCTTCTATTACATAATCTACATGAACTTCGTAGGCTTTCTGTAAGTGGTGTGATTTGAATTAAAATTGGCTAATCTGGCCTGACTGTGTTGATTATGTAACCACAATAGAATTAACTGTGATTATTAATGTGTGTTTATTAAAAGTCATGGAGTCTATAGAACTTTCCAAGCAGTCAGAAGCTCATATTTGTTTATGCCTAGCCCAGCTGTCTCCCCAACTCCCTAGACCACGTAGTGCCTTGCCATCTACTAATGTACCACAACTGTTCTGTGATGCATCTGTTTTCCTAATTGCTGGAACTGATAAGGATAAATGAGCCCAATTCCCCCCCATGGGGGGGTGTGTGCTGCCATAAACTCACTGAACATAGCCCTTATCTGGGGGTAAAAACATAAGAATTATCTCTAGGGAGGGTCCTGATTTGGAGCTGTGACCACAAAAGAAGACAATACGCGAGTTGCTTTAGTGATTCTCCTATACTCCCCACCCACTTACTGACAACCACACAGCTAGAGCTGGGATGGATGCTGCTTTCGGATCTTCTGCCTGCCTGTTTCAGTTTCTGAGAAATACAGAGAAAGAAGCATTTCCTTCTCCTAGAGAACATTTTAGTTAGATGCCCGATCTCAGTCCTTTGATTTGGTACCAACATCCATGGTATATATTTTATCTACTACCTCTATTTCTTTTTCCTTTATAGCATCCTTGGTACATTGGCCTTAGGCCAATGTACCAAGGATGCCAATTCTAGCCAGTGCTCACCTGTGTTATTTTTGCAAATTCTTAGTTATAGAACACTTGTCTTTTTATAATCCCATTAAGGACCAGGGTTTTTAGCTGTTTTGTTTATTGCTCCATCCTTAACACCTTGCACAGTCCCAACATTTAGTACATTTTCAGTAAAATTTTGTTTTCATCATATAAATTTAACTCTTTTCACTTTGATTACATTCTTAGGATCACACAGTATTATTTTACAGTTTGTCTTAGGTTCTTTTGTTTTAAAATCCTCATTTGCCGTCTTTGAACACCTACTTTTCTTTAGCTTTTGTCTTATTTATCTCTCCATTACTCTCAGTCAAATTTATGTTCAACTGAATTAATTTGAACACATAACTCCTTTGATTCAACATTTTAATAAGCTTTGAACATGTTGGTTATGCTATTTTTAACTCAGTAACCCTTTCGTCCATCTTTAAATTCAATCTTGAAATCCTATATTATCTATAAATTGTTCCCTTACTTAAATAAAGATTGCAGTTAGTTTATCTCTCCATCTACTGCACTGAGCTGTACTATGCTTAAACTGTTGTACCTCAAATATTTGTGATTTTTAAAAAGTAATTAATTTAGAAAATGTGTATTGAATACCTGCTAGGTTCTAGATATAGTTCTAGGTTTGGGGATATAGACAGGAACAAAAGACAAAGTAGAGGCAGTACAGTGTCTTGGTTAAGGTGCCATTCCTGGCTAATGTAGAATTCCTATTTACACAAGCTTGGAGGCCAAATGTAGTTTCTTCATGTGAAAAAGAAGTAGATCTATTGTACCATATCTGAAGTCTCTTGTGGCTTTAAAATTTAGTTATCTCTGTTAAATTTTTAAATATAGTTATCTCTGTGTAGATTTTTTAAATAATTTATTCTTAATAATTTGAAACGTAATTGGTCAAAATATTCCATAGAATTTTCACCTAGAATTTAAATCCCTTCAGTTGGTTTGCCTTTTGGGACAGGCTTCATTATAGTTGACTTTAAGCCTGCATTAGTTTTCTAATGCAGGTTCACATTTTAAAATATGTATTTGTTTAAATAGATAAGTCACTAACAATTAATCAATTAATAACAATTAAAATTAATATAGTCTGCAAACAATTGGTAGCTGTTTGATGCGTTTGTAATGGGCAAACTATCTCTGTTGTTGGTAATGGATAGATGACTTAAAGTTTCATCTTGTGTTCTAGGAAAGTATGTTTTCTTTTTAAGCTTTTCTGTAGTGTTTATTTTCATGTATTTACAAATACTTGTTTAGCTAATGTATATTATAAAAACTCATATCTTCTTAATTGTCAATTTCCAAATTTTAGTCAAAATTAAATCTCCTAATAGCTTAGCTGCTTCCCACTAAATTGCATGAGATTTTGTGTATATATCTTAGTTTCTTCATCTTTAATGTTGTGAGGTTGGGTTTAATAGGACTCTCTACCTCATAGCGTTAACGTGAGAACTAACTGAAATAATTTTTTAACTTAGCACCATGCCTGTCGCATAGTAAGATTTCTATAAATTTTAAGTATTATGACTATTTTCTTCCCTAAGCCATTCATCATTTCTACACCTACCTGTTTTTAAAGAAACACTATAAAAGGGCAATAAAAGAAAGAAGAAAGCTTAGTTATTTAAAAATAGAAGAAATAAATTAAGAACAAAATTTAATAGGGTTACAGATTCTTATAAAGACAGTTGATGAGTACTTAAGTGCAATACTTAATTCACTGAATATTATATATTCTTACAATATTCTATTGGAGGAAGTATTCAATATTTAATAATCTCATTATATTTAATAAAACATGAGAGGGTATGGATTTCAAGAATATAGTTCTATCCACTAACAGGAAGATTTCAAGTAAATGAGTATCTGTATAATTGTCCCTAAAGACTAAGCACATTTATAATATATTAAAGTGACCTCTAAAAGTCTTGTCTGACTTTCTTGGTATTTTAGGTAATTAAATAAAACATTTTACTGAAATGATTTATATATTATTTTTATTTGAGCACTTCATCCAATACAATTTTATAGAATTATTATTATTATTTTTTTTACTTTGGAAGTGCTGTTTTGATTAATTCTAAAGTAGCTACAATACTGGAATATAACAAAATTTATAATATATTTCAACATTAAAGTATAAAACATTGATTTTAAAATAATTAAAAAATTGATTTCTTTCCTGCATTAAAAAAAATCAATTTATGATTTTAATTGGCTTATTCCTGTAGTAGTATTAAAAAAAAAAAGTGCCTTCATTTTGCCCTTGAATGATAAAGAAGCTACATGCTTGGTTCATTTATTAAAATTATTTTTTCAATATTAAAGATAAATTTTATAATTTTTGATTATATGTTTAATGAAAATGAATTGGAGGAGGTATCTCTTCGGAGGTATCTCTTCATAGGTATCAAAGTGGTTTGTAATTTACTCTTAGTCTAACATGCCTTATACGGTTACTTTTCCAACTTGATTCTCTGTTCAAAGAGAAAAATCAAATGCCGAAAAAAATCACCCATTAACTTATATAAGCTTACAGATTCTCAGCTCTGTCTTATTAGACAGCTAATCACAAAGATGAAAAGCATCTGACACTGTACTGATTAGGTATTTTATTTTATTTTATTTTATTTATTTTTGGCTGTGCGGCTTGTGGGATCTTAGTTCCCTGACCAGGGATTGAACCTGGGCCCACGGCAGTGAAACCAGTGAGTCCTAACTACAGGACCACTAAAGAATTCCCTGATTAGGTATTTTATAAATGCTGTTTGATTTCTTTTTATTGTTTTATTTGAGAAATAAGGTAAAATAATATATAGACATGTGTAATGGGTTACAACTCTTTAACTTCCCGTTTTGGTAAATGCCAAAAGGAACACATTAGACCTATTTTTTACTGACTTTCACCCTGTTCGATGAGTCAAAATGAATTATTCCAAGATAATCCCTGGCCCACCAGGTTTGTTCATTTTATTTCTAAACTGTTTTGTAGTTTTGCATCTACGTTAGCCTCATGGCCTATACTCTCCAGTATTTCAGATCTCTACAGAGATCTTTCAGGGTCTGTTTTTTACTTAAGAAATTATAACTCTATGTGGGACTGTGAATTGTAGTGAAATATTCACTGGACCACAGGGCCTTTCTGGAACCTGACCCATATTCTAGATCTAATACTTCCTATGTTGCAACCTACATATAGGCTTATCCTGCAAATGAGCTGGAGGCAAAATTGTGAAATGGCAGAGTGTATTTCTGGTATTTTTTAACTCTCTGGATGGCTCTTTGTTTCTTCAAAGATTTCATGATCTCTCTTAATATACAAAGCAATTTGATTAAAAAATATCAATCACAAATTGTAGGAAAAAATAATAGTCTTAATATTTTAGATTAATTTATAGAATTTACATTAAAAATGAAGTCTTTAGAAAATGCTGCTTAACATACAGAAAGGATCTTTAGTAAAATTATTAGTCTCTTTGGTTTCTGGATTGAGCCACATAATTAGGGACTTTTTGTACTTCAGATCATATTATAAAGGCAGCTGCTAATCAGTAAGACTAACTCTGCTGTTAGAGACCCACAATCCCAATACAGTGGTCACTAATATTTCAAAAGTGGCAAAGCAAAATAAAAACAAAAACTAAAAACCTACACTCACAGGGTTAGTGAATATGAGAATTTGTGCAAGAGGTGGAGGTAGAGAGAAGCAGCTTTTTCAGGTAGTGAATTTCATGCCCCAACATTAAGGTTGATTCCCATATTTAGATTAGATGTTGAATGTTGTAACCCTTGATGTATGGTTTAGTAATCTAAGTAACTAGTAATTTCAGCTCTTACAAAACCGAAAACAAACCAGCTTCAGAGAGAAGACAGGAACTGGCACATAAAGCTAGGGAGTCTTATCATTAGGCCAGGCTGGTTCAATATTCTACCACTACTTCTAGCCCCAGCAGGAATGCAGAGTTGGAGAAGATATTTCCAAAAGAAGGTGGGGACAGTTGTTACCGAAAGAGAGATAGGAATGTGCCTGTCTACCAGTAATCTTCAGGATCTCAAGTAGTAACTAATATTTTGACACCCAGTGGTGTGATCAGGTAACAGGAGCCACCTTAATGATTAAAGCACTGCTGGCTCCCAAATCATTTGGAGTAGTTTTCTGGACAAGGAAAAAGGAACACTGGGAGAAAAGAGATAGTACTGACTGTGGGAGAAAAAGTGGTGGTAATAGTTAAGATCAACTTACTGCAGGTCCTAGTTGTGACTGTCACAGTGTCAGCTTTAAAGGGTAGGTTTTGAACTGCACACTGATGGTCAGTAGTTCACCATTTAGTGAAGGAAGAGCAAAAATTCCTAAAGGTGTGGGTTTTCCACAGAAAATACCTTGACTCCAACTTCCTGAAGTGAAAATCTGAAAGCCATTAGCAGAAGCACACTGGCTGATGTGAACTCTCATTCTCCTTTCAGCAATGTTCTAAAAGAAGTTAGGTTGTTTTATTTGCTCATTCCATGCTTGGAAGCCTTAGGAACCAGAACAAAGAATGAACTATGACCCTTGTTTCCTGCTATTATCTCTAAATGCACCTTAATATGACACTAAATATTAATGTTGTAATAGGAATTACACAAAAGTAACAAAATTTAGGTTAAAGTTCTTTTTCTTCTGTTAAAATCATATTTCGTTTTTTATACTCCCACCATATAGAACCTATTCTTTGAAATTGTTATATTTGTTCAAAACCTTGCAAATTAGTGTAAGTTTGGGACCTGCTGAACATCCTTTCAGCATTATGAGATTCCAGAAAATGTGAATAGGATGTTTCAGTTGTTATGTAATTTTCCAGATGTCTTTTGTTGTGCTCAGATAATTCAGATGGCTTCCCTTCAACACCTCAGGCTTGTCATGCACACTATATTAGAGTATGTAATATTTTTGAAGGAACTTGGTACAGACATCACATTTCCACTTTAACTCTCTAAGTTTGAAGAATGCCTGCCAAGATCAGTATAAATACATCGTAATAAATATATTTTCGCCAATTTTCAAAGTTCGCTTATTTCAAATGTCAATATTGTACATGTTATAACAAGAGTAGTTTAATTAGTTATGGGTTTTGCTGATATTTTGAATAAATACATTTAGGCTGTATTTATACAAACCTCAACATTTGCAAATGATAAAGACAGCATTGATTCATATGTGATCACTCATTAAGATCCACATATAAAAGCTTGATTTCAGTTAATATTTCTGTCTTTATATAAGTAGGAAGGTAGTTAAAATTCCCCTAAACCCTATAACTTAGACAGAAAATTTAGAGCATTTCCTTTCAGTCTTTTTTTAACTGCTTTTTGGTCTTGTTGAGATCATATATTACATACAATATGATGTCCTGTTTTCTTCCCTTAACATTAGCATAACATCAAAATGTGTAGAGAATGATTTAATAAACTATTTTAAAATAAGTTTTATTATTGCTGGATATATCAAAAACTAGTTTTAACTAATTTAGAATATATAAGGGTTAGTCCATCCCCAAACATTCATTCCCTTGAGACATTTAAAAGAATCTTTCTATGTAAGGAGAGCAAACAACTATTAGAAGCTAATTTTATCTAAAATAGTTGAGGCAGCATGATATGTGGGTTGGTGACATTCTATAGGAGCGCTTTGTTGCTGAAGACCTGCTATAATTTCAAACTAATATAATTTCAAACTGATCCCTTTGGAGGATAGCAAATACATTTGTTAACCAGCTAATGTGGAAATAGCAATCACAGCTTATGATTAATTGATTTAGTCTACCAACTTTGAGATTATATGATTCTTATCAAGTTTTATAATTTCTGGAATTAATATAATTTCAAAATATGTGAATTAAGAGAATTTGCAATAGTTGAGATTTACTTAATTCAGATGTGACTGCACTGTAGTAGAAAGAAACTTAAATTTGGTTTAGAGGACACCTGAGTTTGAATCCTACCTATGGGTAAATTTAGGGAAGTTGCTTAATCTTTCCAAACCTCAGTTTCTTCATCTATAAAAGGGGATAATAATACATTCTGCAAGCAATTGTTGGGGATTATACCTAACACTTATCTACATACTTGGTCCATAAAAGAGATTAATATACTATTTCCTTCTGTGATTGAGAATTTTGACCATTTCTCTGGCTTCTTGTTTCCACAACTGACTTTTAAGCATGTGTGGGAATTCATTTCTCCATAGAAGAACCTAGATTATTTAAAGTTGGTCAAAGATTGCTGAAAGTTCAGAAGTGTGGAGAACAAATGCCTAATTATTAATCCTGGTTTATTCTATGATGAGAGTTCTGATTTTTGGTATTTGTCCTTGGACTGATCAAGTGATGGGTTTTTCGTCACTTGGAGGAAATTGAGAAAACTGATAAAAGCCCCAGTGACATAAGAGTCTGTAACCTATTGTCTCAGTTAACTATTAGAGATGTGAGCAGATACATGTACAGGATCTTTCAGCTCAAGCAAAATCTGATGTGTCTACCTTCCCAGATCTGCTCCCTGGTGATATTGTTCACTTTATGTGTCCAAGGTTTCAGAGGAATTGTGGATAACACCAAATTTATTTAAATTAAAAAATAATACAGGTTTGAAAAAAAAGTGAAGCATCTTTGTACTCAAAATATAAATTGGGTACAAAACTTGTTTTGTACTCATTAGAGTAATAGTAAATTACAGGTTTTTAAAATTAAGTTAAATTACCTCATTAATGTTTAAAGTATGGTTATGAGGAAATAATGATGCAACTCACAAATATTACTGTGCTTAATTCCCATAATCCACGCTTTACCTTACAGTTAATTTACCTGTATAAAAAGGACTTTATTATAGTACATACATACTATCTTTTCAACTATTCTGGACTGGTCTTAATTAGACTGACTGAAAAAAACAGTATTTTTGACAGCTTTATTTATTTACATTGCTTTACTTTTTTGTATTTTTAAAAAATCTAGATCACTCATTCAATTGCTTTAATGGTAAAAATTATTATGCATTTCCCCTTATTAATTAAAACCATGCTTTGTGTATTTTATCCATGTCTTGTATGCTTTGCATTTTGTATAGCTTTCTTTTCCTTTGTCCAGGAATTTTACAATATAACCTACTTGTCTGTTATCACTCTTTAATCACTCTTTTAAATGGACAACGTAATTTACAAAGTCAGCATCATTGAAAATACTCTAGTGATGTCCTTTGGATCAGTTTCACTCCAAAGTTTGAATAAACCTATGGTGCTCAAGGATTTCTTACAAATATATTGAACTGAGATGGAAAGAAAATAGAGGGGAACAATTAACTTCAAGAAAATGTTTACATGATACTCTTATTAAAAGACATTGAAAAAAGTATTATTAACTGTTTTTCAACCTCTACATCTCCTACAGACAGTGAGTGGTTGTCATAAGCATCATTTGGATCACAGCCTGATTCTGTTTCATAACTATGTAGCAGAACTCTACCTTGCCTCAGAATCGGATTTTAAAAATGGCATTTAAAAATTCTCTTTATCTCAACAGTACTTAGAAAATACTTTATATCAGTTATCTTCTCTTGTCCAAGAAAACTTGAAATTATTTTACTGCCTCCTGGAAAGGGCTTCCACATCTTGTACTGAGTTGAAACATATGTGCTCATGTTTGGAATCATTTTCTGTGTTAAACAATGTCACACTCATTGTCATCCCAAGATTCATGTGATGCATTTTTGGATGAGTGTGACTCTAAATCTTGCTGAATTAATAAATATCTTAAATTTTGGACTGATTTTCCCATTAGTTTCTATATTATCTGAAATACAAAGAATTGTCTGTTTCTTTTTAGAATTTATTTAAAAGCCAGAGAGAGAATTTTACAATGTAAAAAACATAAACTTATTTTTCTCATTGCTTGTGAATTTAGAGAAAAATATTGACTATTTCTTAAGAAAAGGAAAGATAAAGTAAAAATGATTTTAAATAAGTGTTTTTCTCTTCCATATGTTGTTTTGATTTTATACTAATTTTATATATTTGTTTGGTAATATCTGGAGGTTAATGACATTTATTCTTGTATTTATTTCCTTTTATGGTTTTAAATGCTATCAAATTTATATATATATATATATTTCATTTCAACATATCAACTTGGACTTGATATATATATATATATATATATATATATATATATAGTTGCAATACTCAAAACTTACTGTAAGTTTTGTGTATATATATATACACATACATGTATATAAAACTCTCCAGGTTGATACATTGAAATGAAAATTAAAAAAAAACAAACCCAGGCTTCCCTGGTGGCGCAGTGGTTGAGAGTCCGCCTGCCGATGCAGGGGACACGGGTTCGTGTCCCGGTCCGGGAAGATCCCACATGCCGCGGAGCCGCTGAGCCTGCGCGTCCGGAGCCTGTGCTCCGCAACGGGAGAGGCCACAGCAGTGAGAGGCCCGCGTACCGCAAAAATAAAAAAAAAAAACCCAAACCAACAACATGGTTCTCTTAGATTATAATGAAATGGGTGATACTGGGTTCATTTTCGTTTGATAATCCAAGAAAAGTTTAAAGTTAGTGGCACTCTCAATATGAGAAAGCTGTTGCTGATTATTGAGGAAAGAATATTCTGAAACTCATTTTCTTGCTTGTCATCCTGATGAAACTCATGTTATTTGACTGTGAAGTTAATTTTTCCTCATGTAAAATTGCAAGGGGTCCTTTCACTTGATTTTTTGGGTGCTCAGTGTCTTTGCAAGTGGGCTGTATCTTCTTAATTTGTGCTTGATAGGAAAAGGCAATATGTAGATTTCACAATAAAAACTGCATCTAACTAAGCCTTCCTTATCTGTTGTTTTTCATGAAAGTTTATTTTCAATCTACTTCAGGTACAGTAAGATATTTTTTATGAGGCTCAGATAATCAAATGAAGGAAATTACTTTGTGAAAACTGGTCACATAGCATGATCTTCCAAAAGTTATCTTTCTATTAGAATATCTTTAGAAACTTAAAGATAATCTTGTGTTCATATTTTCAACTCCTAGTTTAAATTAATAAAAGATTTTGCTTCCAGTTTTACTATAGCAAATATGTTTTCTGGAACCATAATTTTAAGATCATGGTGTCCCCTTTTTAATACTTGAAGTACAGGACTGAAGGAAAATGTTTAACAACAGGGACAGGTACTGAGGAACAAATCTCAGAAGTTATACAACTATCGATCTAATTGCAAACTGTGAAATTTTATTTTTTAATGTTGTTTATAATTGAGCAAGAGTGTGGATTGGACTAGCTTGCAGCTCTGTAAGTATTTACAGTAAGGTTTGAGCAACTTAATAACTCTAAGAGTTGTTTAGCAATTCTTTGGATTTCTCAGCCTTCATAACAGCCATGTAAAAAGTTTGGCTTGGAGGTTTCCAGGAACAGAACAGAGCAGTGCATGTTTTCCTCTGTGATCAGGGGCAGGCAGCCAGAGGCTCAGATTTACTGATCTCAATTTGGCACTAATAAATAGCCACCTGGTTGACTGATGGTTATAGCTTTCACTATAAAGATGTAAATGCTAAAAGAAAATACATGTTACAACAATGTCTCTAGTTCCCCAGATATTTGATCTCATATTGTGAGAGTGAGGATGAGACATAGAAAGTTACATGTATACCTGGAGTATGGCAAGATTTTACATCACAGAGCTAGCAAACTTTCCCTAAAGGTGATTACATTTACCACTGGTTCACAAAGTATGCACTAGGAATACCGAGCCATAAGGTATTCATTTGTGAAGCTAATTTTAACCTAGATGATTTCCACTTCCTAACTGCAAACACCTTTGGAGAGATTTATATGTTCAATATTAGCTTCATGTAGGGAAATAGTCTATTCTCATTATTCGCAGTAGTTGTGTTCTCTGACGTATCTGGAACGCCGATTTAGTGAACGCTGAACCCTTGCTACTTGGAAAAATTCAGGGCAATTCCTGTGAGTCTCTTGTCACAACATTTTTGTCAATGGATCAATACATAACCTCGTTTATGTGTATTTCTGTTTGAAGACACTACATTTAATATATATTGTTGATTCATTGACGTTAAACTCATGGCCAACAGCTCCACAACTCATGCCTCAACAAAGCTTACCTAACACGTATTTTTTTTCCTAAGGCACATCCCCACCTTCTTGTGCTTAGGAACCTAGATAGCACTTCAGTACAGTGCTTGGGACCATTTTAAAGAATGAAAAAACAAAAATGCAAAAGTGGCACTAAATAGACCTTGAAAAGGACAGTTTTTAGAGTATGAAAGCTAAAACCAGAAGGCAACCTCAGCTGGGAACATGTGAGGCAACTGATTTTTTCTGTTGTTCTGCACATGTCCACAAATGACCCTTAAAGCATTGCAAGTATCAATTTTACGGTTACAAATACATTTTAGGGAGTGGGTAAATTTGCAAATTATGGAATCTGGGTATAATGAGGATCTACTGTACCATATGTTGTCAATCAGAATGGTTTTTTGAAATGTATTTGTGTCTGTAATGAATTCCAGAACATAATTATAACATTTTTAAGTTGGAAGTAATCTTTGGAGTTAACTAGTTCAAACTGCCATAGCATGTAGAAATTTCCTGTAAACTATCTCTGAAGAATCAATATCAGATTTAAGCTCTAACATTTACCACGATTGGGACCCTATAAATTACACAGGCACTGACTATGACTTTTGATTGTTTTAATATAACCTGTACCAGTTGCTTCTACTTCTCATCTTTTAAAGCTATAGAGCATAAGTCCTTTTCTTTGTTCACATAAAAAATACTTTAGAAATTCAAGTTTGCTAATATGCTGATGTTTTTCTAAGTGAACTGTCTCCTAAAGATTTCTTAATACTTGTTTTGTTTTCTGTGCCTTCGTTCAAATTGTTGAATATGAGAATAAAAACTAAACAGCAGAGTCTAAAGCACAAAGTTTTAATGCTTTCTACCGTGGGTGAATATGACTTTTGGTTCAATATTCAAAAAATAAATTTACTGATACTAATTCAGTTTTTGTATCTATCTTCAGTTGCTTTGTCCAAATGCTTTTTTTGAAAACACACACACACACACACACGATTACACACAAAAAGGTGTGTGTAACTGTATGTGTTCATACTACATACATATATATTTATATACATATATATGTATATAAGTATATATACACTGTACCATAGTTAGCCATTCTGATGACATTACCAACAGGGAAACAAAGTAAGTGCCTTCACTAATAAAATTTGGTCTTACAAAGGATTAACTTCATACCATTGTGCAATTTTTCATGGTCAATGCACTTTTCTCTACCTTCTGCCCACAGAATAGGTGTTGTGGATATTCTTATTGTTACAATCATATTAATTTAGGTAATCTGCCCTTGGACTTTTAAAATTTAATGAACAAATTGAGGTGGATAAAAAAAGAACTCTTTAGGATCTATTTGGATTTATATGTCTTGTAATAATCACAACCGCATTCATGAGGGCTTTACCCTGACGACCTAATCACCCTAATCCCAAAGGCCCAAACTGCAAATACCATCACTTTGGTATTAGGTTACAACACATAAATTTTAGGAGCACAAACTTTCAGTCTGTAGCACCCACCTTCCCCTAGACAGATATACCCCAATTTGAAATAGTTAAATACTTTCAAATATCTTATAACATCGGCAGAAGCACTCAGCTGAATCAAAACTGTTAAATATTTTGCTGGTACTATAATCTAATCAAGAGAATTAAGGTGACTTCTTTGATTAATAAGTATTTGTTAGGTAAACCAATACTCTTAAAATTTCATTCTGCATTAGGAGTGTACATTCTGTTGTTAGGATCATAAGTTCTTTTTCCTTAGCATGCTTTGCTCAATCTGATATTTATATTAATCTAATTTCATTTATAAATATTTTTGGTGAACTTCTGCCCTAATAATTATATCTATCAATGGTATCTTTTCTGGCCGTGTTCTTTGCCCTGTTTTCCTCTGTCTCTGCTATACATGTATTCTGTTCTTCCCTCCAGGGATACTTGTCCTTTACTTCTGTGGTGCTTTACTGTTATGTCCCTTGGTGTTTTTCAAGGTTGCACCTCCTGCTGTGCAGTATTACATACATTTCTGTCAGTGAGTGACAGCAAAGAGGAATATCCTAGGCTCTTGATCATGTTAAAGTCAGTGTTACAAAGATCAGAATTAGAGTCTGTTTCATTTTACTGTCCTTCACAACCAGAAGCAAACATATTGTGAAAGCATATGGATTCATTCAAAAGAAGCAGAGACTGACCAATTTTCAGATATCTTTTTTAAAACTCCTGTGTTTTTAGAACTACAGGTTATTTAGAGAACAATTTTCTGGAGTATATACTTCCCATTTTTGTTTTTGCTTTTTCTTCGTTTACAACTTTGGTGTTCAAACAATGAGCCAGTGAACAGGTTGAAGTTCAAAGTGTCTGTTTGCAGAGTCATTTAGCAGAATTTCTAAGAAATGCCTTTTATCTGGTTTTCCTTGGAGAATCTTCACCATAAGAAAGGTGTACCTGTTATAACTCTTAGTGGCTAGAAATTAAAAGGCCAGATATTGAAAAGGCTATTCTAATTTTTCATTAAAACGATTCTTCCCAGTCCCAGTTCATCTTTATTCTCATTTTATTTGGTATAGAATGACATGACTTCTAAGTTAAGAAAAACTTGTTTTAGATCATTCCTTGTTAAGAAGTAAATAATATGCTTTGCCACAATGATCTATTGTTACTTGATTGTTTCCAAAGATGGGATGCTTTTTTCAAAGGTGTTACAACTTATGTGGCTAGAAATTCTGTGGAAAAGCTAGAAAAGTAACTGGAAGCATTAAAAATATTAGATGGCTAAGATACAGAATTCACCATATTTGGCGAAAGATACTGATCAGACAGCAAAATGGAATCTATTTTTGGAAGCAAAGTCTTTTGTTGTAATCTGTTAGGCTGTTAGAGTGAGCAAGTTTTACTATTAACAGTCTGTTATAAATGTGACTACTTAGACTAAAAAAATTGGTTTTTGTGATTTTTCTGCTATGATGTACACATTTCTTACAGAGTGTTGTGCAATAATAAAGGACTCCCAGGGAATTCTTTGGTGTATTGTTATACAAATAGCTCTTACCTTACTGTTGAAAACTTTATAAAGAAACTATGATAACTAAAATCCTAATTTTGAGCATTAGCCCTGGAAAGGAGATGAGAATTTATGCATTTAAAATTTTATTACTTACCTTATGGCCTTGAAAAAGATGGTTTAATTTACCTGTGTATGTATGTTTCCTCATCTGTAAAATGTAGATAATAAGCTAATTTGAATGTGTAAACTGTAATTATAGCTTCTAAGTTATAAAAGTAGAGCTCTCTAGTACCCATATTAATAATATTTGCAGGTAGGATAATTTTTTTTTTTCACTTCATAATCATTTTAAGAAGTGAAGTTGCCAGTTGCCCTTTTTCCACAAAATAGTGTTGTGGTAACACCATATCTTATATAATTGAATTATTGATTGCTGATAATATGAAAAAGTTAGGATTATTTTTTTCAGGTGGTCATTGTTTTATTCACATTTAAAACAAAAAAAGGCCCAAACTATTTAGAGTTTTGGTTTTAGATGAGGGAAGCCAAAGAAGCTTTTGTTAATTAGCACACATATCACAAAAATAGCTTTTTCTCATTCTACATATCCTTTGCTAGAATTATTTTACACTAGGCTCTTGTGTCTCACCAAAGCAGACTCAGTACTCTCTGCTCATTCAATATTCAAGAAGTACTTTTTTTTGTTGTTTTAAGAACTCAGAAACTGGAAATTAAAATAAAATAAGGCCCTGCCCTTAAGAAGCTTACCTTTTAGGTACATCATTGAAAAAAGTAAATAAAATGATTCCAGTGTAAGTTTATACTAGCATGACAGGGTTGATAAGCGCTTCTGAGCACATATGTGGGATGCCTAATCTAGGTTGGGGTCAGGGTAAATTTAGTACATTTTCTGGTAGAATAATATCTGAGCTGGCGCTTTGATTGAGCCTTCAGCCAGACAAAGGTTGAGAAAATGGGCTACTACTTGAAGGCCCTGAAGCACGAGAGGAATTTCAGGTAGCAAGTTTGTTAATAAGTTGGATCCAAGATTTGATCCATCTCATGAAGATTATTTTAAGCCATGTTAAGTAGTTTGATTTTGTTTTAAAATATATGGGATGGTGCTTGCAGGTTTTAAGCAGTTGTAAGACATTCATGTCAATTTTGTCTCGTCGGAGTTTTCTGTGGCAGCAATTTGGAGGAATGACTAGAGGATGGTTAAGATTAATGTCTGGGAAGAGGAAGAGAATTTGATGACTTGGTATGTCCAAGCTGAAATGAACAGTGGGCAGTTAAGTGCTGTGGTCTCAAGCTCAGAAAAGGTGTCAGTCTAATGTCATAAGAAACAACATTCTGTGTCAATGTTAAAGTTATAGTCCCAGGAATAAATATCTGGACTACTTTAACTTCCAGTGACCTTGGTTAATCAGAGAGCAGAACTTTTGGTCTGAGCCCATTGTCTCAGATTCCAATGTTCTGGAAAAGCAGTTTTCAAACTTTTCCTCAAGGGATCTTTAGGCTTCCTGGCCTTACGGTCTCTGCTGAAACTACCCAACATGGCTGTTGTAGCCAGAAAGTAGCCATAGACAAATGTATGGCTGATGGAATTAAAATCACAATACTTTAGCTTCACTACGTTCAGTGGACAGAGTAGACCTTTGACTTCACTATATACACTGTTGGGAAAATTTGTTCCCCTAGTTCTTTTTCTAATGTCATCTGTTTACACCATGGTCACAGACAGGAAGACAAAACTTCGGGGAGATAAATCAGGACAAATCCACTGGATAATTAGAATAACAGCATTTTATGTATTTATCATGGTGAGGCAGCAGCATCCTCTAGGAATATGAAGTCCAGAGATCGTATAATGTGAGTTATTTTACCAAGAAGTAGATGATTCTGAGTTCTAATAAACATTTTATTGTGTGTGTATCTATCAAGCTATCTAGCTATCTAACTATCTGATATTCATTGATCTGATTTGGATTAGGACCTGTATGTGGGTACTATTGTTATGTCTTTCTTAATGGAATTATATGTTTTGTTTTTCAGTTGCCAACTCTGAGTGGTTAAGCCACAAATCTTTAATTTGTCAACTTAAAATGGGATACATTTATGACTCTGCCATTAATTTTTTTCTGATGGCATTTTCACTGAGTAGGAGTCTAATATTAATTCTAATTGCTGCTCTATTAATAAATACCAAAGAGACTGCTCTCCTACTAGTATGTATAGACGTATGACCAGCAGAAGTAATTGCAAACAGTCACAGGAAGAGAAATGCTTTTAAGTCTTACTTAAACACAGATACAAACAATGTGGCATAGCTGGATAGCTGAGAAATCAAAGCAGCCAGCAGATCAACCTCGCATGCAGCTTTAAGGAATTCTCTTTGCTTAAAACAAACATAGAGTTGACTCTGAGCCCAAAAGAGTTATGAGCAGAAACAGGTCTTAGAGAAGGAGGCTGAAGATTACAATCAAAGAACATATTTTGTGTGTGCCTAGTGGAGAAAGCACTTTGGGTACTACACTGGCTGTTTGAGCCGTACAACCTTAGATCACATTCACTGTCAGAGACATTTGTCTGCAAACCTGGAGGAAAACATGAAAAAAGTCCCTTTTTCTTCCCTGAGTTATATGTGAAAAAAGAAAAAAGAGATATGGTTGGAAATTTTTTTTTTAATCACAATTAAATTTATGATTTATTCTAGTTTGGAGGAAAATTGAAATTACTGAAAGTGTAACTTTTTGGAATGCAATTCCTGTACATCTGTATCTGAATGTATCTTCATGACAAATGCCAGGAACATAGTCAAGGATGGAAAAGCATGCCTGGTTTGGTTAACCTCAGTTTGATTAACGTTTGTGTGGGATAGCAGTAATATTTCCTGAATGCCAAGCTAATATATATACACTGAGAAACATAATCTCATCTTCACCACTATATTTGAAGGTCAGTATTGAAGGATTATTAATACTTCTAGAGAACCCATTATAATAATATTTTGAAAATTATATGATAAAATATAAAAAAGAAGTCACTAATGCCACTATTTTTATTTGTCTACTTTGTTTGAATATGTATGTTCTCCAGTGTTTCTGAAATTGACAACCTAATATATCTTACTTCATCTTGACCATCACATATTCCTGTTTTGAATACCCCTTCAGGTATTTTTCATCTGTCAATTAGTGTTTAATAACATATTACTTAGATTTGACAGCTTAATCAAATTTATTTTTCTACATATTTGTTATGTACGTAATTAATGCCAACTGTATACTAGGGTTACTGGAATCATTTAATTTCTCCAACAGAATTACTTCTTCTGTAGATGAGAGGGGCTTAAATAAAATACTAAGAAATATGGAAAAAGATCCAGAAAAATCCACCCATTCATTCAACAAATAGTTTTATCCCCTACTCAGATATTATGCAAGCTTGTGGATATACAAAGATGGACGTGGCACAGGATATCATATTTAAGAATTTCCATTCTAGTGCAGAGGTCAGCAAGCTTTTTCTGTACAGGGACAGATAGTGATTATTTTAAGATTATATTATATCTCTGTGGTAACTATTTAATTTTGCATTATTATACAAGAGAGGCTATAGACAATATGTAAACAAATGAGTGTGACTATGATAATATAAAACTTTATTTACAAAAACAGAGCATCATATATGTACCACTGTCCAAAGTTTCTCAACCAGCCCCTGGTCTAATGGGTAATAGAGACATTAAATAAATTATTAAACTTAAATGAGTACTAGAAGGGAGGTGTTCAAGGGATGCAGTTTAAATTTTTCTCAGGGAATGCTTTACACAGAATTTGGCATTTTATTTTATTCATTATTTACTTTTTATTGAAGTATACTTGATTCACAATATTATACTACTTTTGGGTGTACAATATAGTGATTCAATATTTTTATAGATTATACTCCATTTAAAGTTATTATAAAATAATGACTATTTCCCTGTGCTGTACAATGTATGCTTGTTTTTTATTTATTTTATACACAGTAGTTTGTACCTCTTAATCCCCTACCCCTAGCTTGCCCCTCCCCCTTCCCTCTCTCCACTCTCCTCTATATCTGTGAGTCTGTTTCTGTTTTGTTTAATTCATTTGTTTGTTTTATTTTTTTAGATTGCATATATAAGTAATAACAGAGTATTTTTCTTTCTCTATTTCACTAAGTATAATAACCTATAGGTCCATCCATGTTGTTGCATATGGTAGGATTTCATTCTTTTTTATGGATGAGTAATATTCCATGTGTGTGTATATATATACATATATATATATGATAGTCCATCGTGGGGTGTGTGTGTATGTATATATGTATATATATATGTATATATATATATATATATATATATATAAAATCACATCATCTGTTGATGGACACTTAAGTTGCTTCCATATCTTGGCTATTGTGAATAATGATGCTATGAATATTGGGGTGCATGTATCTTTTTGAATTCATATTTTTGTTTTCTTTGGATATATACCCAGGAGTGAAATTAGTGGATTATATGGTAGCTCTATTTTTACTTTTTTTTTTTTTTTTTTTTTGGTACGCGGTCCTCTTGCTGTCGTGACCTCTCCCGTTGCAGAGCACAGGCTCCGGACGCAGAGCACAGGCTCCGGACGTGCAGGCTCTGTGGCCATGGCTCACGGGCCCAGCCGCTCCGCAGCACGTGGGATCCTCCCAGACCGGGGCACGAACCCGCGTCCCCTGTATTGGCAGGCGGACTCTCAACCACTGCGCCACCAGGGAAGCCCCTATTTTTACTTTTTTGAGGAACCTCTGTACTGTTTTCCACAGTGGCTGCACCAATTTACATTTCCACTAACAGTGTACAAGTGTTCCTTTCTCTCCACATCCTCACCAACACTTGCTGTTTCTAGACTTTTTGCTGGTAGCTATTCTGACATGTGTGAGGTGATATCTCACTGTGGTTTTGATTTGCATTTCTCTGATATTAGTGATGTTGAGCATTTTTTCAGATGTCTGTTCGTCATCTATATATCATCTTTGGAAAAAGGTCTATTCAATTCTTCTGCCTATTTTAATTTTTTTTTTTGATATTGTGTTGTATGAGATCTTTATATATTTTGGATATTAACCCCTTGTCAATCATATTATATGCAAATATTTTCAGTAGGTTGTCCTTTTGTTTTTTTGATGATTTCCTTTGCTCTGCAAAATCTTTTAAGTTTAATGACATCCCATTTGTTTATTTTTGCTTTTGTTTCTTTTGCCTTGGGACAGATCCAAAAAATATTGCTATGGTTTATGTCAAAGAGTGTTCTGCCTGTGTTTTCTTCTAGGAGTTTTATGGTTTCTGGTCTTAAATTTAGGTCTTTAGTCAATTTTGATTTTATTTTTCTATGTGGTATGAAAAAATGTTCTAATTTCATTCTTTTACATGTAGCCATCCAGTTTCCCAGCACCATTTTTTGAAAAGACTGTCTTTTCTTCATTGTATATTCTTGCCTCCTTTGTCTTAGATTAGTTAACCATAGGTTTGTGGATTTACTTCTGGGCTCTTTATTCTGTTCCATTGATCTGTGTGTCTGTTTTTGTGCCAGTACCATATTGTTTTGATTACTGTAACTTTGTATTATAATCTGAAGTCAGGGAACATGATACCTCCAGCTTTATTCTTTTTACTCAAGATTGCTTTTGCAGAATTTGGCATTTTAAATGGATATTAAAATAATGGGTGGAAATTAACTAGCTAGAAAAAATAGAGAATAGCAAGTGAAAAGTCCTGAACACAAGCACACACACAGAAGACGTAATGTATTTAAACAGTTCTTAAATCTGGCATTGCAACATAGCATGTGTACCTGGGGATAAGGCTGGAATTTGGTGTTTATCAAGTACCTATCAATGATGTTAACATCAAGGGAGTGAAATGACAGTTCTGTGTTAGAAAAATACTTCTGGTAAGAAGTGGAAAAGAAAGGGCCTAGTGACAGTCACTGGCCTAGCTGGCTTTGTCAGAAGAACTAATGGGGATGCAGAATTTCTCAGAATGTGGGAGTAAGGTTGGATATTCCAGGAGATTTCACAATGGATAAATATTCCTATGTAGCTGTCTAAAGGACTGAGTCTGTCAAATATCAGTTCCTCTGAGATCAGCTGATTGAGCTATCTAAGATGTTGTCATTGCCCCATGCAAAATATGTTTGCAGACGGCACCAACTCCAGAGTTTACTTCTGTTAGTTTTCAAATGATGGAATGAGATAGGGGACCACTTAACTAATTCCTAGCTAAGTATTTGTGTGTGAACTTTTCTATTACTTGTTGTATATATTATAAAAAATGTATTTTATTTTATTTTGAAAATTTTGATGTGAAAGAAGAGCATATACACTTTTCTTCTCAGTCACATATGACCTCATTTGAGGGCAAATATACCCATTCAAGTTTCAGTTCAATGTTGAATTACCTTACATTTTACATTTAACTTTCCATGACTTGGTACTAACTGTCAGGGTGCTTCTTGTTAAGTTACATACTGGGCCTACTTATTCTCAGAGTCTTATTGCCTGACAAGGTTTTAAACTTCATTTGGAAGTCTTGCAGGGAGGGTCTATTTTTTTTTTTTTATATCAGTGAGGAGAAAAAATATAGGGAATTGGGAGTAGAGAAGAGACAGATATAAAAATCATAGAAAGAAAAAAGAAGGACATACCTAAAAATAGAGACAATAATTGACTACAGAGTTTTAAAAAGGAAGCAGAAGGAATTAAAGAAGATTAAAGCCTGTGTGTGTGTATATATATATATATATATATATACAGAAAGTGTCCTATGGCCTTACCCATATGTCATTCTGGTTATTTTTCTCTCAAAGATTTCAAGAAAAGTAGGTTTGGAGCTCATGTTTTCTACCTCTGTACTTGTAGAATGGAGATAAGCCTGGATGAGGTATAACCAATGAAATCTTTAGTCTGCATTTTATTGAAACAGTAGAAAGAAAAAAGATCAAGGAAGATAGTATAGGAAGGATCAGAGGAAAAGAGAATACAAAGTTGTTGAAATTTGTTGTTGGGATACCCAAAATTCTGATTTTCATTGCTTGTATGAAATTTCCTAGGGTATCTACTTGAAGGAATCAACCTAGGTGTTAGGAACGTTTTAGGACAGGTCTTATTCTCACATTGTGGATCACTGAGAGAGGTTGAGAAGAAGTGGACCTAAACTTTCTCTCCCAACATGTGGCATGTCTTCCCAGTATTCAGGGCTTATCTTCTCTGATATTTTTAATCTCTCCCTGCAGACTCAGACACCTAGAGATGGAAGTGGCTTCAAAAGATTAATAGAGAAAAATATAAAAGAGTTACCTGTGGGTGATAGGATCTGACTGAAAGATGGATTTTATCTGAAGAGTGGACCTACTTAAGTCACAGCTCAAAAGGAGAAAGAAGTCTTGGGTTCTCATTTCAGAATTGCAACTACCTCATTGTGTAGCTTTGGATAGGTCACCTCACCTCTTATCTTCATGTGTAAAAGAGGACTGGACCAGATGACATTGATTCCAGTCATTTTATTTAGTTAATTTTTGAGTAAATACCAATTATTGGGCCTTGGTAATATCTAATTTTAATTTCAAAAATATAAAATTCACTATCATGTAAATAATATGAAAATATATTATATTCATTATTTCAGCCCCCTAAAAGTCACAGAGCGAGCTGTTGACTGTTAACAAAAGAAAACTAACTTAGAGTTACATTTTTTACAAGAGCACCTCATCATGTTGTTAAATAGAGAGTGTCCCAACAGGGATTTTGAAGAAAATAATTGAAAACTCTTTTTAAAATGTAAAAATCTCTAAAGAGTGTTTAGGTGCCTGGAAAAGTTGAATAATGAGTACAACTTTTATTAAAATAACCCAATATGCCAATATATTACCACATTAGAGTTGTAATGATTCCCCCCACCCCCGCCAAAAAGAACATATTATAAAACATATGAAAATAGCACAAAAACTGAGGTTAAACCAACCTAAGATAGCTGAAATATAACAGGATATTTGACACAGTAACTAGAATGTAAAGTCCTGTATTTTATTATACACAGAGGCTGGCACTACAAAAGAAAAAGAATAACCTAAGCCATCTCACATCATGTTAAGGGCTAAGAGTACTTTTACGTCTAACACTTAGTGATTCTATTACTGACACTGAAGGCAAAATAAAATAATCTTCTAATTCCTGATTCCAAGCATTTAGGACTCTATCAATTCTTGGCATTAAATTTACCTTTAGGATGGAAAGAAAAAATCTTTAGTACACCTTAAAGATTCCTTCACTAGGCTTGACTTTGACCTGTCCTTGTTTCTCCCTTCCTGTGGTGGTTATTTAAAGACTCTCATATATGTGTCTTAGGGTACATAAATGTACTATCTAATTCATATTGCCATGGACATTGAAAAATAATTTAAGGATTTTCTTGTAAGCTTCCTGAAACTTTTTTCTTTTTCAGTTTTCCAAAATCACTGTGTTTATATCATATTTGGCACTCATATTCTGACCTGCAGTATTTGGTTTATCTATGTTTGGTTTATCTACCTATCTATCTATTTGGTTTATCTACCTTTATAGTCTGTAAAGTGTGTGCATCTACTCATCTCTTTGTTTCCTGCACCATGTAACAGGGTGTTTTATTAAAATAATATATTTTTATTTACTTAGGTAGGCTATCCAGCTCTGATTTGCTTGTAGGCAGGACTGTGATAGGAATTTTTACTGCACAAACTTCAGAATTAATTATGGAATAAGATTAAGCTTCTATAGTATGAAATCACATATAGCATCATAAAAATAATTGTATAACTTTAAAAAATGAGTGTATGAATTTCTTGTAGCCTGTTGTAGAATATAGTGATTTGTTTTTGAAGTAAGATAAGTAAAAAGCAAATAAAAATAAACATTATGTTTGTTTTCCAAAGATCAGTAGAATCTAGCGTCTTCTGACTATCAGAAAGTGAGGACAGTGAATTTTTAAAAGTACAGAAGCCTGACATGTGCTTGTTGTTTTGAGCAGAAATACTGTTTACACATAAAATGTATTCAGCTATAAAATATTAAATTATAAATTCAACTCTTGATTTAAATTCTATAGAAGAAAAGAGTTTAGCAATTAAGATATAGTGGCAGATCTGCTTTTCTTGATATTTTAAAGGGAAAAATATAAAAATCATTTTTCAGACGTGACTTAATTAAAAGTAGTTCAGACGCAGATCATGAAAACATTGTTATGTCTACCTTTGTTACAGTCAACTTTTAAAAATAATGGTGGTTGATTGGGTACTTTGGCTCTGGCAACATTAATGGTGTATCTCCTGTAGTAAATGTGAAGACTTTTCCAGTTTTTTCATACTTTGTTCAATTCTTTTCAAAGGTCTATTTTCTTCCAATATTGCCTAACGTTTATTTCCAAAATGTTTACCTTATTATTATTAATTCATAGTTTTAACTGTTTAAGACTTTCATTTCTTACAATACAAAATAACATATATGAAGTTTAAATATGTGTATATCTTTATAATATATTCTTTATTTACAACCTACAAGAGATCCATGTTTAATTAATTAAAATAAATTAGGTCATAACCTGAAATACTCTACTATAGTTAAAGAATTCACTTTGTTTTCATATTCAGTAATAAGAAAGTATACAACTGTTTAAACATTTTATCTGCATTTACAAAAATATGAAAAGATACAAAACCCCCAACTTTCTTCTCATGAAGATATGCCATATTTATAAAAATGAAATAATATTGTATATAATGAATTCAGTTAAAATTTATTTCTAAATTATACAAATTATAAATCATCCGATATTCACCTTATTAATAAAATCCCAGTATCATAGTATCATTTAGATTGATGGAGCCAATTATCTGCATTGCTGCAGGACACAAAAAGGTACCAAGACTCATTTATTTGATATATAGTATACATTTGTTCTCTTTTCCATTGGTGTTTTACTAGCAAGAATATACAATTTTGGAGGTACCAAAAAAAGTCAATATTAAAATTAAATTAAAAGTGCTTTTAAAATTTCTAAGCAATATTTTTAAGATAAAGCCTTGGCATAATGATGGATATACCATAATATTAATTTATATATAAAAATATTAATAATGATTTTTTTTCTATCTATGATCTGACCCCCTCTGAGGATTCCTATAACAGCACTGGAAATTAAAAAAAATTATATGATTCATTGAATTATGGAGAAGAAAAATCTGTGGTCTGTCTTTGGCCTGCAGCAAATCTAAAAACTGGTTTCAAGAAAACACAAGAAAGGGATCTGGGAAGCAGAATCTATTTTATCTTTTTTCATATGACCTGTGGCTCTTTCCTGCCATGCCCAAACAGCTGTTGAAAATTCTATATTTCTGATCTTCACGTAGACACTGAAACTTACCTGGGATCCTTATTTTTAGAAATACTAGAGTAAATAGGAATCCTTAAAACATTTTATTTTAAAGAAAAGGAAAAAAAACCCACAGTTGTTATGGTTTTATGAGACCCCAGAAGTCAAATATTTAAAAGTAAGGGGTTGTAATCACTTTTATTAAATGGAGTCTAAATTCTTATAATATAAATGTTTATTTTCAGGACATTTCATTAATGTGGTTAATAAAATCATCATAGTCAACAAAATCTTTTTTAAGATACATATTATTAATTTTATATAAATAGGCTTAATGGCAAAGTTTCTATGTATCTATGTAGTTACTATTGCTGCATGACAAAGTATCCCTCAATGTAGCAGCTTAAAAATAACACCTACTGATTTTCTCACAGAGTTTCTGAGGGTTAGTGATCTGGGTGCAGGTTTGTTGACTTTGACTCAGGGTCCCTCCCAAGGTTACAGAGGCTACATTTACCTCAAGGCTCAAGTGGTGCTTCCAAGCCTACTCACACAGGTGATGGCAGGCTTCAGTTTGTCATATGCCTTATTTCCTCAGTGGCTTTTGACCAGAAGCTTCAATTCCTAGCCATGAAGGCTTGGCCCAGGACTGCTGACAACATTGCAGCTTGCTCTCCCAGAGCAAGGGTGAGAGAGAGCATGAGAGAATGTGAGTATCTAAATGGAAACCATTGTCTTCTATAACTTAATCTAGGAAATGACATACCATCACTTCTGCTATATGCTTTGGTCACACTGAACAACTTTAGTACAATTTGGGAAGAGATTACATAAAGGTATGAATACCAGAAGGTGGGAGATATTTTGGAGCCTGCTTAGGATCTTCTATTCCTTTTTACATTCACTTCTTAGAAACACAAAATCATCTTCTGATTAATTTGAAGAGAAAGTTTTACAATTTGATAGTATACTTTCTTTATGTTTTAAAAGTCCAAACTGCCAACACTTTTACATTTTAACAGGATATTCCATTTTTATGTTATACCATATATATACATACATACATATGTAAATATATATATAGAGAGAGATATGTAATAGCTTTCTATTGTTTTACCTAAACCAGAAAAAATATCTAGAAGTTAGTTTCTATGGTTGAACTGTGCATTGGAAATCCATGGCACTTTTGAAAGATAAGTTGACAGTTACAGTTTTACTTCCATATTTTTTCACTAGATAAAAACTTGTTAATCATCACATGATACTTACTCAGAATGAATTTGCCTCATGATTATCTAACTTCATTCAAGTTTTACTGCACCCCAATCAGCTCTATTTATACTCTCAAGCATGTATATTTAGACAATTTGGTATTTCAATTGTTTCTAAAATAATGCCTTACATTGAATGCTTTTCCATATAGATGAACCTCTTTTTAGGAAGTACGATGTGTAATATGTGTAAAATATGCTAAGCACTTGAGGAATGCAAAGATCATTGTTATAATGACTGCACATAAGAAATTTTGAATCATCTTTGGGAAAAACAAATTCACAGGAGATTCCATTATTTGAGATAAGGTAAATATCCCAAGTGAAGTACAAAGAAAGTGCTTTGCAGGTTCAAGGAAGAGGTTGTCTAATGGCCTTTGGTAAAGAGAAAAATAAAACTTTTGTGGATTTTTTTAGTTAGTTCTTAAATGGTGGTAAAGGTTTCAAAAGGTCAACTAGAATAGAATTTCCTAGGTGGAGAGTTTAGAACTAGCAGAAGTGGGGAGCCTATTTGGGGAATGGAAAATAATCTTGCTTGGCCGAAACAATAAGTAGGTGTTATGTGGTTATAAAGGCACTTCTAAGGAATATTGAGAAAGCTTCTAGTTTGAGGTGTTAATTCTTAATTTGGGAGGAAATGGAGATCCACTTTGAGCAAGAGAGACACGGGAGCAGATATGTGCTTAGATTAGTCTAGGAGCATATATCTGAATGAATTATTATGGGAAAAAAATGGATGAAAATTCATTAGGCAAAGAGAGAAGTCCACAAGGATGTAAAATAACTGTAAGTAAAGCAGATTCATTCCTATACTATATGCATAGTTCAATGAGGGCCTCCACTGGCGTGTTCACAGTGAGAATGGGAAGAAGGAAGCTGAATGAGAAACGTGGAGGGACTAATTATATGAAATAGTGTTTTGTTTTGTTTTTAAATAAGCAAAGAAAAGTAACAAATATTGTAAACAAGTTAAAACAATTGGAACAATCAAAACAAGGGGAAATAAGGAGAGAAGATGGTTTATGGGACATAATTATGAGTTTGAACGTAGCCCAATGAAATTTGGATTCAGGACATCCTCCTCTGCACATTTTAACTCAAGTAAACACCTGTCAATCTGTATTTCAAGAAAAACTTGGGGAGGAATTGGGAGACTGGGATTGACACATATACATTATCAATACTATGTATAAAAAGACAACTGATGGGAACATAGTATAGCACAGGGAACTCTACCTAATGCACTGTGGTAAACTAAATGAGAGGGAAGTCCAAAAGGTAGGGGATATCTGTATGTGTACGGCTGATTCATTTTATCGCGCAGTGGAGGCTAACACAACATTGTAAAGCAACCATACTCCAATAAAAAATGAGAAAAAAATTAAAATGGAAATAGCAGGGGAAAAAACAAAACAAAACTTGGAACTTGAGCCAAAAACCACAGCTTGGAATAGAGGTAAAATGAGGGTAAGTAAGAGTGGATGTAGATAAAATATTTGAGTGAAAGGGCACTAGAGAGTGAAAAGCAGTCTCAAGGGCCATCTGTATCATGAGGATGGTGGAAGTAAATGAGACCCACCAAAGAGTATGATCGAGCATTTGGAGAAATACCTAATACTTTTATGCTATAACTAAGATTCAAAGCATTTGAAGGAGCAGATAGTCAGCAATTTCTGATGCTACAGAGAATTTTAGAAGGTGGTTGAAATCTTTTAAAAAGACACAATATCTAATTTGGAAGCAGTTGAGAAGAATTAATGGAGGAAGATAGAGTGTGTGGTTTAAAGAAAGAGCCACTAGTAAATGGAATTAGTGGAAATATACCACTCTTTCAAGAAGTAAGGATAAAAGGAAGAGGGAATGTGATAGTACAGGGAGATATTAAAATTGAAATTACTTTGGATTTCTTTGGAGGCTGCAAACAAATTAAGTATTGGAGGAAGAGTAGAATTTTTGAAAATACTCCCAACTCTAGATACTTTGGCATAAGGCTGAAACTGTGATCTGATCCAGCAATATATTGTAATGTTGTTTCTTTCTCACTTTTATCTTCATGTGAAAATAAGTGTTTCTCCAGTTAAATTTTTATTTCAGCCATAAGAAAAAATAATTCTTATCCTAAAGTAATTTTGCTAAATATTAATTTTTAAACAATAGATTCAATTCCATATTTTTCTTATTTTGTTTCAACAAAATCCTGCAAATCAAGTGTTTTGTATAGCTTTTCTCACCTTATCTTGATTTAAAAAAAATAGATTTTTATTGGAGTAAATTGCTTCACAATACTATGTTAGTTTCTGTTGTACACCCAAGTGAATTAGTCAAATGCATACATATGTCCCCATATCCCCTCCCTCTTGAGCCTCCCTCCCATCCTCCCTATCCCACCCCTCTAGGCCATCGCAAAGCACCAAACTGATCTCCCTGTGCTATGCTGCTGCTTCCTACTAGCTATTTTATATTCGGTAGTGTATATATGTCAATGCTACTCTCAGTTTGCCCCAGCTTCCCCCTCCCACCCTGTGTCCTCAAGTCCCTTCTATATGTCTACATCTTTATTCCTGCCCTGCAACTAGGTTCATCAATACCTTTTTTTAGATTCCAAATATATGTGTTAGCATACAGTATTTGTTTTTTTCTTTCTGACTTAACTTCATTCTGACTCTAGGTCCATCCACCTCACTACAAATAACTCAATTTCAGTTCTTTTTATGGCTGAGTAATATTCCATTGTATATATGTGCCACATCTTCTTTATCCATTCATCTGTCAAGGGACACCTAGGTAGGTTCTCTGTCCATTGTAAATAGTGCTGCAATGAACATTGTGGTACACGTTTCTTTTTGAATTATGGTTTTCTCAGGATATGTGCACAGTAGTGGGATTAAGGGTCATATGGTAGTTCTATTTTTAGATTTTTAAGGAACCTCCATACTGTTTTCCATAGTGGTTGTATCAATTTACATTCCCACCAACAGTTCAGGAGGGTTCACTTTTCACCACACTCTTTCCAGCATTTATTGTTTCTAGATTTTTTGATAATGGCCATTCTGACTGGCGTGAGGTGATACCTCATTGTAGTTTTGATTTGCATTTCTCTAATAATTAGTGATGTTGAGCATCTTTTCATGTGCCTCTTGGCCATCTGTATGTCTTCCTTGGTGAAATGTCTATTTAGGTCTTCTGCCCATTTTTTAATTGGATTGTTTGTTTTTTGGATATTGAGCTCCATGAGCTGTTTATATATTGTGGAGATTAATCCTTTGTCTGTTGTTTCCTTTGCAAATATTTTCTCCCATTCTGAGTGTTGTCTTTTTGCTTTGTTTATGGTTTCCTTTGCTCTGCAAAAGCTTTTAAGTTTAATTAAGTCCCATTTGTTTATTTTTGTTTTTATTTCCATTACTCTAGTAGGTGGGTCAAAAAAGATCTTGCTGTGGTTTATGTCAAAGAGTGTTTTTCCTATGTTTTTCTTTAAGGGTTTTATAGTGTCTTGTCTTACATTTAAATCTTTAATCCATTTGGAGTTTATTTTTGTGTATGGTGTTAGGTAGTGTTCTAATTTCATTCTTTTACATGTAGCTGTCCAGTTTTCCCAGCACCACTTATTGAAGAGGCTGTCTTTTCTCCATTGTATGTTCTTGCCTCCTTTGTCATAAATTAGGTGACCGTATGTGTGTGGGTTTATCTCTGGGCATTCTATCCTGTACAATTGAGCTATATTTCTGCTTTTGTGCCAGTACCATACTGTCTTGATTACTGTAGCTTTGTGGTATAGTTTGAAGTCGGGGAGCCTGATTCCTCCAATTCTCTTTTTCTTTCTTAAGATTGCTTTGGCTATTTGGGGTCTTTTGTGTTTCCCTAAGAATTGTAAAATATTTTGTTCTAATTCTGTGAAGAATGCCATTGATAGTTTGATAGGGATTGAATTGAATCTGTAGATTGCTTTGGGTAGTATAGTCATTTTCACAATATTGATTCTACCAATCCAAGAACATTGTATATTTCTCCATCTGTTTATGTCATCTTTGATTTCTTTTATCAGTGTTTTATAGTTTCCTGAGTACAAGTCTTTTGCCTCCTTAAGCAGTTTATTCCTAGGTATTTTATTCTTTTTGTTGCAATGGTAAATGGGAGTGTTTCCTTAATTTCTCTTTCTGGTTTTTCATCATTAGTGTGTAGGAATGCCAGAGATTTCTGTGCATTAATTTTGTACCCTGCAACCTTAACAAATTCATTGATTAGTTCTAGTAGTTTCCTGGTAGCATCTTTAGGATTCTCTATGTATAGTATCATGTCATCTGCAAACAGTGACAGTTTTACTTCTTCTTTTCCAATTTGTATTCCTTTTATTTCTTTTCCTTCTCTGATTGCTGTGACTAGGACTTCCAAAAGTATATTTGATACGAGTGACCATAGTAGACATCTTGTGTTATTCCTCATCTTAGTGGAAATGCTTTCAGTTTTTCACCATTGAGTATGATGCTTGCTGTGGGTTTGTCATATATGGCTTTTATTATGTTGATGTAGGTTGCCTCTATGCCCATTTTCTGGAGAGTTTTTATCATAAATGGGGGTTGAATTTTGTCAAAAGCTTTCTCTGCTTCTATTGAGATGATCATATGGTTTTTATTACTTAATTTGTTAATGTGGTGTATAACATTGATTGATTTGTGTATATTGAAGAATCCTTGCATCCCTGTGATAAATTCCACTCGATCATGGTGTATGATCCTTTTAATGTTTTGTTGGATTCTGTTTGCTAGTATTTTGTTCAGGATTTTTGCATCAATGTTCATCAGTGATATTGGTCTATAATTTTCTTTTTTTGTGATGTCCTTTCCTGGTTTTGATATCAGAGTGACAGTGGCTTCATAGAATGAATTTGAGAGTGTTTCTCCCTCTGCAATTTTTGGAAGAGTTTGAGAAGGATAGGTGTTAGTTCTTCTCTAAATGTTTGATAGAATTTGCCTATGAAGCCATCTGGTCCTGGACTTTTGTTTGTTGGAACACTTTTAATTACGTTTTCAATTTCATTACTTGTGATAGGTCTGTTTATATTTCCTAATTCTTCCTGGTTCAGTCTTGGAAAATTTTAGCTTTCCAAGAATCTGTCCATTTCTTCATGGTTGTCCATTTAATTGGCATATAGTCTTGATATTAGAACCCATTATTATTGCCTCTATTGCTAAAAATCTTTTTAAAGTTAGAATGTAAGAAATTTCTCTAAATAAAATCTTAATCTTAACCACAGTTCTGTTATGTTTAAGTTTCAGGGTTGTTTCCATGACATGGAGGAAAAGTTTATTTAACTTGAGGCTTTCATTCTGTTATGATTATTCGAGTTAAAGGTCACTGAAAGACAGAGAGAGGGCTATCGTTAGGAATTGCAATAAATACGACTTAGGACAGGGAATCAGAAAACTTAAAAAAGGAAACAGTAAAACCCAAACCTTTTAACAGTGCTGCATAATATGTGGTGAATGCATGTTCTCAGAATGGCCATATTTGAGTACATAACAAACTTATCAGGCTATCAGTTTTTTCCACACCTGACGACATTCTAGCCAGATAGTAATAGATATCTTCTCTTGAAAAGAACAAGTACATGTTCTCACTATAATTATTGCTTTGAAGTATGTGTGTGTGTGCATATGTGTGTGTGTGTATGTATATATGATTATAGACTATGTAAAAGAAACAGCTTAATCAAAAAACATGGAGGATTGTATCAGAAGTCATAAGTTTATTCTTCAGATTGGTATTTATCTTTTTGCAAATTAGGGGAAAATGACAACTCTAAGTCCTTTTTTTAATCTTTTAAAATGAAGGAAATGATACTACTTGCCTGTTAATGCTATGGAAAGCAGTAAGAAAATCCATGGATAATTTGTAGTGGCTGGGGGACTTTTTTTTAGAATAGAGTATTGTTAATGAAGACTGGCCCTTCGGTAGCTGCTGTGTGTGCCATCTCTTATGGCAAGATAAGTTGATAAATTACATTCACTTTCAATATTACTTAAAAATAAGTTCTGTCTTTTAATTAGGCACACTAACTAATGTAACAAACAACTCCAAAATCTCAGTGATTTAACACAATGAAGTTTATTTCTCTCTCACTGCACAGTTTGATGAAGTTTGGAAAAACCTCCTCCAAGTGGTGATTCAGGACCCCAGGCTGTCTCCGTCTTGTGGAGTTCAGTGATCTTGTGACTTTAAGATCACCATGCCTGTTGCCATCTGCCAGAAAATTAAAAGAAAAGAGCTTTGGGGAGGTACATTGGATACTTCACTATCTGGCTCAGAAGTGCCTACATTATTCTGCTGGCCAGAACTAGTCACAAGGTCCAACTTAGATACTAAGGTGCTAGGAAATTTTCTAGCTAAAATATAGTTAAGTACAAGGGGGACAAAATTTAGGTAGTCACTATAGAGTGACCAACCATTCTAGTATACTCGAAACTTTCCTAGTTTTATTTATTTACTTATTTATTTATTTAGTTAACATCTTTATTGGAGTATAATTGCTTTACAATGGTGTGTTAATTTCTGCTTTATAACAAAGTGAATCAGCTATACATATACATATATCCCCATATCTCTTCCCTCTTGCATCCCCCTCCCTCCCACCCTCCCTATCCCACCCCTCCAGGCGGTCACAAAGCACGGAGCTGATCTCTCTGTGCTATGCAGCTGCTTCCCACTATCGGTTTTACATTTAGTAGTGTATAGTTCCAGTTTACCCTTCCCCCTCCCCGTGTCCTCAAGTCCATTCTCTAGTAGGTCTTCATTGAAAGCTCTGCATTTTGGGAATCTCTTCATCCTGAGCAAACCAGGACATTTGGCTAGTCCAGCACTGTCAACCATTCCTTCCACAGGCTTGAAGCAAATGTGCTATGGATACAGGTTTACATTTTATAGCAGAGAAACAAGAAGAGCAACAAGAACTCCAAAATATTATCTAGGCTTTACAGTTTAAACCTGAAACCAGCCTAGGGAATAAGCAATAACAGAAGCCACTATTTTAATAATCTTCATTAATTGAGAGCTTTCAGTGTGCCAAGCAAATTATATGCTATCACTATGAGAATAGCCCAGTAAAGTGTATAAAATACTCCATTTAAAGTGATGGAGGTTCAGAAAGGTTAACCAAACAGTCCAAAATCACAGTCTCATAAGAGGTAGACATGATTCTAAAACAGTCACAAATGCCAAATTCCTTCCTTCAGGTCACTGATCTTAGATGATAACACACACACACACACACACACACACACACACACACACACAAACATAGATGTACTTTTAAAATGACATGAATTCCTAACAATGTACTGTTTTAAGTGTATACAAATCTAATCATCTCCCAAACAGAGATACCCCTGTTGATTAACCTTTGAAATACAGTTTATTTTCTGGGACAGTTTTTCTATCTTTTCTTCTCTTAATAATGGATTGGAGTGAGGTTTAATATAAAGTAAAAACTGTTGTGTCTAGGACTAATCCTAAACTAAGTAATTGAATTTTTAAATATCAAGATTGTTCTAACAATTTGTACCCTGCTTAAGTTGCATGGTGGTTTCAGTGGGAAATGTTTTGAATTCCTATCGAAAATATCAGAAGAAATACCACCCAAGATAGCCCTTTAATAGAATTAAGTATTTTTACTGACATTTGCTATAGGATTAGGTAAGAAATGCTTTGGCTGCTTAGATCAGAGTTTTCCAAATTCTCAGTGATCATGAAACAATTTAAAAATTAAGATGGGTACTCAAATATCAGCAATAAGTCATGAAGTAAAATGAACACATCAATCAAATTTGAAGTAAAAAAAGTGCTGTGCATGTAGTCATACTTGTAATGAACAGTTTCGTTTTATTTATGACATACTTTACAAGTGAATGAAAAAGAAACGTAAATAACATTATCTGATTAAGATTAAAGAGTACAAAGTGATGAAGAAAAAGAGAAACATCTTTCATTTTACATTTTGGTTATAATACTCAGTTTAAAAATGCCACCTTTAAAATGAGAACATATTTCTATGTCTCTGTCACATATCAGCTTAATATTAGCCATGAAGTTGAGAAATCAGATAAAGCATCATATGTGTATATATAATATGTATTTATGTGTATATATTATACATATATATAACTTGCATATATATAACATATTACACATTTATAGGAATATAATGGATTACTTGCATTTTATTATCATTGCAGCATAATATAAAAATGCCATTTTCAAAAGTTATTTTGTAGCAGAGGGGAAAATTACAACTGTACATTTTGGGTACTTCTCACATCATTCAGGGATTCATCTTGTATAGCTTTATTTTTTTTCTTTAGAAACAAAGTTGCTTATATCATCTTTACAGTGAAATAGTCCAGACTTTTCTCTTTTTATTACAATTTGAAAAGCACAGGATCCTTCTTTTCAGTTTCAACATGCATTGCCCAGTAAGTTGGTAAATGCTTCTGATACATTAGTGGACAAAAATAACAAGTTGGTGCATCAGGTGACTTTACGGGTTACATCTTGGAATTTATCAAGAATGGCACCATTTCTGAAAGGGATAAACATTATGGAATAAACCTAGCTATAGAAATACGCTAGGGTTTTTTTTTCCTTCTCGTATTTAAAAATATTCTACAGAGGAAAATACTGCTAGCATCTATTTGTGTTGTATTTGAGAAGCACCTATTATGATCTCACAGAACTCAGTTTGGGAATTGCTAATGGAGTTATGTTGTCCCAATAGAGGCATAACACGCCCATCTCTTCCACTGTTTCTCCCCATCCAGGGGCTGACGCATTCTAATATGCATACTGTTCCTCTAATAACACTGTGGACTTCTGTCAGTGTCACTAAACTACTAACAGAGGGAAGGAAATGACATAAAAACAAAATGGCTTAAGAACCAGGGGCTTATAGATGTTGTTGACAAAAAGAGGAGTGGGCAGCTTGACATGAAATCAACTGGAACACTGCCAGAGTAACACTGGCTTCTAAATTTGTTCATAGGAGTTCCCTTGAGAAAACCAGGCTTCCCAAAATTCCTATATGCAGATGTTCTAAGCATCTCTGATCTTTATCACATATTTTACCCTGATTATTGAGTTTATATTTGCAGCTTAGATACACTTCAAGCTTGTAACTTCAGGGTCTAGGGAAAATATAGAATAGTCTTGCAGCAACACAGAAATGGTCCTCTTTGGTTCTTTCTTATTTTCCTAGTAGTCTTCATTCAACAGCAAAGGTAGATTTCTGCTCTCCCAGAGAAGTGTCTCAATTGTTATTTATTAATATTTAGTTCTCAAACTTTTCCAATGAATTGCCTTATTAGGTCCTTAGCCTAAAATACTTTTCCTTCCCTTCTCCACTGGACAACCCTCCAAATCACTCTCCTTCTCTCTTCTACCATTACATGTTGTGTGTACCATTATTATAACTCTTGCCCAGCACTGAAAATATTCTAATTTGCTTTGTCTCATTGTTCTCTGAATTCCGTTAAGGGAGAGGCCAAGACTTATGCATCAATACATATTCACTTGTGTCTACAGCATATAGTAGAGACTCAGTAAATACCTGTAGGAAAAAAAGAAGTACACAAAAGACTTCACTTCATCTAGTTTTATCTTAATCTGAAATACAGTGTGTTCATTAAGACTCCTGAATTTTATACTAGACCTTTTTATTTTATTATATTGTATAGAACCTTTCTAAACCCTAATTTTTTCAAACATCTATTAGAGAAATCATCTTAGCTGTTACGTTTTAAATTTCCTATTTTCAAAATGGGTGTTTTACTCTACATCAGATATCAAAGGCCATTTAATTGCTGATATGCTTTCAGATTAATTCATGGCATAAGCAAAGTATTTCTACTAAAAAAGAGTTTTGAGTTAAGTGCCATTAACATGGATGAGAATTGCAGAACTGTTTGATTTTAAAATGGATTCAGATCAGACTCTAGAAGGAGAGACACTGCAAAGATTTTACTTAGTTTTTACTGTTGCTGTTGGCTTTTTCATTTGCTTGTTTTGGAGTTTTTTGGTGTTTTTATTTTTATCCTTCCTCAGCTAAGAAATACTCTCTACCATTTGTACTCATTACCTCAGTAGGATTGGGTTGTGGGGTATTTTTTCCTTTTAATATGTCTTCTATCTTATCAAACATCTTTTTATTTGCAATTTCTCAGGCAATTTTTCTCTTTCCTCTCTTCCTGGAACAGGGTTGTATAAACTGCACCACTTTCAAGGTTTTTTTTCCTCCTGCTCTCTCAGTTTTCCCAGTAAATTTATTACTAGTCATGTAGATTGGATTCCTTTTTTCATGTGTGTAGAGGAATAAGGTCTCAGCCTCCCTCCATTTACTTGAATTGGAATTTTTATTTTTTAATTCAAACCATCATTTTATTCAAACCAAGAATATAAAGCATCTCTTACTATTTAGACAATAAGCATTATAGCTTTAAACACTCAGGGTAGAAGTTGTGTAGATTAATGTTTTAACATAGAATAAGTACCAATCTCTCCTAAATAAAATACATATATGAATATTCTATATAATATTGTTACCCATTTTTATCATTATCTTTTTTTTCTTAATTTAGTGTTGTTTTAAAATGAGATACTTCAAATAGTTGAGGTCTCCTTATTGCATTGTACCTATTTTCTATGTGCATAAGAATATCTTCTCTATCCAGGACAAATAATTTTTATTCATAGTATCAAGAATTTGGGATTTGCTCCTCCAATCACATAATACATATGTAGTAATAGTTTCAGAAGATTTTCATATCATTTCCAAATAAGAAATAAATTAATTTGTCTTTCTCATATTTTGTGTGGCCCAAATATTGAAGGTACTAAACATCTATAGTATTCATTTTCACAGCTACAGCACTTTTAAACTTTAGCGATTCAAAAATACGGAACTGGAGTGCTCTAGTGACAACATAAGTAAAACCAAGTAAAGCCCATTTCTGTCTACAGATATGAGAGCCACAAACATTTTACAAATTGTACGTAATCAAAGGAAAAATACAAATAACAAATAATAATAACTGCCATTTAATGGTGAACACTGGGAGCCCAACACTGTCCTGTGCCTCCTCTCATTTCATCTTCAGGTATAGATTCTTTGCAGTGGGTCATGGTACATTTCTGATTTTATAGACAGGAAAGGGAAGCATGGGGATTTTAAACTCAGTTGCTCAAGATGATATAACTATTTAATGTGGAAGTTAGGATTAAAAATACAGGTGTGTTTGATTCCAGAACCTGTCCTCTTAATCATAATCCTATAATTCCTATGCAATGACCATTAGAAAATTATTAAAACTTCTGATAGTGCATGGGGTGATCTCAGCTTATATGCAAATATTCTGTTTTACTATTTGACCAAAAATAAATTAATATTATACCCTTGTCTACATAACAAGTTATATAAACAACATTATAAAACCCATTATGAAATGTTAATATAGATTTGTAGTTGGTTATAAGGGAAGCTATGGTACAGTAGTATAGTGTTATCTATTTACTAATATTTAGAGTTACTAATGGAAAAACGTAACTAGACCATTATTTAAAAAAAAACCTAGAGGGGTGGGATAGGGAGGGTGGGAGGGAGACGTAAGAGGGAGGAGATATAGGGATATATGTATATGTATAGCTGATTCGCTTTGTTATAAAGCAGAAACTAACAAACGCACCATTGTAAAGTAATTATATTCCAATAAAGATGTTAAAAATAAATAAATAAATAAAAACCAAAAAAAAAAAAAACCCACTAAAAACTTAAACAACTAAGTAAAGGAAGCAATTTGATTTTTTTTGTTAATTTAAAGTTTTTAAGTAGTCACATTTTATTTTTATTTTTTTAAATCAATTTATGTATTTATTATTGCACCCAGGCTATCCTTAACCCTGGCTCTCACAGTGTGAATTATTTTTCCCATATCTTGTCCACTAATTAATAGTGGCATACTATTATGCCATTAGACATACTATTTATATTAGCTACATCAAGCCTAGCTGTTTATTCCATCTTCTGATCTGGATGAGTTTCAAATTCAAAATACTAATTGGAGGTCTCTGGGCTATAGCACAATCTCATATGAAGTAACATTAGTAGTTATTCTCTTATCAGCCCTACTGATAAATGGATCATTTACACTTTCAACAGTAATTATTATACAGGAACACCTGTGACTAATTTTCCCATCCTGACTCCCTACCCAGAATTTGATTATCTCTATTTTAGCAGAAATCCAATGGAGCTCCATTTGATTTAACAGAAGAAGAATCAAAACCTATATTTGAAGGAAGAAATTTCTGAATTTGTGTGTACATATATACTTATTTGATTCAGCAGAAGGGAAATTTGGTTAATATGTGATATACAATCAGTTTATTAAAAATCATGTAGATATTCAAAGAAATATGAAGTCCAGTAAGTAGGTAAGGCATGAATATGTTTTTGTTGAAGTTTTCTTTTCTTATTTGTTTCATTAAATATAAATCTAGATAAATGTCATTCAGCCTTGAAACAACAGTATTTAAGCCAGGTATTTCTATAGTTAATTAAAACTAACTTAGGCTTTGTCAATTGAGACTGAAAAAAATAATTACACTACTTAACATTCCTTATTCGTTCATCTTTTCAAAGTACAGAAATTCAGTGATCTGAAAAAACATGAAACATTGAGATTAATCCTCTGTGTAGTTTGGTATTTTCTTCAAATTATGATAATTTTCCTTTGTGTATCTGCTACCAATCCTCATGATTTATTACACTAAATTGAATTTTAAGAGAAATCAAAAACAAAATGTAACAGTGAAGCATATCTTCTATGTGTACCCCAAAAGGCAGTGTACCAAAAATTGCAACAGTTCTTGAAAACATCCTTAATTGAATAGAGAAGTTGCCCAGGGAGAACTGAGCAACAAGTTACTTATCAGAGCTGGCAACATTTTTTATAAAACATTATTTTTTATATTGGGTTGAAATTATGATAGGAATAGAACTACATGTTCTGCCTTAATCTGCTTTATTTTAAAGATGCTAGTGTGGACATCCTGTAATAAATTTCTCGTAAGCATCTATTTTCTTTACTGCTTTTACTCGAGTTATGGCAATGAGAGACTAATGAAATTTAAGCATCAGCTTTTTGCAGGATCTCTTTCTCTTAGCACATTTTTCTGCTTAGTTTTCTTATATTTATTCATGTGATGCTTTTAGGACACTATTCTTAGCTCCTTTAAAAAATCTTTTTAGTAAGTAGGTGGAATACTGAGAAGTTTCATTGGAATAATTTTTATTGCTATAAGTATAAAATTGTCTTAATAATCATGCTTTATACTTGACTTATATTCTTTTATACTTAGTAGAATATTTTATTTTTAATATTTCTACATTTAAAAATGAGCAAAAGTATTCTTTACAAAGGTATTTATTTTGATTTAAAAATTGATATGTCAGAATAATAAAGTCTAATGTTTTCAGATAACTTACCTTAGGCCAGGCATTTTGTATAAAGAGTTTTACATAAAATATTTTATTCAATACTCTAATCAAACTTCTGAGGTAGTTATATTGTAGACATTAGAACAGTGATGTTAGTGATTTTGCCCATGGTTGCACAGCATGTTAGTGGCAAAGAGATTTTGAACCCAGGTCTGCTGATATATTTGCCCAAGCTAGCCTTAACCTTAATATAAAGCTCTATCATAAAATCAGTTCTCTGTAGTTTCATTAAAAAAAAATCCTATTTATATATAAACATACAAAATGCTTTTTTTCCCCCTTTCAAATCATGTTGCTATTGTGCTTTAAAAAATACATATTTTTAAAGGAGACATGGGAAAAACATACTCCTTGAATTGCTGTGTGTGAGAGGCACTATGTTAGCTCTTTTCATAGATTTCCCATTTAATCCTCTGTAGGATAATATGAGCTGGATATTGTTGTTCCCACTTTACAAATGAGGAAACTTATCCTCAGAGAGTTTAAGCATATCAAAGCTAGACAAATGACACATGATAGAGGCAAGATTTAAACTCAGTGCAATAGAACATCAATATCTTTATTCTTTACATGGAACCAACTACCTGTGACTGTCACTTTCTCCCTAAACCACTTTTCTCAAAATGGGGAGAGAATCAATAATGTCTGATAGATGCATAACATGTATCAGGCTTGTGGAAGATATTTTCATTAGTTTATCTCATTTAATTTCCACAAAAACATGTGCTGTAGGAATCATTATTTTCATTTTACCCCTAAGGACACTGAGGGTCAGAAAATTTGTATAATTTACTTAGAGTCTTACGATACCAATCAGTAGCTTTATATATAGGTTTATCTAATTTTAAAATGTCTGAAGACCTTGGTTTGGGGCTTCTATTTTAATGCAGAGAAAAGCAAATATATTTAGTATAGTCAAGGAAGAGAATAGAAATCTGGCAATGTTTGGTGTCAGTGTACATAGGACTAGTATACCCACCTATGTAAGAACTAAGAATCCCATCTCCCTATTAGACAAGTCTGAAGTTTTCTAACAACAGAGTGAAAGCTCATGAAATCAGGAAACAAGGTAAAATGATCCTGCTATCACCAATTTCCACACTAGGGACTGTCATAAATGTGTTATCTCAACTTTATTTTTAAAAATTCAGCATTGTTATCCACATCTCTAGAATATGTGTAGCTTATTAACTGGATATTCAAATTTATTCACTTAGAATTTTACTTAAATACAGTAATTTAAATGTTTCAATACTTTTTATAGCATTTATTATTTTCCTCACTTATAGACTTTAGATCAAAACTTGGCTACTTATCAGCTAGTTATTAGGTAGAATTATACTTTAGAATTCTCTTTCTGTTTGAAGAACAGAAACTATTTTAGAAGTGTTTTTTAATATACGGTAGCATGAAATGTGCTTTTGCCTTTTTTGTTCTAATTAAATTTGGTATTAAAGTTTTGTAATTTTACTGCTGTTCTGTGCATATATAATGGCAATAAATTAAACACAGTTTATTTAGATATTTTGGCCATTTATTGACTTTATTATTCATCATGCTTGGCATTTCATCAATCCGAATGAAATCTTAAGTGTAACCAAAACAATGACTCTTCTATGATATGGTAGTAGTTATTTCTTGAGATGGGATGAGGGGCTTCTTCTTGAATCTCTTTCTCTTAAATGATGTCCACTTGATAAAAATAGATGACAATTGTTTTCTTTTAGTTGATTTCTCTTGCTAAATTTCACAAGCCAAGAAAAGGTATATCTTGGGCAGTAGTGATCTTGAAAGGAATAGATATCAATGGTGGCCACAGCCACTCATGTATCTATTCTGTTAATACAAGTGGGCAGTGGATTCCTTACCTTCATGATCTTGAAGTGAAACATTCATTCAGTGATAAAGTTTAGTGGACTTGTATCTTCAGGATTGTCATTCTTACTCATTTCAGGCCTCAATCTTTTGATCCATTCTCAACCTGTTCGTCTCCCTTCAAACTCTTGGTACTCTGTTCTCTGAAAACCTTCTTTCATTAAACTGAATCCTCACCTTGATTTTTTTTTTTTTTTTTTTGCGGTACGCGGGCCTCTCACTGTTGTGGCCTCTCCCGTTGCGGAGCACAGGCTCCGGACGCACAGGCTCAGCGGCCATGGCTCACGGGCCCAGCCGCTCCGCGGCATGTGGGATCTTCCCGGACCGGGGCACGAACCCGTGTCCCCTGCATCGGCAGGCGGACTCTCAACCACTGCGCCACCAGGGAAGCCCCCTCACCTTGAATTTGACTAGTGAGACCAGTTCTCATCCAAGACTTTCAATAACACATTTCCCGTGTGCCTTTGCTTAGCATTTTACAAAGGTGGCAGGGCTGATATTCACTAGCACTTATTCATCATCTTATGCTCATCCTTCTAACTTCAAAACTGGACCTCATGCTAAAGTATTTCCATCATCTGCAGATGTCAAGTTCTTAACTTTCACAGATTTGTTTTGTTCTCACTTCCTCTGCTCCAGTCTACTTCAGGAACCCACGCTTCTGGTCCCAGGACATTATCATTCCCAGAACTACCTTAAATTTAATATTTCAGACTCCAAGATCCACTCTCTGACTACCTCTCTGTTTTCATAACACTGCTCACCTTGTTTCACCTCTTAAAACACTTAGACCATTAACTTCTCCCTACTATCCCAGTCATACCACTTTAATTTCTTGTTTAATGTAACTAGAATCAGACAGTGAAACAGTCCAACTTCTCTCTCACCAGGGCTTTCCATCTCTTTGTTCTGTTGTTCTCATCCCTTACCTGCCCCTAAGGGTGTATCCTAACATCAGTTGTAAGGCGCTGCTAGAGAAAATGGCCAGGCCATGCACACGAGCACATTTATCCATGGATAATTTCCACACAGAGCTGATTATTAATATTTATCATTGTTGATAATTGGCCCCTTCTCCCACAACTAATCAAAATCATTCTCATTCTCCTTAACTTTTGAGCCTATATTCTGCTCCCTTAGTTGTAAGAAATTACCATGCTATCTACTTAACAGAATAAGTCATGATCTTCCTTAACTTCCTGTGATCCTACATTTTATTCATATCTCTCTTTGTATTTTTCCTTCCAGTCTCAGAGGAAGAGAACTCTATTCACAGCCCATTTCTTTTCCAGCCAGATCTTCAGTCCTGGATCACCTGACTCCTCCATTATCTTGGTTTGTCAGTTATTTTCTTTTCTCTGAAACTCTTCCTGTCATTCCCTAGGACACTCCAGCCCTAACAACCTATAATCTCTTTTTAGTCTGCTTATCAGTCTGGGTTGCAGAAGAAAACAGATGGTATGCTAAAATTAGTTTAATCTGAGAAGAACTTCATAATGGGGCTTTTTACAGAGGGGTAGTTAGGTAGGATGTAGGGAAAGCATAAGGGGAAGTAAAATACCAGGGGCTAGTGACAGGGGGTTACTTTACCATCCAGAGGCTGAAAATATAAGGGGAGGATGTGGTTCCTGAATTAAGATGCAGAGAAAGGGCTTCTTGACAGCAGCTGTGACCTCTGGTTGATGGGTGCAGCCATTCTCCCACTCACAGATCTCCTTTCTTTGGTCTCCTACCAGTGCTTTCCATTGACTTAACAGCAGACAGTCAGAGGGCAAGGGAACTGATTGAATTAGTATGTCAGCCTTGCAGAGCATAGAACAGATTAGAGAAGGACAGAAGTTGAATCTGAATGGGGAAATGAAGGACATTCACCATTTCTTAATTTTCTTTACTTTCTCAGCTCTTGTGAGCAACTTTAGGAACCCAGAACATAAGGTACTATTTTGGGAGGCTGTCTGGGCAGCTACATATGTTACCCCAGCCCCAGACTGACCTTCCTTTTCTTTTCAATCTCCTGAAATTAATCTCCATTAACCAATTCAAATGTCTATTTTCTAATATTATATTTAATTTTTACCAGGTAGTTAATCAGCCCCCTTCTGTTTTCCATTAAATCTTTGTATATCTCCAGCATAGGTATTTTTCCATTTTATGATCCTGCAAGAACCCTTAGGGCAAGGACTCCATCTCATTTGTCTTTGTATGTTCTGTACTTATTTGTTGCTTGGTTAATGTTAGATAGTCAATAATTATGTGTTTTATCAATTTGCATGTCATTTGTCTCTCTCCAGTACTGAGTTCCCTACTGATAACTGCTGTACTAGTGTCATCTACATGCTGAATACAGTTTGCTGTGGGTAATCTGCTTGAGAACTAAATGAAAAAGTGGCTATATTTAAATGAAAATCACTTTCTAGAAGGTTCAATAGTCCCCAGTTACTACATTTTATCTTGAGTTACATAAACTGGAAAGGATGACCTGGAAACAAGGTCACAAAGATAACATTGGCATGAAAGACAATTCAAGGGAATTTGTGGGCAGAGGACCACATTATGTTTTAGGAAAAGCAGCCTTTCTCTTTTATTTCAGTGCTGTTATTGCAAAGGCACATAGACAGGGGAAGTTATGTAGGGACACTCAGAATGAAAAGAGACAAATTTACCACTAAAGACATGCAGAATTTACTAAAATTGTGGTGTTATTTTTATAGAAAAAAATGTGAAGGAAATGATCTAACTCACTATAATTGTTTTGAATTAAAATATAAAATTTAGTCTACTGTGCATTTTTCTCTTTAATGCTATCTGTCAGTCATGTATATATTACAATGAAATATGTAGCTTCCCCTCCTTTTAATCACCCAAGAAAGAGTCTGCATTCTTGTATTGAGACTTGTACTCAGGTAGCTTTTGTCAAATTGTTCATGTGGAATATCATACTTTGACTTTTAGGAGTATTTCTCTCCAGTGATTTCATTGTTCACATGCTATACAGGCATTCCTGCATGACTTACCTTGACAGAAAGAGTGAAATGGACTATGTGTGCTGTGACTTCAGTGACCTTCTTTGCTGCCCCATTAAGGAAAGATTCCACATTAACCTTGTCATGGCAATTGTGAGAAAAGAACATTTCTTTTTCTTAATAAAAACTGTCTTAGCTTTTTCTCTAATGCTGAGAGATTTTCAGTATGTGTTCTGTCTCTCTCTCTTTTTTTGTTTTCATAGCTATCAGTGCTTTGTATTTGGAAAGGATAAGAAAAAATTCTGCTTTCTTTAAATTTGCAGATAAAGAAATGTAGCTGATATGTTTTGCTTTTGTTTTTATTTAAGCCAAATTGAAAGATGTTTATCCATATGTGCTATCATTTATGCTTTTTGAGGTGATGTTGATCCGTATGTGCTATCATTTATGCTTTTTGAGGTGATGTTGTTTTCACCAAAAAAAAAAAAAGTGAAATTAACTAGTTGTAAGGACTATATCCTCTAGTTGTCAACAGTAATTAAAAGGTGGTTTTATTCCCTAACCACACATTACATTTCACACTTTCCTGATTGGATTTTACTCCCAAGGTGCTCATTGAATGGGAATTTAGAGTTTATTTTTAGGTAACTCCTTTGTATTTATATTGTTTACTTTCAAATTCTTGGCGACAGCTATAACTAAATGCCAATGCAGAGAATTTTCAACACTCAATACAAAGTTGTTATGTGTTTGTTGAAATATATCCAAGACAAGACAAGCATTATCCCCTCTCTCTACTCACTCAAAAATGTTAACACAGAATCTCTCTGTTGTTTCTTGTATTCTGATCATGTTTCCTTTATTTCATGATGGGATTATGATGCTGGGCAATAGAATTATCAGAGCAAATAAAATGATAAGGAAGGAATTGTCTAAAAAGGGAAATTTTGTAATGGAGAAAGGAATGAGACAAAAGATCAGGGGAAAGAATGACAGTTTAAGATTTCATGGGAGCATTTGGAGAGCAATTAAACACTTGTGAACATGTGTGGTTTGTTCTTGGAGAAAAGAGAATGGGTAAGCATAATATATCTGCATCAAAAGGAGAAGTGACCTAAGTGGTTAGGAATCAAAAATACCTGCAGATTCACCACACTCAGAATACCACAAGGCAGTTTATGAAACCTATTTCTGGATTTTCTTTTATAGTCTAACTAGAAAGCATTATTGGATATATCCACATCTTCATTTGTATGTGTCCATTTATAATATGCTAATATTGGTTCCCTAATGTCTCTGGTCATTATACTTAGGTATTCCATTTTTCAAATAGTAACTCTCCCATAGCCTTCCAGTGTTTTTCTTTTAAGATGTTTTTCAGGAAAACATATATTCATTCTTTTAATCAGTCTGAAGTTATAGAATGATTAATAGTAAGTACCATTTTTGTCTGCCTACTACATACAAGGCACAGTGCTTATCACTCTTCCTGATATGTATTATCTATTACATTAAATTTAAGGGCCAGGCATCACCTTCCTGGTTTACAAATTATGCAAAAATATAAATATATCTTCAGATAATAAATATATTAGAATGCTAAGGATGTTTAAAAATGATAAATTTAAATAATTATAAACAATCAATTCAAGGGTAAGGTGAAAAAAATTAACTAAGGATCCTGGACTATTGACAAGTATAATGGTTGTAATTAACTTGCCTGCTCAGTTGGGAGGTGAAGATAAGTATGACTGTTAAAAGTCCATTAGATCACCTAGTTTAGGTATCTCTCTTACAACAATATTTGAAAAAATCCTTTCAACTTAGGGATAAATAAGTTGAGAAAACCTCCATCCACATTGTGGAATTTCTTATAATGTTTCTAGTAAAACTACAGGGTGGGACTTGTATTAACACAGGATTCCACTTTACTATCATTGTAGGATTGGCTATAGCCAAGATTACTGAGGGTAAGTATGAATGGTCTCTGTTAAGTATTTTCTTGAATTATCCTACTCCTCGTTCTCTGACCCACATTTTCCATTTTGCACAGTAGACATGCAGATTCACCAGATGAACGCCAGTGTGTTAAATCTGCAATGACACTGACTATTTCTATGTGGAGTTGCCCAAAATTCATTCTTGAAAGTACAAGCTCTAGGCCTAGATTAGAGATCACCAACAGTACATCGCTCTCACCTTTTCTATTTCTGTTCATAGTAGCTTTGTACAGATAACTTCTTTTATTCCTATTCAAGTACTGCAGGAGGTGCACCGATTTTTTGTTACCCCTTTCAAATGATCTTCTACCTCTATAGTGGCATGGAGGGTGGGAGTCTCCATCCCTGTCTCTTTAAAAGAATATCATCCAGCGTGACTGCCTGGTAGACCTTTCTCCCTTATTAAGAAAACCTTCTCTTTATGTCTGTTTCCTTTATGGTAGTACTTTATATGTGCCTTGGAACAGAGCCTTGCCTAGTAATGTTGCTACTTAATTTAAAACACAAGTTAACTCGCAGTCTCTGGGTGTGAGAAGTTCTCCTCCCATCTAGAAGTGCCTCTTGTTCACAGCCCCCTTCTTTTTCCTTTCCATTCCTTCCATTAGTTTCTTTACAATCTCCCTTTCTTGCTTTAACTTTTTTCTTCTTCCATATCATCCAGTTTTTTAATAACAAAGTAATTACAAGGGCTAATGTTAGCCTCTCTGGTGGCCTGAAAACTAAAACATAAAAAATGAAAATAGCTGTTGAGTTCTTAGAGGTCAAAGTAAGGACAAAAAAAAGCTTCTTAAAACAGGCAAAGTAAAAATATGAAGATCTGTTATAGTTTGCAGTCTTTTCTTAGTACTTAGTCTGTTAAATGATGATTCCATTATTTACTTAACTTCCTCTGAAATTTTGAAAATTCATCTCAGTTTTACAAATATTTAAGCACCAGTATGGAACAGCAAAAAGACCAGAGTCTGACCACCATTTCTAATTTGTGAGACCTTAGGCACATTGCTTCACAGTGGTGTCTTCCCATGTATAGTGAAGGATACTTGGGCATACCACAGAGCATTGTGTCAAAATTAAATACAAAATATATGACATATATGTAGTTCAGTTCCTGTCCTAGAACACAATATGTACTCAGTACAAAGGTAATTTGGCTAACTTTATTGTGTCTTGTTCTTATTGTATACTATGTGTCTCAGGGGATACCTGGATAATACCATATTTAGGAGTTATCAAATATGTTTGTTACAAAGTACAAATTCCCTGGGTCTGATGTGGGAATCCACATTCCAGGAATACAGGTATTTAAATCAGTCTCAACAGATGGTTCTGATACTGCTGAAGGGCAGACCTCAGTAATTAGGTGCTGAGACATGGGATTTACACCTTTTTGATCCCAATCCAATCTTTGATGCTTACAAACATATAAATTTGATCTAGTTATTGAAACACTTTAAGCTTATTTTAATGGGTATAAGTAAGCTGTCTATTTAGCATATAGTAAATACTCAGCAAATCTTATAATTATAATGTAGTGGGAATATTTCCACATAAAGAAATAATTTGATAACCTCCCCAGAGTTGGTTATAACATTAACATTAAATAAGAAATACCATTTTGGGGCTTCCCTGGTGGCGCAGTGGTTGAGAGTCCACCTGCCGATGCAGGGGACACGGGTTCGTACCCCGGTCCGGGAAGATTCCACATGCCGCGGAGCGGCTGGGCCCGTGAGCCATGGCCACTGAGCCTGTGCGTCCGGAGCCTGTGCTCCGCAACGGGAGAGGCCACAACAGTGAGAGGCCCGCGTAACGCAAAAAAAAAAAAAAAAAAAAAAAAAAAAAAGAAAAGAAAAGAAATACCATTTTGACCTGGAATTATCTATATTAGAAATTCAAATGTAACAATTTTTCCACTTGCTTAGCATTATAAATCCATACATGAGTGAAGGAATTTGTGTCAAAAATGAGCTTTTAAAAGTCTTTTCAAAACTCCTTCATCATGGTATATACTTATGTTGTTTTCTCTATTTTCCACAAAAGAATAAAACATAACAGAAAGAGAGAGAAATGATCTTAAATAAAGGAATGCTTTGGATAAATTTGTGACAAGATTACTGACACTAAGAACACTAGAAAAATATTAGGCAAATTGTGGAATTTTTTTCTGTGATTTCTAAAATAATGAGATTCTTTTGATTTAAATTGATTATCAGTGAGGGGAAAGTCTAAATACTTTAGTTCTATTTTACAATCTACCCCTCTGCCCTTGTAGACCTAGTAATTAAGTTTCAGCTTGTCACAAATAATTCATGTATTTTATAGGTTTTCTTAAGGCTATAGTATACTCAAAAAAGACAAATAAATATATTTTAACAATATTTAAATGACATATAGCTACACAAATTTTAGTTTCTCCTTTCATCTGTCATCCTCTTAACCTGTATTTTTCTCTCTGAGTCCCATCAATATTATATCTCTTGAAAGAAAAGTACAAAGGCAAATAGAGAATGAAGAGACCAGTAGGAGATTTTGTTCCATCTTTAATGTTTCCAGTATCTAGTTAAGTTAAATACTGAAGGAAAAATCAATTACCTTCTCCTCCACTTTCAACATCAAGAATCCCAGTGTGGTTCTGTCACTTGCTGCTTCTTGTCTTAACTGAGTGGCAATAGCAGTGAGGGAGAAAAAAAAAAAAAAAAAAAATTGGCGTCACCCAGCTGTAGTCTTGGCAGCCAAAAGTAAGTACCTCCTTTATACTTAATAAAAAACAAAGGTTCCAAACCTTAGATTGATTTCAATAAGACCAAACCTTCAGGCAGTATAAATGAATGTAGTTCCAAGATTCTCAGTTTGCTGAGGATAAAATTCCATGAGTTTTCACATAATGAGAAATATGAGCACATAAGTCTTGACTATTCAGGAGTCTAATAACTAGCCTGAAAACAAAGGAACATTTCATGCAAAGATTTTGAAAACTACAAAGGAAATGTGACCTCTTTACAGTTAAAGTTACATTTTGGTTTTGTGCTTTCTCTACACTTTGCATGGAGATATGAGAAACTAAAATTACTAAATGCATAAAGTACTTGAGCCAGTGCAGATTTCAGGCATATAAGCTGATCATAGAATTAAATGTTCATTAGTTGGAACATCCTTTAAATAATTTATTTGTTCCTTGCATTTGTTAGCTTGTTTGCTTGTTTGTTTGCTTGAGTCAACAAGTCTAACCTTGTACCACTGCTGCTATTACCTGGAACTGAAGTGATAGAGACTCATTAATGCAGATTAGTGTCTGAAAGTGAGCAACACTTATAGATAGCAATTCTTGTTTTCCTTTTCCAAATATTCTCTTGAGTGAAGAAAGGCCAAGGGGCTAGTTGCTAGAGGAGAATTAAGCCATCTCAAACAAACAAACAATAGGCTTAATCCTTTTTCCTCTGGTGTTTATAAAGGAGCAGATTACCCATTCTTGGAATAGATGTTCTGCTACTTTGCATTCTGATTATGGTAGCTGATGGCAACAACACAAGCACAGTCCTAAAGTTTAATAATAATGCATATTTTTATTCTTTCAGAAACAGAATGATAAATGTTCACTATATTCAGCACTTTAATCTCTGCTGAGGTGATATATTTCAGACCCAGCAGAAAGAATGCATAAATTGGAATCCCTGTACAGGGAGATTTTTATTACATGAGCATTTTATTACATGATGTAAGAAATGATACTACAGGAGTTTGGCAGGAAGTCAAAACTCATTGTACGAGATCAAATTTAAATATAGTATCATGTTTTAATCTATTTTTGCCTTTGTCAAATTGACAGTCGTCTTTTGTCTTGTAATTAAATATCAGTTTGGACCCTCAGGCCTCTGAGACAAATTGGTTGTATTCTTATATGTTAAACACTGACTTAATTCAGTTTAATTTTTTAATTCTTCTTCCTTTAATTACTTAGTAGCTCAAACTAATAACTGGTTTTGTTTCTTTAAACTTATCGTGTAGTCTTGCCAAAGCAAATTGCTATATCTGATTTCCTGTGAACACTAAGTTGCTTAGCAACTTAAATCTGCCTTATAGTTCATCTTTTTGCATGCTCTTTAATCTTTAAATTTTTATCAGGGTGTAATTTTAGTCATATATCTATATTTCTTCACATTTTTTTTTTTTTATTCACACAATGAGCAGTTTGTTTTCCATTGAGTTTTTGGGTGAGGGTTGATGTGGGACAGGAGACAAAGCGGGAGGGGAGAGAGAGAGAGAGAGAGAGAGAGAGAATATAAAACAGACAGAGTGGGAAAGAGGAAAGAAAAGAATAAGAGAATTCATTTGTAGTATACTATTCTTGAATTTCTTAGCCTCGCAAAATCTTGTTTCTTTTTCACCTTTCATATGTATATGGCTCACATGTTCTGCTTTGTCTTCCAGGTACCAAGGCTCTTGTTTCTAACTTCAAGGAGAGGGGATTTAGTCATCTATAGTGGTTCCTGCACTATTTCATGCATAATTGGCATTCAGGCTCTGAAGACTCTTAAAACAGACCTGATTCAGAGCCTTGTGTGGCTTTATCCCCAGAGAGAAATTATCCCTTTGGGAGGTTTGTCATCTTTGGCAGGAAGAAAATGGTGTTACTATTTTGTACTTTCATTGTGTCGTGGCAGACAGGCAGTGACTTTTCGGCCAGGTCCATAGGCTAATTGTAGAAATGATGGAAAATGTCAGAATTTAAAGGAAAAAAAAAATGTCTTAAAGTAAGTGACAGTTGTCACTTTGCTTATTTTCTGCTATTTTCTATAATAGGCACCAAACTATAAAGGAGCATTTGAAGGAGAATAAAGATTTGTTTCACACTTGCATAATATTGAAAGGAAATGAGCTTTAAATATTGGTGTACATTCCTTCAGAATGTAATTACCCTATATTACCCAATCACTCACTCTTCTTCATCATGGGCTAAAAATAATTTCTCCAGAAACCCTCCGTTCTTCCATACCCACTCTCATAAATGTACACTCAGAGGTGCATTGCTTACAAATCAGGAAAACAAGTGTGGACAGGGAGAGTGAGTGCCCATTAATTTTGTGCTTTCTTTTTGAGAACAACTGCTTCAACCCAGCTATTATTTGTCTCAGGCATGAAAGCAATCTTCAAGCTTAAAACTGTGAACTGTTAGTTTCAACTTTATTTATTTATTTATTAGTTTGGGGCTCAGATTTAAATAAGGCAGTGACAATGCTTGTTTAATGAACACTAAATTAATTTTAGATTTTGTTTATGGAATTCTGAGGGGTTTCTTTGGACATCTATATTTTTCCACCGTGCTTTTTTTCATTTCTTTTTAGAAGCTCTGCAATATATAACTAAGGATTTTTCGGTCAGGTTTCATTTCTTCTGGATCTCTGCATTTGCAAAATTTCTATCATTTTTTAAATGAATGGTACATGAAAGTGTCTTTTTCTATGTTCATTGAAGCAGAATGGTTTCGTCCAGCGCAAATATCACCTATCTTGATAGCTGCATATGCATATTAGCAGTCTCAGTCCTCTTCCAAACTGCTCTCCTGGTGATTTGAGTGAGTAACCTAAAGAGAAGTGTGTGGCCATATATGCCTGTAAACAGGTCTGTCAACATCAAACCACGTGGTTTCCCCCAGCCCCCATCATCATCTTCCTTTCCTGGTTGTTTACAATTATCCTCATCCAGGGTGTCCAAAACCACTTGAAGAAACCATCCGTCTGCCATTATCTGAGAAGTAAAACCTAATATCCATACACTGGAGCTATATTTGGATGCTCCCAAGTGTTTAATTCTTTGAGCACCAGAAAAGAGGTCTGGTTCCAGTTATAAATAGGAAGAGTACTTTCTTCCCTACTTTAAGCCATACCATGTCCCTGGACCTCTAAATCTCTTTGTGCTGGACACTCACAATGTGAACACAATGGTTCATCAATGTTTCCCCCAAATTCCTTGTGGCCTGTGTAAGGACAGTTACCAACACCTTACTGAACCTAGCTTCTATATCACTGAGACTTCTTATTCCATTCTACCTAATACTACAAAAGCTCCTGTGCCTTCATTTCTTCATTTGAAATTAAGAAATTCTGGGACTTGTGTATTCAATAGGGGTGAGGGGAAGGGTGTTTCCTATTTGTAGCAGCCCGCCAAAACCATGCCTAATACAGGGGCATATCTATTTTTTGTAAATGGAATTAATCTCCAAAAGAGCTCAGGATTGTGAGATATAAAATGTAATCCCCAAGGCAGTTTGGCTTTTCTGCTTGGTGATGACCTGTTACAGCAGTGAGTGATGAAACTTGCTTCTGGCAATGGAATTTAGGTCAGTTGGAAGGGTCTGTCCTCTCTCCATTATAGAGGGATACATTCCAGAAGAAATTAGCTGCAGTTGGTATATCAACTTTCTAAAACTGCTTCCTCTCACCAGTGAGGATATTCTTTGATACAGGTTATATTTCTCTCTTATACTTTCTGCCAAATCTTTTCTGGGCTAAGATATTGTACACTGTTTTTACCTTTTAGGAAAGACTTACCAATCAGACAAGGAAGGTTCCAGAAAAAGTCAGTTGCCAAGAAAAATCAGTGAAATTCTTGGGTGGATATTTGGCATCGAAGCTAAGAAAATCTCATTTTTTTAAAAGTTTTAGTGTTTTTCTTTCTTTTTTTTTTTCTTTTAAAGAATCTCTACTGATAGAGAGCCAGCTAGTGAATGGATATGGATTAGAAAAAATAATCACTCAAACTGATATGTTCCCAACACTCTTCAAAAGTGGACCCATACAAAGAATATCCTTTGGTTCATTATAGCTGTCACTGCATAGAGTGCCTGGCACTCTCTGAAATGTCACCCTGCCTCTACATGACCTGATATGCAGGAGATATCCTTTTAAAAAGCTACCCCATGGGTGACTGTTAGGCTTGATTTTTTACAATTGTTTCCCAGCAGCTCATTGCTTTATCACATCATTTGATGTTGCAGTACAGTGTATCTTTCAAATATTTATTCTGAAACCTAGCTTCAATTACCCTACTTTAACTTACTGGATAATGGGGGAAATCTTGAACCTGGGTATATTATTAATATGGCACAAGAAATATTTCATTTGGCATTCTTGTTTCTGTCTAGAAACTCATGATAGAAAACCTGACCTGGCAATTTCATGTTAGATATTAGTTACATAAGATACAAATTTAACAGTAGGAAATAAAATGTTTTATTCACATAGCTCTTCAAAAGATGTCCAGTTTTTGGTCTAGCTTGTTTGTACATTGCCGTCCTTGTTTTCATGCTTCTTGATATGGGTATGTTGTACTCTACATTGCAGGCTGTGTACAAGATAATCTGCTCTAGTATGGGAAAAGTACCAGAAATTTTATTTCTGTTTATTTTCATCCCATCTTATTTTAAAATTGATTTTATGTATATTTTATAATATTTATAAAGAATAAAAAAGGTAGTGTGTGTTTATTTTATAAGTTAAATATGCATATGTGGGTAGTGTGTGCAAACTTTTTTTTTTTTACTATGAATGTGTAATCAAAAAAGGTAAGAAACATAATTGATGGCAATCTTTCAAAACTGTTTTTCTAAGTGATGTGTTGATAAATGTACAGCATTCCTGTGATGCAAGAAGATATATAGTATCAGTTTTGTGGAGCATGACTTGAATTTTTTTCTTAAAAAGTACATGTTGGGGAAAGGTTCATATAATTTAACTAAAAAACAACATTCCAGAATCTTGTGTACATTTTTAGGTTAGGTCTATTTAGCAGTGTTCCCAAATAACCAACTTAGGAACACAGGTAGTAGTGTTTTTTCCAGTTGAAAGAGTGTTGCAAAGATTGAAAAGTGGGAAGACAGAAGAAAGCAAGGACAGGTGTTCATGTTAATTAAAACTGTTTAATCTGTGTCTTGATTATAAGTAGTGGTTGATGCATTGGAAACTGGCAAACAATGTGCACAAATCCCATTCCTGAGAGGTCTAATTATTTTTAAAGAAGTTTAATAATTCTGAGTATACTGTCAGTCAGAAGTCATATTCGTTCAGTTGGCCTCTGGTGGTGATTTGTTTAAAATAGCCAAAGGACCTTACCATGTTGCATTATTTCAAAATATATACAAAGATTCAGTGAACCAAAACTTTACTTCTCTTTCAACTGCCATATTGCAAATCCATCATGTATTTCTTTTATTTTTTTTTAAGAGATAAAGATAGATCCATTAATTCAATGTGACCCTAGGAGTGAAATTAAACTACCATTTTCACAACCAACAACAAAAACCCATGGGGTCAATTATAAGTTATTGGTCTGCTTTGTTGATTGTATCTTCTAAAGTGTAAAGTACAGTATATCATTTGCCAATATTCAGTTATAATTAAGTTTTTCAGCATGTGAGCATCTACTAATTAGGAGAAAAATGCAAATTTGCCTTATCTCTAACAGAATAAATCAAATTAAAGAATGAACTTACAAAAAACTATAATTTTAGAATAGCATCTTAAAACTCTCATGTTATGTGATTATAAAAATGACTAAATATAACAGAAAAATTATGAAATTAATATAAAACATTTTTTGCAGTTACATTTTAGCTACAATAATTCTCATGGACAGACTAACATTGTAAAAAGTTTTTGAAAAGATTATGTAACACAGAGTTAAATAATGAAAATACAGCTTTAAAAATAGTTAATTACGTGTAAAGACTATTGTTACTTTAACTAGCGGTTAGGATGTATATTTTTTCTTAATGATCAGCACATCACAAATCTGGGGGAGAATTTTTCCATGAGCCTTAAAATATCTTAACAATTACCCACAACAGTAAGCAATAGTTTAATATATACCCCCAAAATAAGAAATGAGGTATCCTGCAGATTAATTTTTATAACATGGAGTCAATTAAATAGATATTAAATAAACTCCATGTTATGTAACATCAAAAAAGATTTAGCAACATATTCCAGAAGATAGCTTTTCTTTTTATATCATATTCTCTCATGCAATAAATCCTGTCCAATTTCCTGTCATCATATACCTTGGCTCCAGCCCTTTTTCATTATTTCTATCACCAGAGACACTGCATTTGCTTCTGTTGTAGAGCAATGATGTCCTTGTTGGCCATTCTTTCACCATATTATTGTCCTTTGTGACCTACCAATTTTTCATATGCTGAGCACGCACACACACAAATCATTATTCTAATGAGAAGATAATCAGTTTTCTACTCTTGCTTTATAAGCTACTGTGGGTCTCATATGTCTTCAAATGGAAATTGCAGTACAAATCCTAATGGTGGGTTCTATGACTATAGTCATAGGTAATAAAGCCTCTCTGACAATGGAAATTATGATAAAGGGTTCCCAAAGGTTATTTCAATTTACTATTGGTATTTTCAATAAGGGGTAACTCTCATAGAAATTTATATGATTCTCTTTTTAAAAAACTGAAACAAAATCAAGGAGCAAGAGTTTGCAAAGAGGGTACTGTGTTGGGAAAGAAAATTACAAAAGGGAGTAAAATGTATTAAATATACAGTGTATGCTAGAAACAATGCTAATATTTTTATATAAATTATTAAATCTTCACAAATGGTTTTAAAATTAACATTTCTTGTTTTCATACAAGAAAAAGAAACTGAGGCTAAAGATCATAAAACGCTTTACTCAATGGTTTAATTCAACTCCTATGTTCAGTTCTTATAAACTAATCTATATATAATCACTCATAACTCAGCCATGACCACCTTTGCATTATCAAGAAGACTATGACATACAAATTAAATTCTGAGACAAGTGAGAATATACAAAGTCTATTACCATCTTTTGACTCATGTACATCTTCTATAACACTTTTTGGACATATATCGTATGCTAAGCACCATGAAATGTACCCGCAGGAAAAATAAAAATTCAAAGTATTTTTGGAGGCATAGTTCAGAGTCAGTGTTCTAAGTGATGAAAGGGTGCATAGAGAAGAGGTTATTGGTTTGCAAAGAAGGATATCTTGTTATAGGCAATAGGAGAGGGATTTGATTTGGTTTATAAATAGATAAATTTTGACATCTATCTTGAATGATGAGTATGAGTTTGTGGGCAAATGGGATGGAAGAAGTTACTCTAGATAGATGAAAACATGTTTTTAAGAGATTGCATAGAATGCCTAAAACTGTACATGTACATAGGGAATTTAAGTATGAAAAGTGGGCAAAGACAAGATTTCTCAGAGCTTATAGTTCATGGTAAGGAGTTTGGACTACACAGAGATAAAATGATAGTAGTAGAAACTGAGAAAGACTATCCAGGAAGCAGAAATAAAATGCCATAGCAAGGATCAAGCTTGAGAAAACAAAGTGCTTGAGAAAACAAAGGCAGGTTAACTGTTGCAATAATCAAGATAAGTTGCCCTTTAGAATTTGAATTGGGACAACTGCCATACAGATAGAGAAGCAGAACTCAGAAGTTCTCAAGATAAAGTTAGGAGGTATGATTAAGAAGACTTCATGACCAGTTACATGGTGTGAGGACGAGGCAATTGTTGATGGAGCACCCCCAAGATTCCCAAGATGCACAAGAGAGGGTGATGAGTTCCAGTTGGGTGTAGCTGAGTTTGAGATTCTGTGAAACATAAAAAGAGATAACAAGTAACAGCCACATATGTGGTCTAAAATATGGTCTAGATTGGAAAGAAAATTCAGAATCTGCAATGATAGTTAAGTTTTAGTCATAAAGAAAGCCAGCAGGAAGGAGTATTGCAAAGGAAACCAGGAAGGAAAAGATGGCCAAAAGTTGAATTTATGGAAATTCAGCATTTAAGAGTCATTAGGAAAACACAGTAGATAGCAGGAAGAGAACCACATAGTCTCAATGAGAATGAAGTAAAGAATGGGAAATGTTACAGGGAGAAGGAAGTGGTTCATTGTGTTAAATAGTACAGTGGTTCATTATTATGAAGATAATGGATAAGTGGTTCATTGATTTTGGCATTTAGATCATTGAAGACCTTAGTGGGAACAGTTTCAGTGAAAGTAGTAAGAATGTAAGTTATCTGTTCTGGGCCTCCTCAACTGAAAAAGAAAAGTGGTAGGGCAATGAGGATAATCTTTTTCAAGGACTTGAGTGTAAGAATTGATAAAGATAATTTGATTTATATGGGTTACATGTTTAATGTTTTCTTTTTCTGTCTCCTCGAGATCTGAATGTATTATTAAAAAGTCTGCATAGAATCTATATTTAGATTGGAGAAATGACTTTTAAAAAGATAAATATTGACACCTAGATGATGTAGTGTTCAGTTTTTCCTGAAAACGAATGATAGGGTGAACATTAGGTAGATACTTAAATACTCATCTAACTTTTTCAGTAACATAATTTCAGTGATATAATATTCACTTTTTCCCCACAATACTCTTGCATTTTAAAAATGCCATTTAGACAGCAAGTTTCTATAATATAGTTTTGCTTTGCCACTTTGTCATCTTAAACTATTATATATCTTCTAAATAAAAATGTTTTCTTTCTATCTTCTAATTTAAAAAGTATATCATAAGCTTCTAATGTATATAAAATATATTCACATATCGTAACATACATATAATGTTAAAAATATGAGCAATCTTCAATAGCAGAGAGTTGAAAGTGACATGCCGTAAGAATCAGAAATTCTAGGATTTGAATCCTTATTAGTCAAAGAATTAGCATCTAAATCTTTATCAGGTTACTTATCCTCAGTTTCCTCGTATGAAAATAGGGAATTAATTTCAAATATACTTGTGATGATTAAATAAAATAATTTATGTAAAACCTTTGCACAGTTTCTAAAATATATGTTCACCCTTTCAAAATTTTCTATCCCAGCAGAGTACCTGAATTCTAAACAACTGCTCCTAATCGTTTTTTCCCCAAAACAAAAATCTTTTCTTTTAAAGGAATAGGCTAAGGATAAATGTTGCTTAAAGAGCCTTAGGGAATTTAATTTTTAGAATTTCCAATGCTTGACAAAGTATACATTTCATAGTAAGAAAAATTACTTTTAAAATGACTCCCATAAAATATTTTTGTACAACTAAATATTTTATATGGTAAAACCCTAGAATAATCTTAAAGCAGTGCTGCCCAATATTTTTCACATGAGAACAAACATAGAAAATATTATTCTTTTTAATTTTTATCTATACTGTCTAATACTACAGGGAAATGAGCTATCTATGAGTATTGGTAAAACACTTTTTCACCTTCATGTCAAATATTATGATAAAAAATTCTAAAAAGACATTGGGGAAGATAATATATATTGAATTTGTTTAAAATTCCAAACAAAATGTTTGCTTTCAGATTTCAAGTTTCTTATCCAATGAAAATCTAATATTAAATATTCAAAATATTGATGAATCACTGATTTCCAGAATTTGAATTTGGCGTTAGGACTGTAATTCTGAAGTTATCTCAGACACCACAAAAACAACACATCAGCAGCAAATGGAGAACATTTTGTTTGAAGACAAAGATTCAGGGCTTCCGCATTTAATAGGAATCCCCAATTGACCTCTCCCTCTCCCCACTAGCCATACGTAGGGTTGGCCTGCCTCCTTCTTGACCACTGAAAGAGTGGTATTCTTCAGTCACTCCACCAGTCCTGTTAGGAATCAGTGTACTCCATGGAGGGTTCCTGAGGCAGATGTTGAGGAAATAGAGCATCTCCCAGGCCAATGCCCAGGTAGGAGGCTCAAACTGCCTTTGCAACAGTGAGCCAGGGGATCAACCTCTTCAAGGACACCTGCACCCTACATGCAGAACATAGATGGGCAGGTCTGAACTAGAGTAAATAGGAAATATTGATACAATGAAATAAATAAAAATATATCCAAAGGAATAAAACTCTGGAAAATTATCAATACTTCAAAATTCGGCATGGACTAAAATGGAATGCAGTTTGAGGATTTCCCCATGACTTATTATAATAAATAAGCAATAATTTACAGAGAGTTCTACAGTTTTCAAAGCACACTTTATCTCATTAAATACTAAAAACAAAGCCCATTCAGTAGGAAAGATGGTATTATAAGAATTTTAAAGTTGAGGAAATGGGGAAGTGAGAGATCTAGAAATTAAATGACTTGCCCAAACGTTAAAAAGGCCTGTAGGGGGGCTTCCCTGGTGGCGCAGTGGTTGAGTCCACCTGCCGATGCAGGGGACACGGGCTCGTGCCCCGGTCCGGGAAGATCTCACATGCCGCGGAGCGGCTGGGCCCGTGAGCCATGGCCGCTGAGCCTGCGCGTCCGGAGCCTGTGCTCCGCAGCGTGAGAGGCCACAACAGTGAGAGGCCCGCGTACCGTAAAAAATAAATAAATAAAAATAAATAAAGATGAAAGGCCTGTAGGTAGCAGACACATTGCTAGAATCCAGTTAATCTCAGTTATTCTAGCTAATTATGGAAAATTCTACCATGAACTATATCTGCACACAATTTTATGTTCTTGAAAATTTAGTAATGAGGTATTCAAATTGTGGAAACTATGTTAAATTGTCCTTTCTCACTCTTCTCTCATATACTTTAAAAATTATGACTGTGATGCATAATTGCTGTCTAAAGAGAAAGGACAAGAAGCTTTGAGTTCTTAAGTTACATATTCCAGGCACACATGACGAAGGGGGCAGGGATAAGTCCCTTTCTCATGTCAGTTTAGACTTGGCATGAGGGAGTATACAAGGACTGTCAGAATTCACTCAACTGCTGCAGAAAGCCTGCCAGCGTGCTTCATGCTATTCTTAAAGGAATGAGCAAAAAAAGTTCCAGGTCTTTCCCAAGGTTTTATGGAGACTAGCCAGAGTTCTGGGATTCAGAATGGGTTGATGATTTTCTCATCTGTCACTTGAGCTGCCCTGACATTCAGAAACTTTGTACAAGTCCTTCTAGGTGTAAATTTAAGGTCATTAAATGACTCTAAATATAGTTTGAAAAAATTAAGGCCTGCCTCATATTACTGCCCCCAAAATAATGGCTGGGGGCATATGAAGGCTTTTCAACTATATCTATTAGAACAGAGATCTTCACTAGTTAAGTGTAGATTGCTTCTTTTTTTTTCCCCCCCTCTCCATAAATACTTTGTAATTTTATTAAATGTAGACATTTTCAGATATATGCATATAGGCCTTTAGATGGAGTAGGGAAGAGTTGCTAGTTTAACTTATCGCTAGAGATATTTCAGAAATCTCTTTTTATCAAGGTCAAAACTGTTCCCACAGTTATAGCTAACTGAAATGAATATTCAAGATCCCATGTTTTTGAGGGCTGGGTTGCTGGTAGTTTGGCAGCATTTTAAGAAGACTTCTGATGGAAGAAATGTTGATATCACTACCAATGATTTTTTTAAAGTGTCAATATGCATCTAAAATACTCCAAAATAACACTCATCCTCCTATGAAAGCAAAGTGGGTGGACATGTCCTCCACATTTCCATAACTAACCATCAGTCTCTCCTTGAGGCAAACATAAATCATTTTTTAAATTTATTTCTCTTCCAGAGTGTCTGTAATATTTGTTTTAATTAGATCTCATCATTAAATTCATAATGAAAACAGGTAGTTGGGACTGGGAAGTAAAACTAATACAGTCAGCCCTTGGTATCCACGGGCCGACAGATATCAAAATTTGTGGATGTTCAAGTCCCTTATGTAGAATGGCTTAGTGCACATATCAGCAGATATGGAGGGCTGACTGTAAATTATTTCTGTGCGATAGCTGGGATACAAATTCCCCTTGAAGATCCTACAGATGAAGGGAATTTTTCTTCTAATTACACCATTTGCTTCCCAGAGCCTAAATTTGCCTGATGGGATAATGAAGAGGGTAAATACACCACTGAAGCTAAGGTCATATATGAATTGAGGAAAATCTTTGATAACATGGTTGAGTCTGTGGAAAGTATCCAACTCTTCTCTATCCAATAAGCATTGATTTAAATCAAATATACTAATGACTTAAACTTTTACCCTGCCCTACAGAACAATAGGGTTTTGTACAGGAGCTCCATAAATATTTATGTGACAAAATTTCCTTGAATTCCTAATTTATATAACTTGTAATTTAAAAACCATTCTACTTCTAAAACATGTATTTCCATTAGTTCAGATTTGCAAAATGTTTATGTTACGTAGTATATACAGTAAATGTCTTTTATATTGCAAAAAACATTACATTTTTCAGATGTGAAAAATGAATTAGTCCTGCACTGTAAGTGGTGACAAATTTTCTTGTTTGTTGTAATTTCAATGAATAGCTACAGTAAGCTTCCTTGGCACAACTCAGAATAGCTCATATGGCTCTGAATGCAAAAACTTCAGTTGTTGTGAAGAGACCAGTACCGTATTAAGGAAATGAAATCACAATTTTAAGATTCTGGAAGACAAATACTGGTATCAAGAATTTTCCAGTAGGATGCCAATATGGTTCAAAATTACTCATGATATAAAAAGGTTTTGCCATGCTAGCAAAAATGATTTAATTATATAATTAAAGCTAAACTTTTTAGAGCTAAATCAAAAGTTTGGAATTATTATAAGCTCAAAAGTAGTTAATTACATCACAAGACTATCAAAATATTAATGGGAAATTTGAGTGAATACAAGTATAATATCTTGTCAACAAAAGGTGAAAATGTTATTGTTCTCTTTGGCCCGTCCCTGTAGTCTGGAGACTGTGTTAAAAATTATCTTGACAAAATTATATGATAGCACATACAGACAAAGTTTCCAAGCAGTCAAAGGAAAACACACCTGACAAATTCATTGTAAGAACTAGAATAAGTTAGGAGAAGATAAAATTTGTGATGACCAACGTCATGTTTTTCAAACAATAAAGGGCTTTATTGTGAAAAACAGATGAATCTCATTCCAAAAGATGATTGTTGGGCAAATAAGGCAAAGCAACATTATCTAAAGAAGATTGTAGAAATTAGATTTGTTCTTCAAATGAAAAGGCCATTCTAGGTATCGTGAATTCCCAATCTATGGAGGGGATAAAGAAGAATTTGGAATCAGATAATTGTTTGTAGAAGAAATGATTCAGATATTGGTTTAAAGTAGATGAACTTAAATGTCCCTTCTTACACTGAAGTTCTCTATGTAAAACTTTTTATAAATATGTCTTTACCATCTGGAATGGCTGCCACCCTCATGTTTAATTGGGACAGCCAATCAAATTCCAAGGTCTCTTTTCAGATGGAAATGTTTTTAGTAAATTGAATTTCTTATTTTAACAGAACAGATTCCTGTAGTCCTCATGATTGCAATAAACCTTCTGTGATATTTCTTCTGTTAAAAGAGCTAAGTAATTTCAAGATGCTTATCTAATTATCACACTAATCATCTACTGTAAGAAGAGTATAGTTTAATTTGTTGTTGTCAGTATTTACTGAGAACCTATTATGTATAAGGCAGATATAACAAAGATTATTTGAGTTAAGAACAGTGCCATAAAGGTGCAAGAAGGAAAAAATAAATAAAGAAAAAGGAAGAATGAAAGAAAAGAAACAAAGCTTATCTCATCAGAAAATGAAGAAAAGCTTCATGAGGGGATGACAAGGGAGATGATATTTAAAATAAGTATGAGAGATGGAAATTATTTGAATTTGCAGAGACAGAGGAAACAATCCAAGTATAGGAAACAGCTGGAGGAATTGGAAAGGAGGAAAATATAAAGCACATAGTAAGTTGGGACTTCAATAAACTGAAAAACAACTCTGGAGATGTGATTGTAGGATCTCAGATGTGGCTTTGTTAAGGCTTAGACATTTTGTACTTAATTCCACAGGCAACAAGGAATGATTAAGGGCTTTGAGTAGATGTGCCATAGGATTACCCTTAGAAAGGTTAATTTTATGAATTATGTGGCATGGATTAAAAGGGGGGAAATCCTGTCTTCAGAATAACCAGTTATGAGCTTACTAAAATTATCTAAGAATTTTGAAAAGGTGGTGCTAGTTGGAAAAGAGAAATGTATTTTTTGTTCTTAAGTCATGTTTGGAAACCCTGGAATGCTCTTGGTTAGAAAAGATGCCACTAAAAGAGCTCTTGTAACCATTTTGGCCACCAGATGTACAGAAACGAACTTTATCTTTTGAAGCATGTACAAATACTCTTGGTGATAAATGACACTTGATTGGAAACACTACTTAAAAACAAAACAATTGCTTCTCTTTGTGATGCTTGATGTGCTTGAGTAAATAGCCCCAAGTCTATATTGATCTTGAGAAAGAAATATTTATTAAATATTTGAGAGGCTTCACTGGCATGAAAAAATGATTATGACTACCACTGCAAGTGGTGGATGTGGACCCATAAATAGAATATTTAATGTACTTAATATCAAGTGCTGAAAGGGTTTTCATTTTGTCCCTAGTGCATTGAAAGTGTTTTAAACTATAGCATTTGATGGGTCCTGTCACTGTACTTCTGCCATGACCCCACGGGACCATCATTCTGTTCATCTCTTTCAGTACATTCTTACTTATAATAATGAACTAAAAGGCAAGCAGAGCCATCCAAGGTTTGGATAAATAAGAAAGAACCATGTAGTCTTAAAACTGAGAGTTCAATTGACTGTTCATAGAACTGTTTAAAAACTAGTATGACAACATGTTTTAGGGCTTAATCACGGCATATGGATCAAGGACACAAAACTATTCATGTGGCATGCTTGTTATTCTAAAGCAGTCCTTGGAAACTTTCCTTTCCAAGTCATGAAAAATCTGTTTTCAGACATATCATCAAGTTAATAAAATGAAATTGCATGCACGCCTTACTTTACTCCCATCATCATCCACATTATTAGGAAGTGAGTGTCATCATCAAGTAGGATTTATTAAAAGCTCGCATGCACTAAGTGCTTTCATTTTAAATTCAAGTGAGGATTCCCTTACATATTTTACATGCAAATTTTGAAAGTATGTCTATTCTTGAGTTTTTATGAGTTTTTAGAGTCTGATGTAATTTCTGAATTATTTGCTCCTTATAATTGGGTGTCCATTGTAGCAGACTAGCCAAACTTCTTCCATTGCAGACAGCTGCTTGTCTTCTACTAGCTTTTTTTTCTATTTAAGAAATAATTTTAATAGGTGTTACAGTTAATGACACTACAGGATAGTGTGATATGTTTCTGTTACCTGCTAGTCAAAGTGAGATCCATGGGCCACATTTTGAGTAGCACTGGCATCACCTGGAAGCTTGTTAAGATGCAGCATCTCAGGCCCTAGCCCAGAGCTACTGAATCTGAAGCTGCATGTTAATTAGATCCCCATGTGATTCATATGCCCTGTGGTCCCGTAAGGTTTGAGAAACACCACTATATTTAGTTTGCACTGTAAACTAGTTTGAAATCAAATTTTCATAGTCAAGTTTTGTAACAATAAATAAGTTGGGTGCTCTTCTCTGCGAATATAAAATATAACCGTACAAGTATGGTGAACGTTACGTTTTTATTCGTAAGATTGCTGAACCACTCAGGTGAAAGTTATTATACAAATTAATTATTCCTTAAGTGATAGTTCCTGAGGGTAATTCTAGCACTTTCTCTTCCTAATATCCACTGATACTTTCACCTTTGCAAGGCAATTTTTTAAGTGGTGTCATCTGTTAAAGAAATGCAGTATTCATTCGTCACAAATGAGAGTGGACAGTGTGGGGCAGCAGACAGAGCACAGGATGGAAGGTGAGAAGAAATGGTTTACAATTTTAACTCTGTTTTGTGTTAGTGATGTTCTGTAAGGCAAATGAAACACTTCAGAGTCTCAGTTTCCTCGTATTTAAAATGAGGAGGTAAGTTTGAACGAGAATGTATCTAATGTTCTCAATTATAAAATTTTAAGAATAATATTCACAGTAAGAGTTTTTATTCATGTCTAATTATAAGCGCACATTGAAATCTTGATATTACAAGGGTTTCATGGATATAAGTAGGAAAGGGCGTTAAGGTTAAAGATAACGAGTTTTGGATTCAGACACGCCTGCCATTTACAGAAAGTTGTTTGGCTCTAAGCAATTTATTTTTCGTACTTAATATATCTATGGTGCTGTTGTGAGAATTAAATGAGAGAATATATGTACTATATCCCCTATATAGTGCCTTATACATAAAGGTCATTAGTAATTGGCTCTTATAATTACTTTTCATCTTCTATAACTAAGTAGTGAAATAGAACAAGTGTATTTATTGATAATGCTTTGGAGGACATTACATTTAGATATGAATGCCCACTGTTCTTCATAACATTGGTATCCACATTATATAAAGGGTTACTAATTTTAAAATGCTTTCACATCCTTAAGGATAATCCAACAGAAAATCAAATATGCCTCTAATTACAAGAGTTTTTAAACTGAATATATTCACCTGATAATGTTCTTGATCCTAGAATAGCTATTTATGGTTCTAAGTTATTTGATATTATCAGTTGACTTCTGCTGGCTGCTGAGAGAAGGGCATAAATAAAATGTATAGATCTGTGGTCTGAAATAATGACTGCTCAGTATAATCACCTGTGAAGGTTTAAAAATACCCATGCCCAGGCCGTATCTGCAGAGTTTCAGAATAAATTGGTCTGGGGTAATTCGCGGGCATCAGGTTTTTAAAAGCTTCTATGTAATTCTAGTATGCTACTACAGTTGAGACTCTGGAGAAGATAAGCTCTTGAATTCATTGTTGGCAAATGCTATAAATGAACAAGAATATATTGACAGATTTCTTAAACATGAAATTCAAGCCCTGCCAACAACTTATATGTGGGTATACTTATTATGCACAAACATGCTCACCCACCAAATTTAAGGCAATACTTGGTAAAATCCAAACAACATATTTTAAGTGATAAAAAACAAACCTCTAAATAACAGCAGGAAAAGTTATTTAAGGATAATTATTAATTAGAAGCACCACTCTTTGAAATGATTTGTTGTTATAGGATCTTCCTATTGGTTTATGTATTATTACAGTTCTTCATTTAAAAATGTTTTATGCCATTTTCAATCTTACACAAATTTAGGATATGCATCATGACAGTTACAAAAAGTATTAATTAAATGATTCTATTAGGATATTCTAATATTATAAATATTTTCTTTAGTTACTATTTAAATATAGAATCATATTTGCAGTTTGGATTTTTCTTCATTGTTGACATATCTTACAATGTTTATAACTGCTCATACTTAAATATTCAAAGTTGAGCAGGATACAGTTGCTTATTTACAAATAAGCAAGACAGAAAATGTACCATAGTTTGATCAAAAGAAAAGCTAGAATAAGACAGTTTTAATATTGTATATTGTGGCCACTGGTGCCTTCTAATAACAAAGAATAAAATCAGCTCCTCTCTTGCATGATTCACATCTTGTTTCTACACGACTGATGATTAGCAGGTGTCCTCAATGTGGAGCTTTTCAGTACAGTTTTTCTTAGTACATTTGAATTTTCTCCAGAAGTTTTTGTATTTTGTTCATAGTATTTTTACTGGAGAATTTTTCTTCCAACGTAGATATTAGACATTTTTCAAAAGCCTTCTGACTCTTAAGATTTAGATGGACTCAGTCCTAAATTGGTGCAGCAAATGATTCTCATGGAAACTTTGAATGTAATTATCATATTATGTCTTTGTGTATCTCTCTATCTCTCCTGTGTGGGTGGTTGTGCAATGCACATGTGTGTAAACTTTGTAAAGTAATTATTTGGTTTTAAATTTTATGAAGTGCAAAATGGTTTGTTCAGGTGATTGAACTATAAATCTGTTACAGATTTAGCAGAAGAAAAAGTAAAGGTAGTTACATAAAGAGAATCTTCCTAGACCAAAGTGAAGTGAAAACAAGGGGGGCATTAATATATATGTGCACATGTGACTGTATGAGTGTACAGAGATATGTGGATGTATGTATACACACACATATGTGAATCTACTCATAATTGCATATACTCACCCAATTTTGAGATATTTTGATATGTCCATATTAACGAAGGTTTTTATTGTTGTTAAAATGGTTTTAAAATTAATATCCTTGTTTCTATCTTATATGTATAGTTAGAATTTTATTCCATTCTTAAATTTTATTAACTTGTATTTTTATATAATATTTAAAGATAACTATCAAAAACAATTAAAAAACTGCATTTTTAAAAATTCTTTTGGATTCATCTTCAAAGATAAATGGGTTTAGGATATAGAGAACAATTTATTTTTTGTCATTTTTTTCCTTAAATACTGTAATTCATTGATAAAGTATGATAAGAGATTAGGGAGTGGACAAAATAAATCAAATAAAAGCTCTATTTGATTACAAATAGAATCATGTGTTTCAGCTCTTATTTTAGATAGGCTGATTCTCATCCATAGAAAATAAATTATGAACCCATAAATATATACTTAAAAGGAGAGCCTGGGATAAAAGTCAGTTCTTTGCCTTCATATCTAACTAAGATACTTTAATTTCAGTAACTCTCTATTCCAATCTTTCGGATTTCCTGTGTCACACTCCCAGAGATCCAGATTCAATGTGCATGATACATATTTGTACTCCTCAGGCTTTTATTGGTGCCAAAAATAAATATTGGTTTTATTCCTGCTTAAAACATCCTGAAATATGTCCGAATCATAAAAATTAAGAATAAATTTACTTTGGAGTTATCTTGTGGTAATGAAAGTATTTTGTTTAAAAACATTTATTTTAAACCTTATATGTTTTTATCCAAATCAATAATCAAAAGTAGCCATCATTTTTGTAATTCCTATTTGCTGAAATTTTAAACCAGAGATACAAATCCCAGCCTTTATGCGATAGCCAACAATGTTCATTTTTATTTAATACTGGAATCTCTTTTCATAATGTAAGAATATTTTTAAGAAAAGTAATTCTAAAATTGTAAGTTAAATAAAGGATTATTTTATTTTATTATTTGAAGAATATCTATTAAAATGCCTCTTAGGAAAAATAATTTTATCATAATAAATAATTTTGTGAGTGACGAGAACATCAAATTAAACATGAAATACAATGGAAATTCCACTACATCCTGAACAATACAAGTGTGCTATTGCTACTATCATTCAACTTTTTTTTTTGGACACTCTAGTTGATGCATGAATACAATAAAAGATATAAAAGTTTTAACTATTACAAAGGAGAAGAAAAAGTATTCACCATTTGCAGACGATATAGCCTCAAAGTTCCAAGAGAATCAATGAACAAACAATTACAATTAATAAGAGAATCTTCTCTATCAAGGTGGATGGATTCAAGATCAACATCCTCAAATCAATACTGTTACTTTGTATCAATAACAACCAGTTAAAACATAATAGAAAAATAGTCCCATCCAAAATAGCAATACGTGAGAATACTTCTAACAAGGAACGCACAAAAAGAGTCACTGAGCTAAGAATAGTTACTGAAGAACTATTCATCTGTAACAATGATAACAAAGAATCACTATTAAAAATGACAGATTCTTGTTCCCAAAATGTTGCTTTAAAAATTAGTATTTCTGGGCTTCCCTGGTGGCACAGTGGTTGAGAGTCCACCTGCCGATACAGGGAACACAGGTTCGTGCCCCGGTCTGGGAATATCCCACATGCCGCGGAGCGGCTGGGCCTGTGAGCAATGGCCGCTGAGCCTGTGCGTCTGCAGTCTGTGCTCCGCAGCGTGAGAGGCCACAACAGTGAGAGGCCCGCTTACCACACACACAAAAATAAATAAATAAATAATATTTCTAAGTTAAATTATACTTCCCCACTGACTTTCATAGCAATATTAGAGATGTATTTTCGACCCTTGAACAACAGGGTTTGAACTGAGCTGGTCCACCTTCTGCATGATCCCATCCCTGGGGATGTTTGAATCTGCAGATGCCAAACAGCTATGGAGGAACTGCCCACATGGAGGCACGACTCTAAATTATTGGAGCATTTCTGACTGCACAGAAGGTCGCCCCAAGCCGCAAGTTGCCAAGGATTCTCTGTAATTTCTACCAGAAACTACATCCCTTCAGCATAGTATTTACTCTTAAAGTTCCTCTTTTAATGAAAAAAAAAAAAAATACTACCATCAATAAGAGGTTAAAATGGTCATTTCTAGTCATGGACCATGCAAGGGAGGCCGTTCTATAAAGAGTTATCCTCAGCATTACAATCCATGTCAGAGATGCATATAAATAGTCTGCATATACCTCAAATAATATATATTATACCAGAACCTCATAGTAATGATACCACTGGCAATAGTAGATACACAGTCAATATCTGATTATTTAAATAAAGATGGGATATAGTTTATACATTTCTTAAAAAGTGATTCGTTTGTCATTAAAGACAAAGCAGGACAGACATCACACCAAGTTTAGATTATCCCTACCTGGTCTATTTCCTTTAGGTCTATTCAAGGATATATCTGGGTAGCAGTAGCTTATAGCTTGTGAACAAGTCATGGTTGATGGTCATGGACAAGCTAACTGAATATGAAGGAGAATTTTAATTATTGTCACTAGAGAGGGCTTCATTTACTACTTTATTCTTCCAGTCCAAATACCTCCTACATCTCAGGCACTTTGATGAAGTTGTGAAAAATAACAACAAATTTTTTGTTATATTTTTTGATTGCTTGTTTGTTGATTTTATTTTTTTGTTGATTTGCTTAGCTGCATAGTTTCTTCACTTCAGAATCTAACAGTACAAGTGATAACAATAGTGTTAAAAATATTTTGGTAGAATTTTTTTTTTCCTAAGAACACACTATAAGGAAAAAACAACCACCTTTCGAGTAGAGTAGAAAATTCCAGTCCGTTACTAAGAGCTTACACACACACACACATACACATGCATGTAGGCAGATCCAGACCCATACTCCCAACACACAACTTGTTTCCAAACTTATAGTCTGTTACTATTTTAACTAAATCCTAATTTTTTCAAAGTACCGTAAAATAAATATTGTACAATCAACACTATGTTTTAATATTTTATCTTTAATTTGAGGGAGAAAGAGCTCAAAAATACTATTTTTGGTAGAGCATTGCAGACCTAAGCAAATCAAACAAACAAAAAAATACATAAATTAAAAACAGTTTGACAATTTCCCATAATCCTTTTTTGCCATTATTTAATATCACCAGCAATTAAACATGTGTTTTTAAAATCATTTCTGTATTCTTATCCTAAGTGATTTTAAATAAATAAGAAATATTCCATTTAAAATAAAGGGAAAATACTTAATAAAAACTAAATAATAATTTGAAATTGTTATTTAGTTTTTAAGTAATTTTTATTTATTTTCATTTAAAAGTTCTTAATTATTTAAAAAGCTCATGAAGAGTGATTTAATGGGATAATAAATTATGAATTATAAAGGATACAAATGCACTAATTTAATATTTGAAGCTTTGAAAATATATAAATATGACGTTCTCTTATTTTTCTTTCAGTTTTTGAATACTGAACTCAGAGCTTTAGGTTAAATGTGACAACTGTGGAGGATTTCTATAACATGAAAATTCAGAAAATTCTCATCCCCAATGGCAATTATACTTGTATTCATTGTGGAATTATTTTAAAATTAAATTTCAACCTACAACTAGTATCAGAAATAGAAGTTATTTAAATATATATTCATTTTTGCTCTAATTTGGTTTACTGTTGGACTATTGGTTACTATAGACTATATTGATTTAAATTGAAGCTTCATTTAGGAATTGAAGTTTCTAAAAACTCAACTTTTTAAATCTTCTGATAAGTGAATAAATACGAGGAGTTTGAATAAGTAACACAGTATCCAGGAATCTCTTGGTAATGTGATTTAAACTCCAAATATATTTACAAGCATAAACTACAATTAACTTTAATATCACACTACTAAATAATGTTCAATTTTCTGATGTAACTTTGATATTAATCAAAACTCAAACTTTAAATTTTCTTACATACCTTCTAAAGTAAAGCTAACTTACCTCTGAGTCATAGAAACATATTATATTTCTATTAAACTACAGTAAACTTTTGATGGAAATTTAATCTTCCTGATTAATAATTTAAATGATTTTCTAAATGTCTTGATTTAAGTCAAATTCACTCTAACTGGGGATATATGTTTTCCGAATTTAATCTCTGATGACACAAAGAAACAAAATCAAAGAAAAGGTTTTAGTGTGATAATCAGCAAATGCAGCATATTTTAGAATTACAGAGCTAATGCCATGTACTAAATGTCATAGTCAAAGGCACATATGAGATGAAAAAGTCTTACTGACTACTAAACTTGTATATTTTTAAACATCCAAGTATTTGGATCATAGAACAAGATAAAGTTATGAAATTTGAATCAGGTTAGAATGAAAGAAAAGAGAACTAATAATGGTACAAACTTTCAGTGGGCTCTCTTATTTTAGTTGGCTTTAAAAAGAAATTAATCAGGTGCCTTTGGGACAAAGGGAATTGTATTTGAAGTGGACTATTTTATTAATATTTTGAAATGGAATAAAGATTTTTTTAAACTAGTCAATTATCTGAAAAATGAGAACAGGAGTTCCACCTTGACAAGCAGAATGTCTTAAAATAAATATTGGGGGTGTATTAAAACTCATTAGAAAATGCATGGAAAAAATTTCCTGTTTCACTTGACAGCTCACTCTAACACATTAGCAGCTTCCTCCTGGGTGTTGGAATTAATTCTGCCACAAATACATTTAGTACATTTCAGGTCCCCTCTCCAGAAGGTTTCTACACTTCATTCTTCAAGTTATTGATTCTTTTCTATGTCTTGTGCTGTGTAGAGAAATAGCTATTGAAGGAAAACTGATTACTTTGGATAGTTGACATAATCTGTTCAATTGTTTTGGGTACGGTTGCTTTTTTTCTCCAAGGAATTCTCAGAGAGTTTCTTTGCTTTTACTAACCTTGCTCCAGGAAGCAAATTTGTATCAATTGTTATGCATTCTGTTTCCTGTATGAAATAGAGTTGGACTAATATTGCTGCTGTCATTCATTCTCCAAAGAGTACCTTGTTTCGTACCAGTAAGATTTAAGATTTTGAGATATTCTTTGAAGAAGTATGTTGGAAGAGTACATGTTCTAAAATGGACCATTTACATGATTCTGACATAGGTACTCTTTCTCTTTTTGTTTGTTTTTGCCCAAGAATGATCAAATGATCTACTTTTCCCTTGTGATCATCTATTCTTTTCCTTGATAGGATTATTTTTATTTTTGGACTTATGGTTTAATGAAGATAAATGGAATCTTACACAAAATAATAAGACTTTCAGATATTTTACCCTGAACTATAATTTGTAGTTGATAAATAGTGCTATACATATTTTCATAGGGTTTGTGATCATAGCCACAATTTTTCTTAATCTTGCCTTTTTTTTTTTTTTTTTTTGGTCTCACTTCGTTCACGAAGAGGAAGGCTATTGTTCTTTGAGAACAACGAACAGCTTCCTACCTAAGGAAACGTTAGAGAAATGATCATTTGTAGGGAGTGTTTAGGAACTGTGGCAATAACATATGTTTGATTGCTCATTGCTCAGACTAGACCCTTTCATTATATAGTTTTATTCCTCTCTCTTCCAGGTTGGCTGATTGAATAATAGTTGAGGACTACTCTCCTAGCCAGGTGGAATACAAGTTCCATTGGTTTAAATAAGATTATTTTATCAGAGTTTAATAGACAATATGCACATTTTCTCTTTACCAGTATGCCTGATGCATTGTGTTTTACTAGCTGGGTAGTAAAATACTACTTACGTATACATATACATATACTTACAATACTTCAAAATACTATTTACATATCACATTATCTATAGACCATAATGAAAAGGAGATTAGGAAACTTATTCTTATTTTTAAAGACATGAAGCTTTAAAATATATTTATTTATTATACAACAATAAATTTTTATAGATAATACTAATTTTCCTTTAATTTGCAAATTAGCAAACCTTTATCATAGAAATAAATAGTACAATGATTGTTGTAATCTGAAATAATTTTATCTGATGCTTCTCTTTGAATAATTTTAATTTGGGGATTTTAAATGTATTTCATACAGATCTAATGAATGGAATCAAGTTAAAACTATATTTTATATCCTAAAATTACTATAATTTTAATCTATAGTTAGACTATTTCATTTCAAAATATATTGGGTTGATATTGTTTCATTTTAAAATTAATTAGCTCTTGATAATTGAGATTTAATTACTATTAATTAACAGTTAATCTTTTTTTAATCATTTTTCTTTCTGATCCTTAGATTTCACATTTGTAAAATAAATAGATTGAACAGAAAATCTAAACTGTACCTTCATACTCTAAATTTCCTTGATTTATTAACAGTGCTTATAAATGGTATCAAGCTCATAATTAACATTTGCCCTCCCAAAGAATAATTTTAAAGCATTTGAAGATCTAAATAAAATTTAGATCTTGCCTCTTTTTAGGGGGAGGGGAATATTGAATGACTGAAAATGTTGAATGATTAAAAACTGACCCTATAATTGTGCTGTTGCTCATCCTTCTATTCATGAACAGGTAACCTGGGCCACAGAATGTGTATATAATCCATTCTGGCCATCTTCACAAAGGAATTATTTGCTTAACAATCAACTTCAATTGTGTTTACCACAGAAGTAGATGCAAAACTTCACTTTGGTCCAGATTTGGTTTATATAAAGAATAAATAACATTTTCCTTAAACCATAACAACAATTTATGAAGAGCCTACTCCCATGCCATGCAACATTCTAAGGGGTGGGCAAATAAGCATTAAACACTACCAGTCATGTTTGCTCTCTTGGAGGCATCAATTGAGTATGTACATGTGGATGGAGTGGGGGTGGGACTAGACAATAAACAAATAATTGAACAAGTAAACAGGTTAAAATGCTACAATACAACTTTAAAAAAACAGAAAAAAACCTAAGGATACATGGAGTCACTGGCAACCTACTTCAGATAGTGTACTCTGGGAAGTAAGGTCTGAAGAGGTGGCCTTAAACATCCCTTATTGAATGCTGGACAGTAAGGGGATAATCATTGTCCCTGAAGCATAGATGGGAGATTAGAGTAATCAGGTAAAGACCAGGCCAAAGTTTTTCTGGCTTTCTATTGCTGATAAACTGTAGCAGTTGCTCCCAAAGCTGGCTGACCATTAGACATTTGGTAGACCAAAACTAATGGATGCCCCTGCCAGAACAGAACCCTGGAATTTGTATTTTTTTTTAAATTCCCAAAGTGATATGATATGCAACCATTTTGGGAAACTATTTGGGGTTCAAACTGTTAAAAGATGTTTTGCCTTTATAACTTGGCATCACCAATCTTTTCAACCTCACCTCTTAAACACAATAAACCCCTTCCCTCCAATGCACACACACAAAAGTGATACACATATGCCATCACTAGGCTGTTACATTCCCTACTGTATGAATTGCCATCTCAGCAAAAAACACCTTCTCCTCTTCCCCTTCTGTTCTACTCTTTCACCTCATACTACCTCACTGTTCCCCTGGTGAAATCTCATTATCCCTTCAAATTCCAGTTAATTGTTATCTCCTTTGTGATGTCTAATAAGGTGGCATATCCAATTTCTTCTTAGTAGTTTCCTCCCTTCCATTTCGTCAATGGGGTTTGGTGATCAGCCAATACACTATTACAAAATTTTTTTTAAAGAATAATATGAAAACTTAAAAATTTTTAATTCACCATTATTTCCATCATCTGTTTTTTCCATTAGATGGAATGTTTCCTTGATATTTTATTTACAGTTAAGATGATCTATGGGATTTCCTACCATATGTTGACTCGTTGAATATTTTAATGTAGTAGTAACTATCTTTGTATTACTCGTCTTCAAGATAACAAGCCTATAATTCACTTTTCACTAGATTATTTTTACAGCACTGTTGTGTACAGGCTCTTCCAGTGCCTTCTGAAAATCAACCTTATATAAAGTTCAAAGTTACAGCCTAGGGTTTTCACCCAGGTCCAGTTAAGCTATGTTGGATAAATTTGTTTATTGATTTTTTTTTCATTGATACTTAGTACTGCTTTCAAGGTAAATCCCCTTTGCAAATACTCTGTAAACTTCCTAACCTGTATTCAACTTGAGGCTTATTTTACAGACTAAGCCACTTATTCTTACATCATTTCACACTTGTTCTTTTTTGTATATCATGTTTTCTCTTATTTCCCTCATTTCCTTGAGATCTTAAAGTGCTGTGGGAAGATATGTTTTTATTTCATGGTGCTGTATTAGTGTTATTTGTATTTTTAAGATAAGGTATTAATCATTTAATTTAGGTTAGTATATAAGTAAACTTAAGAAAATTCTTGGTTACAAACCCTCTATTCCCCTTTTAATTAACATACTGGTTTTTACATATTTTAAAATTTTATTCATTGATTGCATTTATTTGGCTGAATTTTCCTAACAGTGTTTGCTGAGTTCTTATGACATTAAATATTTTATAAAAGTGTCACTTTTTAGGAAAGTGCAACTAATATTATAGTATTGCCTACAGCAGTTTCAAAGCCATGTGTACTAATTAATGTGTGTGTGCATGCATGTGTGTATGTGTGTGTTTGTATGTGTATTAAATATTCTGGGTCCAAAGATACTTTTCAGGGAGGAACAAAAAACTGTTGGCTTTTGATTATAATGTGAAACATTGCCTTCCTAATCTATTTTTTGTTGGAGTTTTAACAGGAACTATTATTTCATTTATGCTTGGAAGTTTATAGCATATATCCATGATTCTCTGTTTTTGAGAAAAAACATGTAAAGAGAGGGAGTCTCTTAGTGGTTTTACCCAAAGAAGTAGGAACAGTGTGATATCTGGCAGCAATGTGAGCCATTATATTTTATTTTACTATTATTACCTCTATGGAAGCATCATTAATGCCCAATCACAAGAGAGTCTTCTTTCTTTTGTTTTGCCTCTGCAAGCTTGTCAATGGAGTTCCATTTTCATTTGCCATCTCTTTTAGGTGTTTGTGTCAAATAATTATTTTCCATCTAGGGAAACCAGTTTCTGCACTGGGGACAGAATTCATCTAAGCTGCCCTTTATTTTTGAAATACTCATTGTTTTTTTCCTAAGAAATTCAGTTACTGTAATTTTCAATAAAGTGAGAAGTAAATAAAATTTATGTGGGCTATATTTCTACACAAGGTGTTGTGACATGCTTAGGGACTATTACCAAGTGTCCCCCTCAGATGTGTGTGTATGTGTGTGTGAATGTGTTTATTTTTCTTTTGTTTGGGGAGTGGAGTGGAGGGAGGATAGTTGGATCAGGTCAGCAAACTCCCAAAGGAAAACATTGTAAAAGCTCAAAGAAGTAAAATATTTTTTTCCTACATACTGTTTTTAGAATATACTTTAGAGAATCATTGTCATGGTTAGATATTGAGCAAGGCTTCAATTGTAAAGTTTTCCTGGCAACTTTAACGATGGAAAAATTGTTTTGGGAACATCTGTTTATACATTGATTCCCTCCCTAAAGAAAACAAAGCTAATCTTCATCACTTTTTCTATCCATCAGTCAATCTATCCCACCATACATCCATCTATCGTCTCTCCAACCAAGGGTCAGGAAATGCACACTTATGAGCTGAAAGAACTGGGAGAGGACAGCAGTAGCAGGACTGTACTCCAGATACACAAAGCTGGAACTTTGTAAGGGACAGGATCAGTCCATATTGCTTGGAGAGCCCCATTCATTAAGTTAGATTACAAGATTGAAATTTAAACTGAAACACAAAGTTAGGCTTAGAACACTGAGGAAATAATAAATAATCCCAATTGCCTATTTAGTCAGAAAACACATTGAGAATATTTCTCACCAATAGTTCCTCTGGCATTATGTGATCTAACTTAGTCCTGTCTATAATTGTCCACACAATCTCTGATGTAATGGAGGCTCAGGAACCATTTGTACAAGAATTCAGAGTAAAGTGATTTCCTAATCACGAATATTCAAAATAGAACATCTACAAGATTCAGGATACATGCTTCAATTAACTTTTGTTTTTGTAAGTAGCATTTGTTGAAAGTTCTCGTCATATGGAGACTTTAACTTAACAACATTATTTTCTGAGGATTGTCCTATGGTAATGAATTAGTCACTTTCATGTGAGCTAGACTCAAACCAGTGATTTGGAGTAATAGAATCTTTGTCTCATCAATCTCACGAACCATTTAGTCCCCATTTCTAAAACAGTTTTAAGTCTATTTCTAAATGTATATTCTATCTTTATATTATGCCAATCAAATATGCTCTCAAAGGAAAGCTGAGTGAATGGCTCAATTATGCCCATTGATGCCTTTCCCCTCAATTTCAGGACCAGTGCTTCTGAATTACTGTGGGCAAAACTTGGATGATCTCCATGGGGAAGAATAATGGAGGAGAGAAAAAAAAAAATGAGACAATAGATTTAGAATTCAGTGTTTTAGCTTGAATCTTTGTTCCCTTGACTGTTATGGAGTTATATTCATTTGTGATTTGCCTACAATTTTAGGACATTGCATTTGTTTTATTTGTTCATTTTTTAAAAAATTCCTGTCTGCCAAAAATTCACATTTTTGCCAAAGAAGTACACAGATACTTTTGCATAATGTATATGTATAATTATAAATATGTGATATGGTGAATTCACCCAAATCTTGTGTAATGAAGTCAAGACCCTCTTTTAAGTACAAGTTAACCACGGATTTTTTGTTTTTAACTTGTTTTAAGCTTTCCTAGCAAGACCCAAAATTTCCTTTGATGATAATTTTTTGGCAAGAATTGGAAAATCAGTCCTAAATTAGAATATTTGCTTTTATTTTTTATCTTCACTATTTGTAATTAGCTCTGTATTTACTACCTATAAATATCAATTATTCCAAAGAAATAGCTATCAATCATACCTAGGATGAATTACGGCTCTGTGAAGTGTAGGAGTAAAAAGGTTACTAATGTGTGAGCTACATATCATTTTTCTTAATGACCAGACATGACATAACCATTAGTACCATTTTAATTTTTTTGAGTATGAGTTTATCTGAATAAACTTATGTGATTATCCTAAACTTGATTATGGTTGCTATAACCTGGGCTGTATTGCTTTTGCTAGGACTTGAGTTTTTACCATCACCTTTTTTGGGGGGCAAGTTTAGTAATTTCATTCTCCTCTGATATTAGTATTCTAATGCAATCATATGTTGGCCATTGTTTTCTGTTTAATTTCAAAATTATTGACTTTGCATTTTGGATAAGCAGAATTTTTTTAAGTATTTTATTGTACATAAATGATAAGAGCATGTTAAATACTAACATTTTACTATATTTTTCATTATGCACCCTATCTGATTTTATCTACTGGCACTCTTCTTTTCTTTCCCCAGCTAAGCAGTGCCCTTTATCTCAAAATGTGGAGATAGTGTGGACTAAAATTATTGATTTTTCAACATATGTCCAAATGTTTGAATGTGAAATGTGAACAAACTAGAGAAAAATTCATGTGAATTTCTCTTTTATTCATTTAACACAAATTTCCAAAATATGCAGCATCACTGTACTTCATAAAAATTTATTTTTATGGAAAGACCAGATTCTATTTCTCTAGGTTATCCAGAGAAAATGGGAAAATTAGTTTCATCTGTTAACTTTTAAACACTTCAACTCAAGGAAAAATAAATTCTAGATTACCTTTTTTAAAGTTTTCAGTTTTCAAATTAAATTTTATTTCTGTACAAGTAGGAAACAGTCTTTTTCACTATAACCTAAACTGTAAAATGAAGTACGGTTAAGTAAAAAAAAGAAATGAAGTGTATTACTTCTTGCAACTGATAGTAAATGCCAAAGACTAATACTCAAAAGTTGTGGTTTAGAAAGGAAATGTAATTTAATTCAGAATGTCTTGAATAGATATATGAACCACAGCATCATAAATCGTTTGTTTTCAAAAGAAGTAGAAGTAGAACTGTCCTTTAAAGCTAACACCTGGAAGTTTGCCAGCAATTCTTGGACTAAATAAACCTGCAGCTGGCTTATTTTGACAATTTCCTTATTATAAGTTTTCTTGTGATAGCACCATTGCATAATAGTTAATAACAACATAGATTGAGTCATAGGACCTTGATTCTAATCCTGACCCTTCCACTTAATCGTCATGTTCAGCAAGCTATTTAGGAGCTCTGTGCCTCAGTTTCTCCATGGATAAATAAAATGTGACACTTTTAGTTCAACTTCATAAGTTTTCTATTTGTTAGTATTTTTTTAAATATTTCCAGTATCTTGTACAGTGACTAGCATAGAGTAAGCACTCTATAAGCAATGTTAAATAATTAATAAATATTAAAATACTTTTAATGTTTTTTGCTTACAAAATAGAAAACATATGTATTGACATAAAACCCTAAAAATAAGGTATATGTGGCAGGGTAAGAGAAGAAGGAAGGAAGGAAAATGGATGTATTGATGAAAAGGGAGGGAGGGAGAAAAAAAGGAGAAAAGGATGGGGAGGAGGGAAAGTCAAGGAAAAATATTTTCCTGAGGTACCAGACAAGATGTCAGGATGAGTTCTTATAAATGAATTGGAGAAGAGCATGTTATTTTTGTGCTACTAAATTTTCTTATAAAGTCAATTTTACCCATGATAAAGGAATGGAAAAATCTAGTAACTTTTCAGTAGTGCTCCCAATTTTTATCAATGTCAGGATTCCTGTACTCAGTTCTATATTCTCTTGAAAATATATAACCTCAAGGATCCATTAAAATATTTTCAATAGATTACCTGACAGGTGTTCTTGAGTTTACTTCATTGTGGTAAATATAAAATCACATGTACACTTGTTTTTAAGATCTTTGAATGATGAGAGTATGTAATTTTTAAAAGGGGATGGATAGTTAAGTCAAAATAATTGATAAAACTTTTTAAATTACCTGTGATTTGAGCCTAGATTCTAAGTTTAGCTCAAAATAAATAGAAGAATCCAACTTTCCTTGGTTACGTATTGTGCATGACTCTTTGTAAAAGTTGTTGATATATGACCATCTTTTGGAGCAAAGAAGTATATTTAATTAGAAACCATAGCTCTGTTAATAAATTTATTTTCTGGTTGTATATTTTATAACCACAGTCAGGGGGCATAGGATTAGATTTTCTTCTATATCATAACAGTATTATATAAATATTATAAAATAAAATAATATACTGTACTAAAAAGTTAGCTTTCATAACATCATCCTCAAGCAAAAATATATCATGATCTATAAGAAGTAAATTTTACCCAAATTGGATAGTTTTTTAATTTACTTTTACCTCTGGTTATTTTCAAATAATCTTAATTAATGATTATTATGAAAAAATTAAAATAGTCTTTTCTCATGTATTATGAAGAAATATTAAATGTAAATCTATCTTTATATAACTGTCCAGAAGATTCTTCCCCCTGGAAACTGAACAATTTATAATCCCCAAAGGACGTATCTTTGAAAGATTAATCTATTTTGTGTCCTTTAGTTGGCTAATAGCTTCCACTTATTAAATATTCCCTGATGAGAAATTACTGCTTTTACCATCCAGTCTCCTATTTTAAAAACCCTACTTCACAGGTATTAGGAGAGATCTAAGTGACAAATAAGCCTAGTGAATGGCTGTTCAATTAGAGTGTAAAACCTTTTTAAGTGCCATTTCAAAAAGTCAGACTGTATACTTCATAGAACTTAGAGGAGGTCATGTGTTAAAAAATTGCTCATAATGATTTAATTCATTCATTTTATAGATTACACTTTCCGCTCTTCTGTTGATGCAGAATGGATTTATGTGTTTAACTCCCATTAACACTAATGGTAGTTTTGTTAAAAATACACTAAATGTATTTTTGTAAAACAGAAATACATTTAAAAGAAATAGCCTCTTTTCCTAACTGTTAACTACATACCCCTTTCCTTTCTAGACCTGTGTAAAAATTTGAATTTAGGCAAAAATTTAGAAATTCTATGATAAGGACATTTAAATTGTTGACAGATTTACTTTAGAGGAATCTCTTTATCATTTCAAATCTTAGAATGATTGTCTAAAAATTACAGTTTCTTTTTTCTGAATATAATTATTTGGGATTAATTTTGCATGTTGCTTATTGAATCATTGCATGGTATGACATTGGTAAGTATTATCATATTATAGATCATTGAAAGCTTAAAATCTACAGCTTTCCATTGATTAAACATTTAAAATAATTTTTTTCTTTTTCAGTTTTAGGCTATATTTGACTCTAACTTAATTCCAATATGGCTTTAGTGTAGAGAATATTTAAGGCACTGGCGGCAGTGTGTCCAAAATAATTTCTCTCACTCATTGAGTCAAAAATAAGTAAAATGTATGGACATTTTCCAATTACGTATTTTTTAAATTGAGGTATAGTTGACATACAACATTATATTAGTTTCATGTGTACAACATAATGATTTGGTATTTGTATATGTTGTGGAAAGATCACCACATAAGTCTAGTTAACATCTATCACAATATATAGTTACAGAATTTTTTTCTTCCTGTGATGAGAACTTTTAAGATCTTTTTCCTTGGAAACCTTCAAATATGCAATACAGTATTATTAACTAATGCCATGCTGTACATTACATCCTGGTGACTTATTTTATAGTAGAAAGTTTGTACCTTTTGACTCCCTTCACCCATTTCATCCACTCCACACCCTTTACCTTTGGCAACCACCAATCTACTCTTTGTATCTATTCTATGACTTTTGCTTTTTAAGATTCCACATATAAGTGAGATCATATATTTATCTTTCTCTGTCTGACTTATTTCACTCAGCATCATGCCCTCAAGGTCCATCCATGTTGTCACAAGTGGCAAGCTCTCATTCTACTTTATGGCTGAACAATATTCTGTTGTATACATCTACCATATTTTCTATATCCATTCTTCTGTTGTGGGACAGTTAGGTTGTTTCCATATCTTGGCTATTGTAAATAATGCTGCAATGAACATGGGGGTGCATATATTATTTCAAATTAGAGTTTTTGTTTTCTTCCAATAAATACCCATAAGTGGAATTGATAGATTATATGGTAGTTGTATGGACATTTTTGATGAGCTACTTGATGTATCAGTTGGGAATTAGCATAAAGACTTGAAGGTACTCTGAGTTTTGTTTCTGGAGATGGTGCACACAACTTGCTAGTGTTGTCCAGACCTAAAGTAAGTTAGAATGTGATAATTTACAACATTTATGTGGGCTATCCTCTTTCATGCTTAGATGAATTTATGAAAGCTAATAGTAATAATATAATTGGAAAAAGATAAATCACTTGTCTAATTAACCAAATTATGTTTTATTTGTGTTGCAACATGCGTAAGGTATGGATCTATCTAAATATTAATTTACATGAGGAATATAAATGATAGTTATAATTAAATAATTAAAAAGTAGAACTAAAATATAGCTCTTATTACTCTCTTGCTAGGAATCCTCCAATGGATCCCTATTTCACCTAGAGCAAATCCAACCTCCTTATAATGGCCTAATGTGCTTTCAAAAGAAATACAGTTCAATAGACTATAAGAAATATAAGTGCTTGTACATTTTCTAGTAATTGCATTAATAAACAGATAAAATTTTTGCTTATATATTTTATGATTTAATTTCTATTTTATTTAAACCAGTATATCTAAAATGCCAGTTCAATAAATAATCAATAGTGAAAATTGTTAATTACCTATTTTACTTTTTTTATACTCATCTTTGAAATCCAGTGGTTATTTTACACCTAACAGCTCTTCCCAATTTGGATGCTAAGTTTTACACAGGATTACTCGTTACTTGGAGTTCATAAAATTTCCAGTTGAAAAAGTAGATTCACACACTCACGATGCTTTAAATATACTTAAAATTTTTCCAATAACTGAATTGACTACCAAAATAAATTCCTAGTTATATCTACATCCACAATGACAAATGCTTCAGTTTTTAAATATAAATTATTAATATCAGATATAAATTAATTAAATTTATGTAAAATTTTAATTTCTAAGTTGCATTAGGCACATTTCAAGTGCAAAGTGGCTATATGTGGCTAGTGGTTACCAAACTGCATAGTGTAGCTTTATTTGATAAAGCTCTGGTTATCACTCTGACCTCATTTTCTACTACTCTCTTTCCTACTTCTCTCCAGCCACATCAGCTGCCTTTCCCTCCCTGCAGCTCTCACATTGTCCCCTACCCGGGACCTTTGCACTCTGTTTCCAGTGCTTCTCCTCCAGAATCAACATGGCTAACTCCCACAAATCCTTCCAACCTTTGCTCAAATCTCGGCTTCTAGTGGGGTTTACCCTGATCCTGCTAGGGAAAAATCGCTCCCCAAGCTCTATGTTTATCTTGCTTTCATTCTTTTCTCCTTGAAACTTATCTCTTGCCAACATCCTAAATGATTTACTCTTTTAAAAGAATGTTGATTGTTTATGTTCTTTTTTTTCCCATAAATAGGATATAAGCTTCCAGATGATGGGGGATTTTTATTCCTTTTCTTTAATTACATGTACCAAGCAGGTAGAACAGTATTTGGCATATAATTGGTGTTCAGTAAGATTTTGTTGAATTAATAATTAAATGGCTTCCTACAGTTTGGATTTGCAAACTGAGGGGCAGATAATGGGCCCGACTTCATAATATTCTGTTTAAGTCAGCAAGATTTCTCCTCTACTAAATGTTCCCTGAGAAAAGGAGAGGGTCAGAGAGCACTGGAGAGAGAGCCAGGAGACCTACTCTCAGTTCTCATCTCTGTTGTTATGTATCCTTAGGTAAGCCAAGTCACAATTCCAGGACTGAGATTTTTCTCCTCTGTATTATGAGGAAAACAGAACAGGCATCACTGAATTTCATTCCGTTTCTAAAAATCATACTCAGAGCTATTCTTCTCAAACAGCACTTCCAAGAAAGTTTGAATAAATCCATCCACTGGGAGTAAAATGCAATTTAGCATAGCTCAGTAAGCAATCTGATGCTGTACATATTTGCAAGGCTCTGCACTCCAGAGAACACAGTAAAAGCAGAGCCCATAATGGGGAAACAATGAATAAATAAATGAGAGGAAATTGGCATAGCCAATACTGGAGACAATGAATAGGAAACTTATGATGGTGAAGAACTCCTATTGAGAGACATAGGTGTAAAATACATTAAAATATGTTTAATTTAGTGCTCAGGTCCAAGAAAATTGTTTTAATATCATAAGGGGTCATAAAACATAATTTGAACCAATAGAAGTTTAGCGAAGCCTGGAAATGATGTAACTTGGTAGGTTTAGATTTTCTTCTATAAATAGAGTTCTGTATGCCATGGAAAATGTGAAAATAAACAACTGCAATTAGGGAGATTTTAGTTAAGAAGGGAATGTCTGAAATGGTAATATAAGGCAGAATGTGGAAAGTTGTAAGACATACAAATTTTAATAGGATTCCAGAGGTTAGGAGAAATTATTCATGACAGAAAAGATAAACTTCATTGGAGGGACATTATCAGAGCATTTTTACTTGTATCTGTTACATTTACTTCACATTCCCACTTTGTTTTGTTCTTAGTTTTTTTATTGTCTCCCTAATTTGATAGTAAATATAAGAATGTATAAAACTTTAGGAGTGAGAAACAAGAACCAATTTCCAATTTTATAATTTATTTCTTTATACATATATATGTGTATACATGTATGTATATATAATGTGTTTTACATACATTCAATTATAATTTTCAGTCATAATATAATATAAACTGACAGAAAAAGTAGTGAAAAGTCATCTCTTATCTTTTCTTAAACAAAAGGTGATAAGTTCAGTACTTGAAAAGACAATGGAGAAAAATAGATGATTGATTAAATCAAATTTAATGATTTAAAAAGTGCTTATTAGGCTTCCCTGGTGGCTCAGTGGTTGAGAGTCCGCCTGCCGATGCAGGGGACACAGGTTCGTGCCCCTGTGTGGGAAGATCCCACATGCCACGTAGCGGCTGGGCCCGTGAGCCATGGCTGCTGAGCCTGCACGTCTGGAGCCTGTGCTCTGCAACGGGAGAGGCCACAACAGTGAGAGGCCCACGTACCGCAAAAAAAAAAAAAAAAAAAAAGTGCTTATTATTAGAAGGCCAAAGTCATTAGCTGATATTTTAAATTCTCTTACAGATGTACAGTGACCTTACTAAAAGAATATCTCCATTAGCACTACTGAAAACTAATCAAAAAATGAAGTGCCCATTTAATAATTAATATCACCTATATTGCTGGCAATATTCATTGCATTAAGTCTGTTCAAAAGAGCTGTAGGTTTTCACTTTAGAACAGACATAACCCAAGAAATAAGGCAGTTTGATATTTCTTAAATACTAAGACTCTCAGATCCATCTTCTCTCTATAGTAAACCAAGTTAAGGACTTGAGGCAAAAAAAAAATGTTTACATAATGTAGTATTGTCAAGGCAATTGTATATTTGTTGTTGTTACATGTATTATGTTTGCTGTTCTTTTTGTTTCGGGTGTACAGCAAATTAATTCAGTTATATATATATATATACATATATCTGTTCTTTTTCAGATTCTTTTTCCATATTGTTTAGGTTTTAATTTTTTAAATAACCACAATATTTAACATATTAGTATTCATTACAGAAAGAATTAGATGAGTTCCTTTTAATGTAAAACTACCATTACTTAGCCAAGTGTGGCTCATCGACATACATAAAGTATACTTAAAGTCAGGAATTTAAAGCCATTTGGAAGTCAATCTTATTTACCAAAAGTAGTCATTATTTCTTGGGGAAAAATGTCATATTAAAGGATAGCAAGCTAATTATCTCAAAATTTAACTCAACTATTGAATTAAAATTTATTAAACTATTGAGAGCTTATTACATGCCAGCAGTATTTTTCCATATATTCAACCAGATAACCACACAGAGGCATTGTCAAATGTAGTTGCATAAAAAAATCATATTAGAATTGACTTTAATTACCATGATAATAATTGCAATGCTTAACAGTGAAGTCAGGATATATTAATTAATGTCCAAAATTTTTAAAAATACGAAAAGGTATATCTTTTAAGAAAAAAAGTCAAGGTTCTCATCAATTATAACAAATGTAGCAGTCTGGTGCAGGGGGATGTTGATAATGGGGTTCTATGCTTGTGTGGATGCAGGGAGTAAATGAGAAATCTCTACCTTTTTTTCAATTTTGTTGTAAACCTTAAACTGCTCTAAAACAAAGGAAGTCTTAGTTAAAAGGTTATATGATGACTACATTCAATGTGATATCATAGCTGGGATCCTGGGACAGAAAAAGGACATTAGGGAAAAACTAATGAAATCTGAGTAAAATGTGGAGTTTAGCCAATAATATATCAGTATGAATTTGTTAGCTGTGACAAAGGTACTACAGTCATGTAAAATGTTAACAACTGGGGAAAGTGGGTACAGGGCATATGGAACTCTCTGTGGGGTCTTTGCTGTAAATCTAAAACTATGCTAATATTAAAAGTTATTTAAATATATGAAAAAATGTCAAGATTATAAGGTTCAAAAATGTTTAATTAGTTACTATGTGGCAAGTACATTTCTGATGCTCTCCATGCATTATCTCATTTAATCCTTACATGTATCCTATGGGGCAGATTCTACTATTATCCCCTCAAGTAGCTTAGGAGAAAGTTGAGGCACTAAGAAGTTAAATAACTTGCTCACATTAGTGAGGAAGACAGGATTTTATTGTTGTTGTTAGTTCCCATAATTGTCTTCTGTTTCATTGAAGTTTGCCACAATAATGTCTGTTCAAGTGAAAGGACACAAAAACTCCAGCGCCACATTCCTCTGAAGGGTACTCTTGATAAAGGCAACTGATTTTGCCATTCTCATCCACTTTGTGGTATTTCACGACAACCAGGTTAATTAACGTCTTTTTTTTTTTTTTTTTTTATGCTTTACTCTTCTTGGGAGTAGTGTAAGACTTCTTCCTCTTTTTAGTAGCCAGGATTTGAACTGAGGAAATTTGATGTTAGTCACTGAGTTACCAAACTTACCAAACTACAAAAAAGAAAGAAAGGGCTTCCCTGGTGGCACAGTGGTTGAGAGTCCGCCTGCGATGCAGGGGACATGGGTTCGTGCCCTGGTCCGGGAAGATCCCACATGCCGCGGAGCGGCTGGGCCCGTGAGCCATGGCCGCTGAGCCTGCGCTTCCAGAGCCTGTGCGCCGTAACGGGAGAGGCCACAACAGTGAGAGGCCCGCGTGCCGCAAAAAAAAAATAATAAAAAAATAAAGAAAAAAAACCTGTTGAAACAGGTATTAATTTTACCAACAATTTTATAATATATGGTATGTGTCTTATTTAAAATGTACCAATCAAAACTCCTTGGGAAATCAAATGTAAGCCTCTTAATATTGGTTCTGTTTATGGAAGCTATACAACATCTCAGCATCTTTAATAGATCCAAGAGCTCTTTACCTAGCGGTTATCCATTGCATCTGGCCAAGGTCAGAAGTAATTTAAAAATTGTTTCCATGTGTTCAGTGATTACTAGTTGAGGTTCTTTCACAATATTCCTGTATTATGAAGTATTTTATTATAACAGAAACTTTTTTATTGGAAAGGGTGACTAAGGATCTAGTAGTAAGAGATACTTATGAGATATGCTGTCAGTTTTTCTCTATTAAAAAATTGTTTTTGAGGATTCCCTGGTGGCGCAGTGGTTGAGAGTCCGTCTGCCGCCACAGGGAACACGGGTTCGTGCCCCGGTCCGGGAAGATCCCACATGCCGCGGAGTGGCTGGGCCTGTGAGCCATGGCCGCTGAGCCTGCGCGTCCAGAGCCTGTGGTCCGCAACAAGAGAGGCCACAACAGTGAGAGGCCCGCGTACCGCAAAAAAAAAAAAAAAAAAAATTGTTTTTGGACACCAATATTGTTTCCAGATATCTTATTTTTTCATATAGGCCTCCCGTAACTGTTATGTTCAAGTACTAAATTGTTTAGTTCTTGTCATTTTACATGTGCACTGTCACTCTATCACAGGTGATTCCTTTTGAATGATGATGACTATATATTTGTAAACCAAAACTATAAAATCTTCACTGATTTATTTTACAGGTATATATTAAATAGTTATTATTTCTTTTTAAATTCACTCAAAAAATATATATACATTTATTTTAAGTGTATTTTAAAATGTAGACTTCAAATAAACGTGCATGAGATTAAATATTTAATTCAATTTTGGTATAAAATTGTGTGAAAAAAATTTTTTTTGCCAATTGCTATGCTATAGTTGTGTTAATAAAATAACTTCTTATCTGATGAGTGTTAATAGTAAGCAAAATTACATATAAAAAGTTCTTTAGTAAAGCACAGTTAAACTTTAATATCATATGATATGTTTTCACTGTTGTGTAGAAGTAAAATCTTGGCTTCACGTTTGGTGCCCGCAAACTCTACCAAGAAAAAACAAATTACCTTTACAACTTTTGTTCCATTGACTGATTTCAATGTTTAATTCTTTAATGCGGATTTATGTACATCAAAGAGAATGTGTATGGAAATATGGTTCAAAATAACATTGCTAGTGATCTTAGTAAGAGAGAGTCATTTAGTAAGGGATAAATGCCTGGTAGCTATCCTCTAAGCATTTTTAGCTCTTTGTGCCCCTGACTTCCTTTAAATGATCCTATTTTTAAAACTTGTCTTGGAGGAAGGGAAAGAACAGAAAATCCATATTTAGTAGTCAGCCAATAACAATTATTTTGTGTTTTTTGGATATCTCAGAAAACAAATCATATCAAACTACATGGCATTAATACAAATAAACTATTCGTTCCTGCCACAGCAAGAAGGTTGCCATTATGATTTGGGATCACCCACCAGCTTTTCAGAGCTGAGAAGAACAAAACAAAGATGTTCCATTTTGGATTAACATAGCATCTTTTATAACATTTGTATATAATTACATATAAAGCTGGGTAAGGACACTTTTATAGCATGATATCATCAATGTAAAGCTTTACAGGATTCATTGAAACAAAGAGCATTCATATGCAGATATCTTATCTGCAGAAAGCCCAGAAACTGTCTCCCAATTTTACACTCATAACTTTCATTCAGAAGAGCCTAGTGAATAGATGTTCTCTGCAATGTTAAGTATTTCTTTCTTTCTTAAAATGAGCCTTTTACAATCTGTTGGGGAAGGATATAGCCATTTTCTCCTTGGGCGTGTTCAAGTGCATATAGGGCATCACTTAATGCTATTTGCAACCTTGTTTGTTTTTCCTGTCAAAAGGCTTTCTTTCATTTTAACTCTTGCCATAGGGCAACAAACTTTAGGTAGTCTGCATTTCTGGGGTGTCTAAAGTAACACAGAAATGTTAAAGTATTTTGCAGTATTGCTGTTATAACCACCTCTATAAAAAAAGGAATGTTTTAAGTGATCTGATTTTACCACACTGGATTTCTGTTTAATGGTTATGTTGTGTTATTGGTAACTAAGAAAATGGAGTAAAGCCCCCACCCAATTCTTAATTGGATTGGTTTTTTTGATATTGAGCTCCACGTACTGTTTGTATATTGTGGAGATGAATCCTTTGTCTGTTGTTTCATTTACAAATATTTTCTCCCATTATGAGGGTTGTCTTTTTGTCTTGTTTATGCTTTCCTTTGCTCTGCAAAAGCTTTTAAGTTTAATTAAGTCCCATTTGTTTATTTTTGTTTTTATTTCCATTACTGTAGGAGGTGGGTCAAAAAAGATCTTGCTGTGGTTTATGTCAAAGAGTGTTTTTCCTATGTTTTACTCTAAGAGGTTTATAGTATCTGGTCTTACATTTAGATCTTTAATCTATTAGTTTATTTTTGTGTATAGTGTTAGATAGTGTTCTAATTTCATTCTTTTACATGTAGCTGTCCAGTTTTCCCAGCATCACTTATTGAAGAGGCTGTCTCTCTCCAATGTGTGTTCTTGCCTCCTTTGTTGTAAATTAGGTGATCATATGTGCGTGGGTTTATCTCTGGGCATCATATATTGTACCATTGAGTTATTTTTCTGTTTTTCTGCCAGTACCATATTGTCTTGATTACTGTATCTTTGTGGTATAGTTTGAAGTCGGGGAGCCTGATTTCTTCAATTCTGTTTTTCTTTCTCAAGATTTCTTTGACTATTTGGGGTCTTTTGTGTTTCCCTACAAATTGTAAAATATTTTGTTCTAATTCTGTGAAGAATGCCATTGGTAGTTTGATAGGGATTACACTGAATCTGTAGATTGCTTTGGGTAGTATAGTCATTTTCACAATATTTATTCTTCCATTCCAAGAACATGGTATATTTCTCCATCTGTTTATGTCATCTTTGATTTCTTTCATCAGTGTTTTATAGTGTTCTGAGTACAAGTCTTTTACCTCCTTAGGCAGGTTTATTCCTAGGTATTTTATTCTTTTCATTGTTGTGGTAAATGAGTGTTTCCTTCATTTCTCTTTCCGATTTCTCATCATAAATGTATAGGAATGCAAGCGATTTCTGTGTATTAATTTTGTATCCTGCAACCTAACCAAATTCATTGATTAGTTCTACTAGTTTTCTGGTGGCATCTTGAGGATTTTCTATGTATAGTATCATGTCAACTGCAAACAGTGACAGTTTTCTTCTTTTCCAATTTGTATTCCTTTTATTTTTTTCTTCTCTGACTGCCATGGCTAGGACTTCCAAAACTATGTTGAATAATAGTGGTGAGAGTAGGCAAGCTTGTCTTCCTCCTGATCTTAGTAGAAATGGTTTCCGTTTTTCACCATTGAGGATGATGTTGGCTGTGGGTTTGTCATATATGGCCTTTATTATGTTGAGGAAAGTTCCCTCTATGCCTACTTTTGGAAGGTTTTTATCACAAATAGGTGTTGAGTTTTGTTGAAAGCTTTCTCTGAATCTATTGACATGATCATATGGTTTTTCTCTTTCAGTTTTTTAATATGGTATATCACGTTGATTGATTTGAGTATATTGAAGAATCCTTGCATTCCTGGGATAAACCCCACTTGATCATAGTGTATGATCCTTTTAATGTGCTGTTGGATTCTGTTTGCTAGTATTTTGTTGTAGATTTTTGTGTCTATGTTCATCAGTGATACTGGCCTGTAGTTTTCTTTCTTTGTGACATCTTTGTCTGATTTTGGTATCAGGTTGATGGTGGCCTCGTAGAATGAGTTTGGGTGTGTTCCTCCCTCTGCTATATTTTGGAAGAGTTTGAGAAGGATAGGTGTTAACTCTTCTCTAAATGTTTGATAGAATTCGCCTGTGAAGCCATCTGGTCCTGGGCTTTTGTTTGTTGGAAGATTTTTCATCACAGTTTCAATTTCAGTGCTTGTGATTGGTCTGTTCATATTTTCTATTTCCTGGTTCATTCTCAGAAGGTTGTGCATTTCTAAGAAATTTTCCATTTCTTCCAGTGTATCCATTATATTGGCATATAATTGCTTGTAGTACTCTCTCTTGCTCCTTTGTATTTCTGCAGTGTCAGTTGTTACTTCTCCTTTTTCATTTCTAATTCTGTTGATTTGAGTCTTCTCCCTTTTTTTGTTGGTAAGTCTGGCTAATGTTTTATCAATTTTGCTTATCTTCTCAAAGAACCAGGTTTTAGTTTTATTGATCTTTGCTATCCTTTCCTTCATTTCTTTTTCATTTATTTCTGATCTGATCTTTATGATTTCTTTCCTTCTGCTAACTTTGGGGTTTTTTTGTTCTTCTTTCTCTAATTGCTTTAGGTGTAAGGTTAGGTTGTTTATTTGAGATGTTTCCTGTTTCTTTTTCTTTTTTGCGGTACGCGGGCCTTTCACTGTTGTGGCCTCTCCCATTGCGAAGCACAGGCTCCGGACGCGCAGGCTCAGCAGCCATGGCTCACGGGCCCAGCCACTCTGCGCCATGTAGGATCTTCCCAGACTGGGACACGAACCCGTGTCCCCTGCATCGGCAGGCAGACTCTCAACCACTGTTCCACGAGGGAAGCCCCTGTTTCTTGTTTCTTAAGGTAGGCTTGTATAGCTATAAACTTCCCTCTTAGAACTGCTTTTGCTGCATCCCATAGGTTTTGGGTTGCCGTGTTTTCATTGTCATTTGTTTCTAGGTATTTTTTGATTTCCCTTTGATTACTTCATTGATCTCTTGGTTATTAAGTAGTATATTGTTTAGCCTCCATGTGTTTGTATTTTTTACAGATCTTTTCCTGTAATTGATACCGAGTCTCATAGCGTTGTGGTCAGAAAAGGTACTTGATATGATTTCAATTTTCTTAACTTTACCAAGGCTTGATTGTGACCCAAGATATGATCTATCCTGGAGAGTGTTCCATGAGCACATGAGAAGAATGTGTATTCTGTTGTTTTTGGATAGATTGTCCTATAAATATCAATTAAGTCCATCTTGTTTAATGTATCAGTTAAAGCTTGTGTTTCTTTATTTATTTTAATTTTGGATGATCTGTCCATTGGTGAAAGTGGGGTGTTAATGTCCCCTACTATGATTGTGTTACTGTTAATTTCCCCTATTATGTCTGTTAGTATTTGCCTTAAATATTGATGTGCTCCTATGTTGGGTTCATAAATATTTACAATTGTTATATCTTCTTCTTGGATCGATCCCTTGATCATTATGTAGTGTCCTTCTTTGTCTCTTGTAATAGCCTTTTTTAAAGTCTATTTTTTCTGATATGAGTATTGCTACTCCAGCTTTGTTTTGATTTCCATTGGCATGGAATATCTTTTTCCATCACCTCACTTTCAGTCTGTGTGTGTCCCTAGGTCTGAAGTGGGTCTCTTGTAGACAGCATAAATATGGGTCTTGTTTTTGTATCCATTCAGCCAGTCTATGTGTTTTGGTTGGAGCATTTAATCCATTTATATTTAAGATAATCATTGATATTTATGTTCCTATTACATTTTCTCAATTGTTTTGGGTTTATTATTGTAAGTCTTTTCCTTCTCTTGTATTTCCCGCCTGGAGAAGTTCCTTTAGCATTTGTTGTAAAGGTGGTTTGATGGTGCTGTATTCTCTTAGGTTTTGCTTGTCTGTAAAGCTTTTAATTTCTCCGTCAAATATGAATGAGATCCTTGCTGGGTAGAGTAATATTCGTTGTAGGTTTTTCTCCTTCATCACTTTAAATATGTCCTGCCACTCCCTTCTGGCTTGCAGAGTTTCTGTTGAAAGATCAGCTGTTAAACTTATGGGGATTCCCTTATGTGTTACTTGTTGTTTTCCCCTTGCTGCTTTTAATAGTTGTTCTTTGTATTTAATTATTGATAGTTTGATTAATGTGTGTCTTGGCATGTTTCTCCTTGGATTTACCCTGTATGGGACTCTCTGTGCTTCCTGGACTTGGTTAACTCTTTCCTTTCCCATGTTAGGGAAGTTTTCAACAATAATCACTTCAAATATTTTCTCAGTCCCTTTCTTTTTCTCTTCTTCTTCTGGGACCCCTATAATTTGAATGTGGGTGCTTTTAATGTTGTCCCAGAGGTCTCTGAGAGTTTCCTCAATTCCTTTTATTCTTTTTTCTTTATTCTGCTCTTCAGTAGTTATTTCCACTATTTTATCTTCCAGGTCACTTATCTGTTCTTCTGCCTCCACTATTCAGCTATTGATCCCTTCTAGACAATTTTTAATTTCATTTATTGTGTTGTTCATCTCTGTTTGTTTGCTCTTTAGTTCTTCTAGGTCCTTGTTAAACGTTTCCTGTATTTTCTCCATTCTATTTCCAAGATTTTGGATCATCTTTGCTATCATTATTCTGAATTCTTTTTCAGGTAGACTGCCTATTTCCTCTTCATTTGTTAGGTCTGGTGGGTTTTTACCTTGCTCCTTCATCTGCTGTGTGTTTCTCTGTCTTCTCATTTTTCTTAACTTACTGTGTTTGGGGTCTCCTTTCTGCAGGCTGCAGTTTCGTAGTTTCCATTGTTTTTGGTGTCTGTCCCTAGTGGCTAAAGTTGGTTCAGTGGGTGGTGTAGGCTTCCTGGTGGAGGGGACTAGTGCCTGTATTCTGGTGGATGAGGCTAAATCTTGTCGTTCTGGTGGGCACATCCACGTCTTGTGGTATGTTTTGCGGTGTCTGTGGCCTTATTATGATTTTAGGCAGCCTCTCTACTAATGGATGGGGCTGTGTTCCTGTCTTGCTAGTTGTTTGGCATAGGGTTTCACTGTAGCCTGCTGTTCGCTGTGTGGAGCTGGCTCTTCACGTTGAGATGGAGATCTCTGGGACATTTTCACCGATTGATATTATGTGGATCTGGGAGGTCTCTTGTGGACCAGTGTACTGAACTTGACTCTGCCACCTCATTGGCACAACCCTGACGCCTGGCTGGAGCACCAAGAGCCTGTCCTCCACACAGCTCAGAATGAAAGGGAGATGAAAAGAAAGAGAGAAAGAAGAAGACAAAGTAAAATAAAGTTATTAAAATAAAAAATACAACATAATTATTACGAAAAAAAATTTAATTAAAAAAAAAGAAAAAAACTGACAGACAGAACCCTAGGACAAATGGTAAAAGCAAAGCTATACAGATAAAATCACACACAGAAGCATATGCGTACACACTCACAAAAAGAGAAAAAGGGGAAAATATATATATATATCGTTGTCCCAAAGTCCACCTCCTCAATTTGTGATGAATCGTTGTCTATTCAGGTATTCCACAGATGCAGGGTACATCAAGTTGATTGTGGAGATTTAATCTGCTGCTCCTGAGGCTGCTGGGAGAAATTTCCCTTTCTTTTCTTTGTTCATAGAACTCCCCAGGTTCAGTTTTGGATTTGGCCCCGTCTTTGCGTGTAGGTCGCTTAAGGACACCTGTTCTTCGCTCAGACAGGGCAGTGTTAAAGGAGCAGCTGATTTGGGGGCTCTGGCTCACTCAGACCAGAGGGAGGGAGGGGTACGAATGCGGGGCCAGCCTGCAGCGGCAGAGGCCGGCGTTTTGTTGCACCAGCCTGACGCGTGCCATGCGTTCTCCTGGGCAAGTTGTCCCTGGATCACAGGACCCTGGCAGTAGCGAGCTGCACAGGCTCCTTGGAGGAGAGGTGTGGATAGTGACCTGTGCTTACACACAGGCTTCTTGGTGGCTTCAGCAGCAGCCTTAGCATCTCATGCCCGTCTCTGAGGTCCGCACTGATAGCCGCTGCTCGCGCCCATCTCTGGAGCTCCTTTAAGCGGTGTTCTTAATCCCCTCTCCTCGCACACCAGGAAACAGAGAGGCAAGAAAAAGTCTCTTGCCTCTTCGGCAGCTGCACACTTTTTCCCGGACTCCCTCCCGCCTAGTTGTGGGGCACTAGCGTCCTTCAGGCTGTGTTCACGCCGCCAACCCCAGTCCTCCTCCTGGGATCTGACCGAAACCCGAGCCTCAGCTCCCAGCCCCGCCCATCCTTTCCGGTGAGTAGACAAGCCTCTCGGGCTGGTGAGTGCTGGTTGGCACCGATCCTCTGTGCGGGAATCTCTCCGCTTTGCCCTCTGCAACCCTGTTGCTGCACTCTCCTCCGTGGCTCTGAAACTTCCCCCCTCCACCCTCCACAGTCTCCTCCCGTGAAGAGGCTTCCTAGTGTTTGGAAACCTTTCCTCCTTCACAGCTCCCTCCCACTGTTGCAGGTCCCATCCCTGTTCTTTTGTCTCTGTTTTTTATTTTTTCTTTTGCCCTACCCAGGTGTGTGGGGATTTTCTTGCTTTTTGGGAAGTCTGAGATCTTCTGCTAGTGTTCAGTAAGTATTCTGTAGGAGTTGTCCCACATGTAGATGTGTTTCTGATGTATTTGTGTGGAGGAAGGTGACCTCTGCGTCTTACTCCTTCGCCATATTGAAGCTCCTCTCTGTAGTTGTTTTAAGTATAGGGTTAGATTGTTTACTTGAGATTTTTCTTGTTTCTTAAGGTAGGCTTGTATAGCTATAAACTTCCCTCTTAGAACTGCTTTTGCTGTGTCCCATAGGTTTTGGATCATCGTGTTTTCATTGTCATTTGTCTCTAGGTAATTTTTATTTCCTATTTGATTTCTTCAGTGATCTCTTGGTTATTTAGTAGTGCATTGTTTAGCCTCCATGTATTTGTGTGTTTTACAGTTTTTTTCCTGTAATTGATTTTCAGTCTCATATTGTTGTGATCAGAAGAGATGCCTGATACGATTTCAACTTTCTTAAATTTTCTGAGGCTTGATTTGTGACCCAAGGTGTGATCTATCCTGGTAATTGTTCCATGTGCACTTGAGAAGAAAGTGCATTCTGCCACTTTTGGGTGGAATGTTCTATAAATGTCAATTAAATCTGTCTGGTCTATTGTGTCATTTGTTTCCTTATTTATTTTGTTTAGATGATCTGTGCATTGGTGTAAGTGAGTTGTTAAAGTCCCCTACTATTATTGTGTTACTGTTGATTTCTCCTTTCAAGGTTGTTAGCATTTGCCTTATGTACTGAGGTGCTCCTTTGTTGGGTGCATAAACATTTATAATTGTTATATCTTCTTCTTGGATTTATCCTTTGACCATTATGTAGTGTCCCTCCTTATCTCTTATTACAGTCTTTATTTTGAAGTCTATTTTATCGGATATGAGTATTGCTACTCCAGCTTTCTTTTGATTTCCATTTGCATGGAATATTTTTTACCATCCCTTAACCTTCAATCTATATGTGTCCCTATGTCTGAAGTGGGTCTCTTGTAGACAGCATATATATGGGTCTTGTTTTTGTATCCATTCAGCCAGTCTGTGTCTTTTGGTTGGGGCATTTAATCCATTTACGTTCAAGGTTATTATCGATATATATGTTCCTATGACCATTTTGTTAGTTGTTTTGGGTTTGTTTTTGTGGGTCTTTTTCTCCTCTTGTGTTTCCCACCTAGAGAAGTTTCTTTAGTATTTGTTGTAAAGTTGGTTTGGTGGTGCTGAATTCTCTTAGCTTTTGCTTGTCTGGAAAGCTTTTGATTTCTCTGTCAAATCTGAATGAGATCCTTGCCAGGTAGAGTAATCTTGGTTGTAGGTTTTTCTGTTTCATCACTTTAAGTATATCCTGCTACTCCCTTATGGCTGCAGAGTTTCTGCTGAAAAATCAGCTGATTACCTTATGGGGATTCCTTTGTATGTTAATTTTTTTCCCCTTGCTACTTTTAATATTTTTCTTTGAATTTAACTTTTGTTAGTTTGATTAATACGTGTCATGGTGTGTTTTTCCTAGGGTTTATCCTGTATGGGACTTTCTGTGCTTCTGGACTTGGGTAACCATTTTCTTTCCCATGTTAGGGAAGTTTTCGACTATAATCTCTTCAAATATTTTCTGAGACCTTTTCTTTTTCTCTTCTTCTTCTGGGACCCATATAATTCAAATGTTGGTGCATTTAATGTTTAATTCTTTTTTCTGCTCCTTGGCAGTTATTTCCACCATTTTGTCTTTCAGCCCACTTATTCGTTCTTCTGCCTCAGTTATTCTGTTATTGATTCCTTCTAACATTCCTTCTAATGTTATTTTTCATTTCAGTTACTTTTTTGTTCATCTCTGTTTGTTCTTTAGTTCTTCTAGATCTTTGTTAAACATTTCTTGTATTTTCTCAATCCATGCCTCCATTCTATTTCCAAGATTCTGGATCATCCTTATTATCATTACTCTGAATTCTTGTTCAGGTAGGTTTCCTCTTTCCTCTTCATTTATTTGGTCTTGTAGGTTTTTACCTTTCTCCTTCATCTATGACATATTTTTTTGCTGTCTTATTATTTTTTTTTTTGTAAGTGGGATTATGTTCCTGTCTTACTGGTTGTTTTGCCTGAGGCTTCCAACACTGGAGTTTGTAGGCTCTTGGGTAGAGCTGGGTCTTGGTGCTGAGATGAAGACCTCCATGAGACCTCACTCTGATGAATATCCCCTGGGGTCTGAGGTTCTCTTTTAGTCCAGTGGTTCTGACATGGAGCTCCCACTGCAGGAGCTTCGGTCCGATGCCCAGCCTGTGAACCAAGATCTCTCAAGCAGTTCACTTGGGGGTTCCTCCTGTCTCCTTGGGTGTCACAGTCCCCCAACAGTGGCCATCAGGTGCCCTAGTTGTGGGGAGATGCTAACTTGGTGTCTTCCCACACCGCCATCTTGACTCTGACCCCCCAGTTTTGTAGACCTAGATATTTCTAAGAAATAGTTGAAATTTAAATATATAAATCATCTGTGATTTAAATAATTTAATAAAATAAAGCAATTTTAAGGAATATATGACACTATTTTATGTGCAACAACCATTTTTTGCAATCTTGGAAGGAGTTTTAATTATGTGGAAATGAAATATAAAACCAGATGCATCAGTTAACTGCAAACTTCCTCATGCCATAATCTGTTCTGTACCTGGTAAAACTAATCATTACAATTTATAGATAGTTAGGAAGATAGCTACCTTTAGAAATTCTATTGCATGACTCTTAACTCCTATTTCATGTGAACATTTCACTGTGTTGTCACTTTAGCAAACAATATGGATTCATGCTTGGTCAAGATCCTAGCAAAATACATATTCTTTCTGTTTAGCTGATGTGCCAAAGTGATTTAAGTGCTCAAAGAGGAGTAGGAATTCAACAAATGTTAAATAATATCTTCAAGTCTAGCAACACAAAGGATATAGTTTCAATTGTCATATACATCAGAGACAGTATATGTCATATAATCAGGGAGATTAACAATTTCTAAGTTCCGAATTTTCAGTGGAAATATCAAAATAAAAATCTTAATAAATTAAATGTTACCTCAGTTTTCTTTCTCTATTATAAATATTTTTGAAATGTCATAATCATCATTTATCCTCTCTTTTCATGCTGATGGCACATGTAAATAAAAAAAAAGTTTTTATTGTATATTATGGTTTTAAAAAATATCAGATGACCCCTGGCTTGTTCCCTTCTGATGTAGCTACTTAAATTTAGATAGACTTATCATTGTCCTATATGACTCTTTGTCCAGGTGATTTAGTCCTATATTGAAAAATCTTGAAGTGGGTTACTGTCACAAAACAAATTACTATCATAAAATAATTTATTTTTAACTTGAAAATAATATTTATGTTTCTAAAATATTCTTTATATTGCCCTTCTTATAAGTAAAACTAATGATTGAAATAAAACCTGGGTCTGTATATTATATGTATAGGAGAGAGAAGTTAGACATATTTCCTAATGCTGAAGAATTGAAGGTTTCTGAGTTTAAGGAGTCTGAGTCACCACCTACACTTTATTTTACAAGTGATACCTACATATCGCTATAATTCTGGTAATAAATACATTATAGGATTTTTTTTGCTTTCATTAAAAATTACAATATAATATGTATTATGATAGGTGGAAACCTTTATAATGTTGATTGCTTTGCATTTTATTTTGGGTTTATTTTATATCTAATTATTCACTCTTCTGTTAAGACGGTGGCTGTTGCATCAGACATATGTGAGCAAGTATCATCAGCCAGCTATTTACCTGCTATCTGACCACAGGCAAATTTCAGAACTTCCCTGTACCCAGTTAACTCATGTCTAAAACTGTGATTTACCCCATGTAAGGCCCCATTCACAGTGCATAACACCCAGTAGGAACATAATATTTGGTAATGTCTTCCACTCTGTGATTACATTTTGATTTGGGCTGTGTCTTTTAAATATATATATATATAAGACAGGAGAGTTTTTCTATATTTTGTGGATAATAATTTTCTTTAACTTCTACTTAGAAAATAAGCTTGTGAAGTATCTTTCCAGGTTTAATCATCTCGGTGATTCCTTTTGTATTTGGGAAGTGCTACATTCTGAATGTCTGTGTGCCCCAAAATTCATGTATTGAAATGCTAACCTTCAAGGTGATGGTATTAGGAGGCAGGCCTTTGGGAAGTGATTAGGTCATGAGGGTGGAGCCCTCATGAATGAGATTAATGCCCTTGTAAAAGAGGCCTGAGAAAGTTCCCTTGCCCCTCCCACCATGTGAGGTTACAGAGCAAATGGCTACCAGGGAGGAAGTGTGAGCTCCCCCACACAGAATCTTCAAGGCCATGATCTTTAAGTCCCAGCCCCCAGAACTGTGAGAAATAAATTTCTGTTGTTTAAAAGCCCCTCAGTTTATGGTATTTTGTTATAACAGTCCCAACAGACTAAGACGGGAAGGTAAGTAGTACCCCACTAGGGGTATAAAGTGGAGGAGAGCCTGATTCCAGCCTATTTCCAGTTCCTTAGCTTCTGTCTAATAGCTCTACTCAGGTTTTGGGGATGAGAGAGGCCAGTTTCTCCCCTGTGCTTACAAAGAAATGCTTACATGTGGGATGATTACAACAGAGTATGTACCATTGTCTGTGATGCAGATCTGTTTGGATATCAACAAGGAGTTTTTCAAATATAAAACAAAAGGGAACCTGAGTATGTAGCAAAAAATAATTCAGTTACCAGCATATCATTGCTAAGCATTTGTCACCTTCATAATAAAACAGTTGTGATAGATTCTTGAGAGTTAATACCACACAAAAACTTTCATAAATATCACCTCATTATTCTTCATAACAATTCTGAGATTTTATTGCAACATATGTATTATCCATATTTAATACAGGAGGGAAGGAAAAAAAGGCAAGTTAAATTTTTGCTCAAGTTTGCCCAATTAGTAAATGACGAGTTCAGATCAAAACCAAGCCTTTTGTCATTTGGTCCATATTTATCTCATGTTAAATATCTTGAAACTAGGTTACTCTCAAGAATCCAAGGCAGAGAAAAAGCACTGTAAGGAGGAAGAGAGGAATAATATTGAATAGATTAATATATGCTTGGCTTAGGGCCTTATTGAATATCATGTTTTATATTTTTGCAAGATAAATTAAACTGCATGCACACTTCACAAAGTAGTTATGATTCTTGCTGAACCCCAATGCGCAGGACATATTTTGAGATACATGGACATAATGCAACTCCTTATGAAGGACAAAGTTATTTCACTGTTCTGAAAGGCCACGCTCTTTCTTTAGAACAGTGACTGCAGATTGAAAAATGTAAAGCCCTTTGCTCTTCATAGTTATTTTTCCTCTCAGTTAACGACATAAATCACTGTACTTTTCTAAAACTCAACACATTTTTGACCTGTGATATATAAGTGGCTCGATAACTAGGTGCCTGGGTGTTTGAATACATAACAATGAAGGTGCCTGGGTGCTTGAATACATAACAATGAAGGTTTACTTACAGATGTGTAGAATTTAGGGAACACTGGTAGGAGATTTTTTGCACAGGTGCAGTGAGTAATCTTCCAGTAAAATCCTGAGCAAGAGCATGTCACATTACAGTCTGAAAAACATAATCTGAAAGAACAAAGGCATATTTGATGATGGGGAAATGTGTAACAATGTTGGCAGCAAACACAAAGCTTCCCTACCCCTTCCTCAAACACACGCTATTTAATGGAATCCAGCTAATTGCATATGTCCTAAAGAATTTTTTAGAAAGATGTTTATGCAAAAAATTTTCCAAGTTGTAGTTTTCACATTTTAAATAGCATTTTATAACCTTGAGAATGTTGTATTTGGTTGATTATAGACATCTGTGTTTCCATATCTCTTAAATTTATATGTATGTACATATATATGTACATACATATAAATTAAATATATATGTCTGTCATGCCAGATATGCCAGATATGAAAGCTTATTTGTCATATGCTTGCTATGTGTCAATCCTGACCTTGATAAAGCCAGAATGGGTAAAATCAGGATGGTAAAAATGGTTGACCAAAGGATGAAAAAGGAATCCCAATCCTTCACTTTTCTCTTTGCTATCAGAGAATTTCTCATTCAATTTCAATAAAAAATGCAACGTTAAGAATGAATTTATTCCATGTAACAAACCTTATATTTCCCTTTCCTATCTCTTTTACCTAATCTTGGATAAGGATTTTAGACACTGTAATTGTTTTTGAAATGCTGTTTTCTCCTTTTACATATATGATCTTGAATATAAAGGGATTGCACCCGTCGGAGAGACAGTTCTTAATCAAGTGCATTGTTTTCTTGCTCCTGAAGATCCAGTTAAGAATATCCTACTTTAAAATCTCCTATGGTGTGTTTTATAGTATATAGTTTTGGGGAACTCAGCCAACAATACGAAAATAATCAAAATGTTTTTCTCTACTTCCAGAGAAGTTACACTTAGACAAAAAAAATCTTTCTTATTATTTTTTTTTTTTTTTTACCCTAAATATTGTGGATCCAGTATTGCATAAGCAAAATAAAGGCATGTAAATACAAACTTCCACAAATTTATGTGCTTCAGTATCATAGAATGACACAACATGTATTATGTAGAAACAGAGTAGGGTGTTAGCACTGAATTTAAGTTCCTATGGAAAGAAATAGCCCAATAAAAAAATAAACCTATAATGATCGATTGTATTTCTACCCACATTAAATACTTTTACTGATATACTGACTGAGTCATTAGCATGCAATGAAGTACCCAATTATTATATGCCCTGCTGTTTTCAACTCTTGCAGATTGTCAGTCCTTGGTTTGAAATAAGCTGCATGATGTGAAAGGCATCTCTCTTTCTGTGACTGGTCTGCTGAATGCTTTCTGACTTCCTTAGGCTTTTCTACAGTTTCAAGTCAACGCTAATAGCATGATCCATGCTTTTGCTTTTAAAACCATGTACACAGCAAAAGAATCCTTAGAAGTTTTTCTTTATGTATACCAAAGTTATTTTTGTTATATTTTTCTCTTAGACTATCTGGAATGATTACACAAAAATTTACCTTTAGCCAAAGAAAACTTTTTGTTTTTTAAAGAGTGAACAGTCTTTTCTTCACGTTAAGATATGTGAATGGCACCTAATTTTAAGGTCCTTTGGTATTCAACTCTCACCTCTGTATAGTTTTCTTAGGAAAAAGTAAAAGGACTTTAGGACAAGAACATATTAAACCTGTACTCTCCAATACAGAGGCCATTAGTCACATGAGCAATTTAGCTGAGGCTAGTCCAAGCTGAGATTTCAAAGACTTAGTATGAAATATTAGGACTATAAAGTATCTCATTCATAACTTTCATATTGATCACATGGTGAAATGGTGATATTTTAATAGATTGTGTTAGATATGTTAATAAAAAGTAAGTTCACCTGTTTTTTCATTTTTAAAATGTGGCTACTAGAAAATTTGAAATTATATACGTGGCTTGTATTTGACAGATTAATCTATGCTATATTAGGTTTCCCTTGGTCCATTCTCAAGATTTTCAGAAACTTTTTAGGGAATAACTACTAGTAGTAGAGGAGACATACTCCTGTGCTGCATATAATTTCTCAATAACTTTTTTCTTTATAAATCTTTCTTTTCTTCCATTAACTGTTTCATCCTTCTTTGTATTCTCCAGAACTCTCTTCATATCTATGTGTTGTAGTCTTAAAACAAACTGGTAGAGTAGGTGCCATAGGTATCAAAGTAGGCCCCCATGCATATTCAGTGCACCAGCAATTAACTCCCCAAACAACCTCATGCCAGTTATTTCTTCTATAATCTTGCCTTTTTTTTTTTTTTTTTTTTTCAGTCTGCCTGTGGGCAGCACATCACAAACACCTTGGGAAGATTCAAAGTACAATTGTTCATGGGTAGAATATCAAGGTGGGCATGGTGATTGGAAGCAAGGGTTAAAAATTGTGCATCATCATTATGGGGACAGTCTAGACTTGGATTTTATTTTTTCATAAATCACAAGGAAGTCCAAGAGCAAAACCTTTCTTTTTTTTCCACACAGAACACTTAAAAAGAGGGTTCTGATGTCTTTTACTAAATTTTAATGAAACTTTTAAATTAATGAGGAAAAATTCCAGCACAGTACCAAATAAGAAAAATCTTAAGATGGGATGCTACATGTTGCTATTAAAAATTCTCAAGAATGGGCCTTCTATTCCAGAAGTAGCTCATAGAGAAAAAAATAAATAAAATGTTAATTTTTTTAATGTATATTATTTTCTCCAGGAAGCCAAAGGTATTCTATCTTTCAATACGAACTCTGGTGAGAAGTCCAAAAGAAAGTCAAAAGAAGTGCTCACAGAATGAATTCCAAGCCTCTCCCATCCCCCATCCCTTCCACCCAAGTCTCTCCAGAAAAGAGCAGTAGGCATTTGCTCTCTAGTGCAGTCCATTAAATAATATTTACTTTTAAATAAAATATGTATTCATTTCCCCTAATGAAATATTGAAACATAAAGGAAAAACTTTATTAAAAATATATTTATTCTGCATTTCATCTAAAGTCAGATCTTTATTAACACTTTTAATCTGGTGTGGGTATCTGCCTTTATAGCAAATTTTAGGTTGCATTAGAGGATACTAAATGTTTGTGTCCAGTTTTCTCAGAATCACAAAAGTGCAAAATGTTGCAAACCAGTAGAGGGATGATGCTTCAGTTAAAAAAAAAACACACAAAAAAAACAAGTTTTGTGTCTTGTACATGAAAATATTACGATAAAATTGGAATTCTAGAGCAGTTTCTTGAGGCAAGAAACAGAAAGGTCAAAAACTTCTGATGACAGCAGAAAAAGGTAATCCTTTTTGTAAGATCTAAAAGATGATCCTTGAGTTCATGAATCTCAGTTAACAGAAAGGTCAGTGAGTAGTTTACTGACTCTCTCAAGGGCTTAACTACATGATGCCAGACTTCCACATGTTTCTAGATAGTTACAGAGTTGGAATAGGATAAGAAAAATTTCTAATTAATTATAGTTTTTCTTATTTCCATCTGGATATGTTTGGTCCCATGTAAACAAATCTTATGTAACAGTCTTACTTATACCATAAGTTATTCTATTTATATCATCATAAGCAAATATAATTATTTTACTTCAAACAAGAAAGAATTGAATGAGGTTTATAAATATTAGTTATTAATATTCTAGGATCACCAGTACACAGAGATTATAGAGTTGGGAATGGTAGTTTCTTTTTACCTCAATTAGTTCATTTTAGATTTTTATCACAAAGAATTCTTTTAATAAATAAAGCAAATATTATAAAGTAGTCTTTGTTTTGGAGACATTACTCTGGTATAGCCGTTTAATTCGGGATAGTTCTTTTTTTTTTTTTAAGATAAATCATTTTTATTTCTCTCTTGGTAATTGAGAAGTTTTACATATTTTTGTGACCATTTGTTGAGTGCACACATGTTCATACTGAGTTGGGAAAAATTCTAAGTCTCTGCCTAATATCACCTCCTCATACATTCTTATATATTCTATAGGGAAGCCAAAACAGAAATAGCAGCTAGACTCTTTAATGTTTTCAAAGTTTTCTTACCATTTTCTACATATTTTTGCAATAGCACTTATTGTATTTACTGTTAATGCCTGTTTGACTGCAGAGACTGTGTCTCATTCCTTTTACATCTTCACTGCACATCATGGTGTTCTGTAAATATTTGTTTATTAAATGATGATTATTCCATAATGAATCAGAAGGCTGAGGACAAGATAGGTTGGACAATTTGTTGTCTACTCCTGAGTGAAGGTATTACTACCTACTATTCCATTCTGACAGCTCTGTCTATAAATTTTATATACTTTTTCAATTGATTAATTCTGCTTGCTGGATCAACTACTGAATTCATATCTCTTCCTGCCACTTTCCTCACATGGAATGTGGTGGCTCAAGTCTTAAAACCAGCTGGGGCACAAGTAATCTAAAAATTAAAACCTTTGTAAATCTTTAATTGTAAAATCCTTTAGAGTATCAACTGTACAAATTTTAAAACTGTGGGTAAACACCAACTGCATTTTGGTGTGATAATCTGTTAAACATAGTATTTATCACTAGCAAAATTAAAAAAGCATGCAAGGCTTGCAAGAGTCTAAAAAACTACTTTTTATGATATCATTAATGAAGTTTGTCTGAAACCATCATTTATTTACATTGGCGGATATGGTAATACCCTCAGAGTCAGAAGAGTAAGAGCAAAATAACTGATCCTAATTAATACGTTCCTGAAAACAACTGCGTACATGTCTTTATTTGGATCAAATAAACAGAAAGAGGAAAAAAGGATTTCAAGATTATAGCTAAGGCTCACATAGTCAGAATTGAATAACCTTATGCTGGCATAGCAAGCATGTAGTATTAATCAAAACTAACACATACTGATTTGACATAAAAATCTCCTTCATAAAGAAAGATAGGGCTGCATTATACGACATCTCTTTGTTTAATAAGTGATGACAGATGATTATTCTCTCTATTGACAATTTCATGATTAGGAAGTTTTTAATTGGTGCTCTCAACTGGCATTAAATGTGTGCTTCCATAGCATTTTATCCTAGAGCAATCATTATCAAAAGTATTTTGTAAGCATGGGAGATGTATAAGACAACTGAGGAAACGTCAATAGATGAGAATTTGTTGACTTCAAATGATGATTTATAATATAGAGCTCTAGACTATCTGAAACATCAGTCTTAAATTATTTTCTGCATAATTATTTTTAATTATTATTAATGAAACTTTACTGAGCTATAGTTAAGCAATCCTCTGCCTAATCTGATCTATTGACCTCATGGAGGTTGTTGAAGAAATCTGATGATGAGGCAGAATTTTGGACTTTAAAAATGTGGTTAATTCTCTAAGCGTGAATTTTTTTAATGTTAAAGAATATGTTTTAGTAAATTTTGGCATTAAATTATCTCCTCCAGTCTTGATCCCCTAGAAAACTGTCACATTCTTCTGTCTTGAATATTTTGCAACAGAACCACAATGAAGTAATTTGAGCATTTAAGAACTTGATACAGTGCTTCATTCCTCACATCCAAGTCATTTAAATTCTTTCCTCAGTGCCTGTTTTCCACCAAATTGTGTCCAAGTTCAGCAGTTTAGTCCAAAAGTTCATTATCAACTGAACTTTTGACTCATATAAATGATTTTCAATAAATTATAATTAAATTTATATCAGAGGATTAAACCTGGTCAGAGGGGTTTCTATTTTGATTCTTAGAAAATAATATTTCAGGTCTGAGGAATGAACAGTAGTATTTCTACCATTTAACTAGAACATTTTTTGTCTTAATTAGGGTACATTTATTTACTTTTAGGCCTCCAGACTGTCCGTACTGAAAACAAGCTTGAGGTTTGAAATTTTAATCCCCTAAAGAAAACAGAGTAAAATAGGACAGCATGAGTTGTTCTCACCCACAGTTCTTTTCTATTTGTACTATGTTTATCTTTATATACTGAAAAATGTTCCTTTTTCCACATTGAAATGTTGATGTGCCAAGCAAATTGAATTTCTCTTTCCTTCCACATCTCTATTGGCTGGAACAGGAAATTTCTCTGGATTTCCGTGTAACTGTTATTTATCAGTGCATTTTAGTCCTGTGAACTGGTTCAGCATTGCTAAATGCTAACATTTTAGCCTTCTTTTAGTTTAACCCCAAATTTATTTCCAGGCATGTATTAGTTTGATATTTAAATTGAACATGAGAGGAGCTTATATCTAGTAGGTTTATATACAAAACAGCTCTCATAGTTTAGGTATATGAGTTTATGTAAATTTTTTTCTGAATTGATTTAAAAAATACTGTTTTATTTTTTATTATGACAAATTATGTGAATATTAAAAATAGTCACAATGTATATGTTCATTTTATGTGAGCTAATTGTAAGATGCCTATATAAATTATACTTTTCAAATTCATTTCTCAATCTGGTAATTATGCAATATTAGATATGATAATTCCAATTAAGTATTGAAATGGACAGTGATCATTTACAGAAGTGAATTCTTATGGAAATGTTTCTTAGTTTTTGTTTTGGTTTGTCCTTGTTTTTGCTTTACTAGGGAATATTAGTGTCATAAATTAATAGTGGACTTTTCTATTCACTAATAATAAAAACAAAAAGATACAAAAAAAATTTTGTTAGTCTATTAGCATATTTGATTTCTCCAATATCTGCCTTCAACCCTAGTGAATTCTATGCTCACCAACCAAAGAGCACTCTTTCCATTGTTCCATACACATAGAATGGTGGGGCAGTATTTCTAAAGTGTGAATGAGGATCACCCAGGAGTAAATTAACCTGGGGTGCTTGTTAAAATACAGAATGCATGGATACAAAACTGACCTGATCAAACAGCATCTCTGTTAAATCTATAGATTGTTCCTATACACACTGTTTTAAATCATTAGTCTAAAAGCATCAATGAATGAAAAATATAATTCGTTTTTGGGGAATCACAGGGGCATGAGAAATGGTCAAAACTTCAATGACTTTTCAAATTCACCAGGAATGTCTGAGGGCAGAAATCCTTCAAGTGCAAATCTGTAAAGATCTTCAACGGCAGCTAACTAATCTAGTTATACATAATTTGTGAAGAAATCCTGTAGCTTTATAGCAAACATCTGTAGTTTGGGACTATATGTTATATACAAAACAGGAGCGTAATAATAACTCGTTATAGGTAAGAATTATCATGCAGAAAACATTTCAAATATTTCAAATATTGAGAGCTATCATGAAGGTAAACACAGTTCTCAACAGTCTGAATGTACTGAAAGTAAAATATAACTTCAAATTCCAAACTGTTTTAAAATATAAATGTTAAATTGCTTTTGTATTTATGTATTATAATATATTTATCATAAATTCTGCTGAACTAAGTTTTCTATATATCTGTAAAGTTTCAGTGATTTAAATAGACAAATATTTGCTGAAAATTCTTTAAAAAAATTGTTCCAGGAATATCTGAACAATACGAAATGTCACATATCAATATTTATCTTGGAAATAGCATTATAATACATTTCTAAATTTTTTACTTGAAAATATCTGATTATATTTTTTGCTTCAGCCACCGAGTTTCATAATGAGTATGGGGAACAATCTTTAAACATCAATTCAAAAAACAATGTCTCTTCATCCTAGAGAACTTATGGTATTTGAGTAAATAGTTGTATATGTGACCAGATTTTCAAAATCTCATCTGAGTTTAATTAAATTTAACATTTTAAACATTTGAAATAATTTTTTGTTTAAATTATGTTTAATATTTATTAAATAGAATCCCTTTTGCTCTTTTGTTTGTAGATTCATAAAGTAGCTACCCCAGATAATGCAAACGATGCACCCTGTGGTTAAAAAAATTTTTGTATTTTGGCAACATCTGGGAGGTGGAAAGGCATAAAAAAAATAGCAGAAACTCATTCTTAAGTTTGCATGGCTTCTTGTATGAAACCTATGACAAGTGTAACATTTATTCTCAATGTATTTTTAGTAAGCAGGTTTTGTGACCTCTTCTGTGTAAGAAGAATAGCCGACTTATATAAGTTATTAGATGTAGAGCACAAATTGCAGCCAAAGGGGTAATGATTTATTTTAGAGACATCTATTTATTAATGCAATATAGAAAATTATTTTACAGATTCTTCTCCTTAATATTATATTATGTCAACAAAACCCCTGAGTCAGTTCTAGAAAAATGAAACCTAGAGAATGGTCCTCTGCTACATTATTTCTTTTACTCTTGTCATGGTTTTAACTACTTTGAATACTTATTTCTATTTTTTGATGAATTGTTGCTTTGATCTTTTTATATAGTTGGAATATGTAGCTATTTTATGAATTAGAGAAAAGACAACTAAAATTGCTGACATTTTTGTAGACAAAATGTTTGCCTTTTAGTAATTGTTTTGTGATTGATCTGATGGCTAATAACTGTCTGAAATAAATGAATCATCTGGGTTTCTAGATCAAACTAGCTCAACTACCAAGTTTAGCTCCACTGTTGTATGTCTCACAGTGTTGCCATGTCCAAAACTCAACAATGTTTCAAACTTCAAGTATATTTTTTAAAAATTACTCCGTATCAAAAAATGGCTTGGTCTCATTTCCAGGTCAAAGTCCTAGGAATGATTCTTTAATTTTTAATGTTTCTCTTTTTTTTTCATCCAAAGTAATTTTAGTTATTTTTGCTCTTACCTTTTAAATATATCTTGAATCTGTCTTCTTTATTCTACCTCTCCTGCCACTGTTCTGTTTATTGACACCTAAACACTTTCTTGCTACTTTTACTCCTCTTTGTGTACATTTTCACACTCCCAAAACTTTTCTCCAGTACAGCACATTGATTCTTAAACAATTTTATAAAAGAGATAATGGTCTTAATTAAAATTAATTTCTGTTGTAGCATTCATCACAATTTGTAAATTTTACTTTCTAAAAAAGTCTGTCTCCTCTTCTAATTTCTACATTTTGAAATTTTATATATGTATAATGTTCACTACAACATCTTCAGCATCTTGCATTGCTACTGATCCATGACATTGATCATTTGGCAAATGTCCAGTAGACATGGATGAGTGAATGAATGAATGTATGAATTATTGCTTTAGATATCCAGGTGATTATGGACAGAACTTTACTATTGCATATCAGCTTAGCCCTATTAATTTGGCATTTTAATCTTGTGACTCAGCTTCTTTTTTTTTCTGAGTGTGAACCCCTCACCCTTGCACAGATTATTCCAACAATTTGATCGCCTTGATTCCAAATCCTTTCTCTTCCACAACCATCACTTAAAATTCATTCTATAAATACAGATAGCTATAGTATTTATCATGTCATTCCACTGCTGGAAATTCTCTAATTGTTTCCTTTTGCCTTTAAAATTAATCTAGATTTTACAACATTATGCATATTCTGATGTCTCCTTACTGCTTCAAATTTGCCTTTGTAACTCTCCACCTTGGAATCTACACTTCTTTCAGGCTTTATTTATTTATTTATTTTTGTTTTATGTGAAGTACATGTCTTTTGTTACAACAGGACTTTGCACAAATTTTCCCTTCTTTCTGGCACATTCTTCTCTCTTCTTCACTTAACATCTACTTACTCTCTCAATTTAAAATTTGTTGCATTCCTGGATGTTCCCGGACAAATTTCAAAGGCCCAGGATTCCTACTGTATAAATCATAGCACTATATTTCTACCACAGTAACCATCAACTTCACTGGTGCTGACACACGGAACAGGATTTTATCCTTTTATGATAATAAGATGCTTAGGTTAAGACACAACCATACAAGCAAATATATCTTCACACGAACTGTTAAGTTTTATGATGATTCCATTATAAATTTCATCTATTAAACATAACATTAGCAAACAAAAGGGAATACAAAGGAGTTATGTGAGGTTTGTAAGCTATTTATAAAAGGAAAATCAAAGAATCAAATTTAGAAGAAACTTGTTTACATAAAATGTTTCCAAGTACTAGTCCAAAACTATTGCTATTATGATCATTACAAATATTTTTAAGTAAAAAAAAACCCTGCATATCAAATATCTACATTAATCCACTATACTCTGAGAGTGAAAGTGTTATTATTTTAAAATTTTGACAGGTTTTTCAAAATGTGGTTAGTCGTCTTTCCTTGGGGAGGGTGAGTGCGCTGGGAGAGGAGATGATGATTGGGGGAGGATGGAAATAAATGAGTTCTTTCCTGCAGGAGGGCTGACAGGTAAAAGATTGAAGGTAAGGTAATTAGCAAAGCTAGGTGGGAGGAGAGGTGCTTCTAGGGCAGTTCCTGAGATGAATCTGGAAGTGATATCCCCATTTGTACACTGGTGTAATAGGTTTCCATTTAAAATGAAATTAAAGTATAAAAAAGCAAATTTGATGTCTGCCAAGTTTGTTAAAACAGAGGCCTACATTTACTCACACTTCTCAGCTTAGCCGATACAATGTAGGAAAGTGAGAAGACTAGAGTATATTTGTATTTTTTTCTCCCAATTTGGATAGGAAAAAAAAAATATATATATATATATATATATATGTATTTTGAAATCATTTATAAATAAGCTTCTTCTAGGGACTTATCCAGTCATTATACCTATGCAATAATAATCACTTAAGGAGTAGTTTTTAATGAGTTCAACACAGTGAGTTAAGGAAGGCCTGTCCTAGTAATGCTGTTCTGCCAAGGCAATTAGTTATTGACTTTCTGATGGCCAGCCATTTTATAAATGTATATTCATTTATATACATATGTGTAAGTACATAGCTCCATATACAAAGCAGGAGTGAAGGGTGGTAGAGATCAACATTGCTATGGTTTATTGTTAAGAAAATGTAAAATAACAGAAAAGAAAAATGAAAATAAAACATTTTAAAGACATTTTCTTTCTAATATGGGTCAATAGTTTCACCGAATTTTCTTTAAAATTGTGGTAACTTTCCATGTCAGCTGGGAAAATTTAAAGCAAAGACAAATAGTTCAACAAATATTGATAAATAATTTTATTATGAAACTCATATATTATGCACAATCACTGACTTTTCCTCCAGGGGATTATAGTTTGACTTTCAGAACTTTATGCTTTTGCTTTATGCTTTATGCTTTAACTTTATGCTTTAAATAAAGATATATTTAAATGATAAGACTGTCCCTAGTGCTACAAGGTGACAATGCCACATTAACTTCTTTATCAAGTGTGTTTTTCTGAATGTATAATAGCTACTTGTTTGCTGTTAAAAAAAAAAATTGAGGTGCCAGTACTCATAGGAGAATGTTTTTAAAAGTAGATTAACTTCCAACATAAATTAGGCATTAATAAGTGCCAGACTCTTAAAGGGCCATTTGTCTGAATTCCGGACTTGGTAGATAACAATATCTTGACATTCATTTCTTCTGAATTTGGTTCAAATGTTTTTATTCTTTCTCAGTGGATAACTTATAGAATATGGAAACATACTCAATGGATTGGTATTGATATCTTTATAAACTACATGTGGTTTTCAAAATAATTGTTTAAAATATTTTATTTGTAAATTGACAGGAAAGATGTAATTTTACTCCTTTGTGTTCTTGTCAAAGTCTAGAGATGTGCATAAAATATCAAAATTTGGCCCCTGCAATCTTTCCAAAAGCACATTGTTGGAGCTCCAGGATATTGAGGGAAAATGGTCTTAAGCAGGGCCTTTCTTCAAATATATATCTTATGGTGTGGTCCAAATATTTGGAATTAGATAGTCACATTCCTGGGTTAACTTGGATGGGTCATATTATTTGTCTGGTAGGTTCACAAAGAAACTGTGTGACATTTTATTCTTTACTTTTTAAACACCCGTACCTCTGGTTCATTTGTATCACGGGTTACATGCTTAATAATAGATAAATGAACCTTAAACATATTTAAGATGCACTTTACCAGGTTTTATGGGGAATGCATAGTCCTCACTTAAAAGATTCTTATGTTGTAACTAGAAAAGACAAACTCAAAATAGCATAATTTTCCCACATACCTATTGATATGTATCTATTAAATTAAAGCTTCTTTGGCCCAACAAATTTGTTTGAAAATTTGTTTAATTCAGTTTTCCAAAATTATTCAACCATTAAGCATGTTTATTTTTGTCCAAATTCCTTTTGCCATACTACACAGCACTAGAGTTTCTTGAGTACATCTTGTGGACACAGGGTAGACCTTAACTCACAGGCCCAGTTACAGAATCCACAAGAGTCATTTAAAGTTTCAGCCTTACTACCTCCAGTTGTAATACATTGGGTGACTGAGTAGGTACTCTGTAAAGATTCCTCAAGTTCCAAGTCTGCATGATTTTAATTAGAGATTAAATAGTAAACTCTATGCTGCTATTATTGTGATAGATCCAAGAGGGGAGAGATCAATGTGGATTGTTTGATGTCTGTCTAATTAGATTTGTTCTACAGGAAGAGAGATTCTTAATAAACCTTTCTAGATGTTCATTCTAGGACATCAGGTAAATAAGTATTTGGTTTATAAATTTGGACTCAATTTATCTATATTTAACATGTCAGAATGTCAGTATATCTATTAAAGTGTTAGTGCAGTGAATTAAATTTTGACTTAGTTTTTGTTTTTGGAAAATAATTTTATATACATTTTATGCTAAGAACAGCATAATATTTTTGTGAAATAAAGATGTGAACTATTCCCAGCCAAGGGAATGTAGTAGATGTACATCTCTAAACATTTCAGTGACTGTACTTCCCTGTACTTCACTCTATTGCAATGTATAACATTTACTGATACATGACTTCTACTAGATAAAGTCTTCTTCATATTCATTTCATTTTACTCTGTTGTTTTCTCTTTAATCTCCAGAGAATTTGGACTGCCAACTTTTTTTTGTTGTTATTGGTTTTACCTTTTATATTTGGAGTAACAGGAAAGATTTTGAAAATGCTGACAATATGCCAGTATCATTGTCTGAAGTCCCACCTGGATTTTAAAGGGGTTTTGTTATGTATGTCTTTGTTATTATGTACAGCTGCAATTCGCAAGTTTTCTCTCATAATAATGATTTTCCCCCACTCATTGTGATCCCTTCATTATCTGTTCTGTCAAATTTATATACCAGTGAGTAGGATAATCTTAAAATTGAATATTTTTTTCTTTCATCCTTTCATTCATGTTGCCTCTTTCCTTATCATCCATAACAACCCCTAAGTTTATCATTGTCAAGTTTTTTTTTTTTTTTTTTTTTTTTTTTTTTGGGGTACGTGGGCCTCTCACTGTTGTGGCCTCTCCCGTTGCGGAGCACAGGCTCCGCACGCGGAGGCGCAGCGGCCGTGGCTCACGGGCCCAGCCGCTCTGCGGCATGTGGGATCTTCCCGGACCGGGGCACGAACTCGTGTCCCCTGCATCGGCAGGCAGACTCTCAACCACTGTGCCACTCTTCCATACTGGATAACACCTTCAAGAAGACAAAAGTCCTGTTTTTTTCCTAGAATTTTGCCCTAAACCAAAAGCTACAGAATACATACAGAGGATAAAAGTAAGGAGAAAATACACCATAATAGTTCAAGGAATCTTACTTAACTCTCTGTCTTTAATCTACCACTTACCAAATTGTATAACCTTGCATAAATCACTTCACCTTTTTGAACCTTAGTTTCAAAGTCTATTACATGGATTACATGAAAACAAAATGCCTTCTAACTCTTGTATACTGAATTTGGAACTAAGGGGGTGATTTATTTACTGTAATTTATTTTCTCCTTACTTTCTAGAAACAAGATATCTAGCTTTAAAAGAGAAAGACAAATACCGTCTGCTAACACATATATATGGAATTTAAGAAAAAACAATGTCATGAAGAACCTAGGTGTAAGACAGGAATAAAGACACAGACCTACTAGAGAATGGACTTGAGGATATGGGGAGGGGGAAGGGTAAGCTGTGACAAAGCGCGAGAGAGGCATGAACATATATACACTACCAAACGTAGGGTAGATAGCTAGTGGGAAGCAGCCTCATAGCACAGGGAGATCAGCTCGGTGCTTTGTGACCACCTGGAGGGGTGGGATAGGGAGGGTGGGAGGGAGGGAGATGCAAGAGGGAAGAGACATGGGAACATATGTATATGTATAACTGATTCACTTTGTTATAAAGCAGAAACTAACACACCATTGTAAAGCAACTATACTCCAATAAAGATGTCAAAAAAAAATTCTAATATGATGGCAGAATTCTACAGAAAGCTACAAATTACTAATTTTATAACATTTTGATAAATGCTGGTTATTAATATTTACCGTGATTTCCTTCTTGTGCACACAGCTACTTTTATTTTGGCAAAGTTTTTATTTTCATACCTCAGCCCTCTTACCTGGAATTTTGAGTTTATCTGACCCCATACAATACGCAATGAAGTTCAGTATTGAGGCTATAGTATTTAGATACTAAAGCTAGAAAAATGTAGATCTGTGCAACATTAACTTTGTTTTCATAGATATGATTAGATTATATAATAAAAGAGCAAATACCTTAAAGAAGAGAAACTTCACAGAAAACTCAGTATTGACTACAGCTACCATAATCAAAGCTTCATAGCTAATAGCAAACATACAATATAGTGATCACAATCCTAGATGTAGGCTTTTTTTCCTGATCCATTCATAAAAACTATTACAACAATTATTCATTTTTTATCCTGGTAAGCATTTTTGTACTTTATGAGAAAGAACATTTTTTAAAAGTTGAGGGGAAATCAATGCTTGAAACTGTTGGTTTCTGATGCAGACTATTCTCCTCTTAAACATTTCATCTTTCACCATTACTTTCAAGTGGTCATAAGCACAGAAATTCAGCAGGAACTCTGGTGGCATAGAACAGAGCATACAAATATGTACTTCTTTTGTCCTTCAGGGCTAGAAAAAAAAATTCCTAAGAGAATATCAAACATGCATGTTCTGTATAGACAACATAATTCATTTGCCTCCAAGGAGAAGGCACCTGGCATCTATAAGAGGATGTTCCTGCAACATACAGAGGAAGGAGAAGGAGGTGTAAAGAAAGGATGTTTTCTCAAAGTCCAACAACCTAAAATGGCACAAGGTTTTACTACCAGTGTTTTAATGCTTTGTCCATATCTAAATGTTTCTCTGGAAGCATAATGTAAATAAGATAATCAAGGGAAATATGTGAGATACTTAGTTAAAATCTGTCCCTTAGTTGCAGTAACTTGATGTGTATCATGAACTAAATCTCATAGTATAAGCCAATACATACTTAAAAGTGTGTGATCTTTCACATGGAGTTAAAAGGAGAGGCTTATATTCTCATCATAAATAAGAGGAAACATTAATTATAATAGCATTTAAATTGCAAGTATATTATTATTAACCAACCATATTCTTTTTCATAGCCTCCTATGAATATATATTTGTAGAGTCTTCTATTAAAATGCTTGAAATTATATCAAAATAGCAACTTTAAAACAAGACTGAAGGTGATATTAGATATATCCTCTAATGAGTGCTAACTGATCTTTGATAGATAAAACTTTAATTTCAATTTTAAAAATTCTCCATATAAAATTTCTCAAAAAAATGTCTAGTGAACCCTAAATAAATATGCTGGATTACCTTACTATTACTATTTCATGTTTGTCATCAACTACCTATTTTAAGGATACATGCTTATAAGTTTAAAAACCAAATATATATGTATATATATAATATGCATGTATCTATGTAAAATAATTTTCTGTAGTTACACTATTCAGTTATTAATATTCATCTAATAGGGTGCATTTGTAATTCCAAGTGATTGATACTAACCTATATAGTAATAGAAATGGCACAAATAGATGGGTATAATTTCTTGTGCTATTTTATTTCTGATAGGAACTTATATGGTATTTAAAAGATATGTATATACACTCAGATGTATATTGTTTATCCATGTACATATCTGTGTAATTATTTACACATGACTCAATATGCTTTAAGTCTAGTATTTATATGACATTTTTCATGAGTAACACAACTGTCTCTCACTTTTGGTAGTTTTACATGAAAAGTTGATGCTTTTCTTGCACAAATATGATAAGCATGTGATTCTCATGAAAAAGAAAAGTTGTTTGAGTTGATATACTTATTAAGAAAAGTTTTGCTCAAATGGTGATTCCCAATGTATTTTATTAAAGAAATGAAGGGAGAAAAACTATTAAAGAAACTTTAAAAACATATGGGAACAGAAATCTCTTGCAGTCCTATACACTAATGATGAAAAATCTGAAAGTGAAATTAAGAAAACACTCCTATTTACCATTGTGACAAAAAGAATAAAATATCTAGGAATAAACCTACCTAAGGAGAAAAAAGACCTGTATGCAGAAAATTATAAGACATTGATGAAAGAAATTAAAGATGATACAAATAGATGGAGAGATATACCATGTTTTTGGATTGGAATCAATCAACATTGTGAAAATGACTATACTACCCAAAGCAATCTACAGATTCAATGCAATCCCTATCAAACTACCACTGGCATTTTTCACAGAGCTAGAACAAAAAAAATCACAATTTGTATGAAAACACAAAAGACCCTGAATAGCCAAAGCAATATTGAGAAAGAAAAACGGAGCTGGAGGAATCAGGCTCCCTGACTTCAGACTATACTACACAACTATAGTAATCAAGACAGTATGGTACTGGCACAGAAACAGAAATATAGATCAATGGAACAGGATAGAAAGCCCAGAGATAAACCCACGCACATATGGTCACCTTATCTTTGATAAAGGAGGCAAGAATATACAGTAGAGAAAAGACAGCCTCTTCAATAAGAGGTACTGGGGAAACTGGACAGCTACATGTAAAAGAAGGAAATTAGAACACTCCCTAACACCATACACAAAAATAAACTCAAAATGGATTAAAGACCAAAATGTAAGGCTAGACACCATCAAACTCTTAGAGGAAAACATAGGCAGAACACTCTATGACATAAATCATAGCAAGATCCTTTTTGACCTACCACCTAGAGAAATGTTTATTCTTTGTAATAAACAAATGGGACCTAATGAAATTTAAAAGCTTTTGCACAGCAAAGGAAACCATAAACAAGACCAAAAGACAACCCTCAGAATGGGAGAAAATATTTGGAAATGAAGCAACTGACAAAGGATTAATCTCCAAAATTTACAAGCAGCTCTTGCAGCTCAATATTAAACAAACAACCCATGCAAAAATGGGCAGAAGACCTAAATGGACATTTTTCCAAAGAAGATATACAGTTTGCCAACAAGCACATGAAAGAATGCTCAGCATCATTAATCATTAGAGAAATGCAAATCAAAACTACAATGAGATATCATCTCACACCAGTCAGAATGGCCATCATCAAAAAATCTACAAACGATAAATGCTGGAGGGAACCCTCTTGCACTGTTGGTGGGAATGTAAATTGATACAGCCACTATGGAGAACTGTATGGAGGTTCCTTAAAAAACTACAAATAGAACTACCATAACACCCAGCAATCCCACTACTGGACATATACCCTAAGAAAACCATAATTCAGAAAGAGTCATGTACCAAAATGTTCATTGCAGCTCTATTTACAATAGACAGGACATGGAAGCAAACTAAGTATCCATCGACAGATGAATGGATAAAGAAGATGTGGCACATATATACGATGGAATATTACTCAGCCATAAAAAGGAACAAAACTGAGTTATTTGTAATGAGGTGGATGGATCTAGAGTCTGTCATACAGAGTGAAGTAAGTCAGAAGGAGAAAAACAAATACCATATGCTAGCACATATATATGTAATCTAAAAAAAACAAAAAAAGTTCATGAAGAACATAGGGGAAAGATGGGAATAAAGATGCAGACCTACTAGAGAATGGACTTGAGCATACGGGAAGGGGGAAGGTTAAGCTGGGACAAAGTGAGAGAGTGGCATGGACATATATACACTACCAAACGTAAAATAGTTAGCTAGTGGGAAGCAGCCGCATAGCACAGGGGGATCAGCTCAGTGCTTTGTGACTATCTAGAGGGGTGGGATACGGAGGGTGGGAAGGAGGGAGATGCAAGAGGGAAGAGATATGGGGACATATGTATGTGTATAACTGATTCACTTTTTTATAAAGCAGAAACTAACACACTATTGGAAAGCAATTATACTCCAATAAAGATGTTAAATATATATATATGGGAAATAGTTTAGGTTAATAACCAAAAGATTCAGAGTAATGTAAGTCAGTTTTGGTTAATTGGTCTTTCATTTTTAAAAATTCCTGTTATTAAGAGCAGAACCTTGGCTTTCATTTCTTAATGCTCAGACAAGTCAGCAAATGAGGTACATCTGTCAAATTTCAGTCAAATATAACATCCAGTGTAAAGCTGTCATGAACTTGACAACATAAATTTATAATATGTAATATGTGAAATTAAAATGTTAACTTCTGTTAAAAATTCTGTGTAAAGCATTTTCCAAAATATCATTTCACATTGTTTTTTTTTTTTACAGATCACTGATTTTGAAAGTTCTCAAAGAGTAAGACACTTTCAAATTCTGAATTTTTTTCTTTAAGAGACAAACATTGTTAAAGCACAAAGCATCTAGGAATAACTTGATTCTTTCACTCTAGATATTAAAGAATAAGTTACTAAGTAAGAATTATACTATGACTTTATTATAGCTGTTGGAATACCTAGTATAAAACCATTTACTTCTTGAAATATACAATCATTTTTATTCTATTGTACTTGTATTAGACTTTAAGGTATAATTTTGTGAAATATAATAAATATACTAAAATGTTCATGTCCTAGTTTCATCTTCATTTCCAGTTAAATAAATAATGTTTCTCCTACTTTTAGAAGATATTTTGCTTCAAAAATTTTCTTTGACATATCCCCAAATATTCACCATTAATTAGAACACTGAAGTGAATTAAAAGTCTAAGAGCTAAGAGGCCTATCATTGGTGTATTGTAGTATTAGGGAAGTTAATAATTTGGTTATTTCAAAACCCACATAATTAATTACTTCAGCAAGCATTTATTGATCATGCATAAAGTGGTAGGATACAAAGATGAAGTCAACAGTTTCAGTTTTTCATGTTTAGAGTTCCAAATGTTAGAAATGTTTGCTTGTGTCAAGTCAGGTGTATCTTTTATATTGTTCCTAGTTTTGACCATAATATCTAAGACGATCTCATCTTTAATTAAAACGGTTAGATTAGATCTTCTCTGCGGACCTTTTAAACTTTAATTTTATGAGTCCGTTTGATAGTCCCATGGAATTTTCCCTAACGCTTTATTTTTGAAGATCTTTCATCATCTGACAAAGTACTAAGTTTTCAGTATCATCAAATTGACAAATTGATTGTGTAGGACTGCTCATAGTACTCATATACGGTCTGCCCAGAAAAGAGAATTCTCTAACTTCCGAAGATCCAGAATAATTGTTCATACGGCCTGAGACGGATTCAAAAATTTCGGTATCATCTATCGTTACACGTTAACAGGAAAAATTCCAAGATGGCCCCACTTCCCATAAAATCTTGCCAAGTAATGTGACTTCTGCTCTGTACTATTACAAATTGTAGTACTATTTTTCATATAATCAAAACATTAGCATTATCTATATAAATTTCGTCTTGCTCAATGGTGCCCAACCAGCCTATTTAAATTATCTTTTTATTTTGAATTTATTTTATATTTTGTTAACTATAGTCAATCCTAAAACCAGCTTTGTGTTATTTAGAAATTTGTTAAATTTGTTAAACTTGTTAAACCAGTTTTGTCTTCATTCTAAATTCTGGAATATTTAGAATGTTCCAAGATGTATCAAAGAATCCTTGTATCTTCTGCCCCACTGCTCCACTACCATTAATTGGGCATTTCTGGAGCGGTTTTTAACTCATTTGTGCATACCAACCCAGCTACATTCCCCCCATTCATTCTATTGATACTATAGAATGTAGCGTTCTCAGTCTCAGAGCAATAGTGTGCTTACATTAAAGTATATCTATCATTGCTCATCTTTGAAGTTTAGAATTGAATTTTTATTTATTTCACACTGTTTTTCTCATTGCTCTGCTTCTCCTCCTGCTTTCCTGCTGACTAAGGGAGCCTGAAGCAGTCCACTCTCTAGTCTCAAGGAGCCTTGGTGACTGTTACACATTCTCTCCTAGGGCTTCTGCTGCGTTACATTTTTTTTTTTTTTCCGGGTAAAACACTGTTCCACTATTTTAAAAAATTCCCCAGTGATGGCTTCATGGTTTTCTTGTAATACCATTTCTTTTCCATTCCAGGATCTAAATGTGCTTTTGAAATAGCTGTAGACCTAAAGTGATTTTAGTTGCTATTTTAAATCACATTTGTTCTACATGTTTAATTAAGTTCTGCTTGTCTACATAACTGATCAGTCATAGGTTACCTCATTAAACAGGGCAGAACACTCTTTCAAGCTTGCAATCATTAGTATGGCTATATATTATCTTCTTTTAACATTTTTCTTATCTTGTTGCTGAAAATTAAAAATTTGCCCCAAAATACCTATTTCTCAGAACCAGTTAAAAAACTATCTCCAACCAAAACTAGGATTTATCTTTTTATGAGTGTAGTAGATTTGAAAGTTGATGAATAAGTTAAATATAATTGGCTCACACTTAGTGTTCTATAAGATCTTTTCTCTAAATATTACCAAAATATTTTTAAAACACAAAACACATAGTCAACATTTTAAATGAATTTGCATTTTTAACTTGTAATTTTGAATTATTTTCCTAAAAATCCTGAATTGCAGGACTTACTACTCTGGAATAGACCTCTTGCAGCTGCATAGATTTTATAAGTAAGAATTATCACAGGTAAGAAGGAATGGAAAAACCTTCATCAACTGTATTTTCAGAATCAGCATTTTTTTTAGTACATGTAATTCAAAAATTACTTTCAGTGGTGTCATATGTAAATTAGATCCTGTATAAAGTGGTCTTAAAATTCAAATAGGGTTATTATATCCTTTTGTCAAGTGCAATTCAATCTAACTACTGAACATTAGAAAAAAATCTTAAGCAAAGAATAAAATGTCATGCAGATCAACAAACTAGTCAAATGCTATTTTATGTTGCTAGTCTTCTGCAATTGTTTTGTAATAGCTCATTATTCCATTAAGACATGGTATATGATACACACCTTTGAAAGATAAAAAGCAGATCACTTAATTATCTTAAAATGTAGTATGTTATACTTTTAAACCTAAATTTTCTTGATCAGTTATCATTCTAATATCATACATGAGCATGTTTCATCTAAGATTCATTATCATATTAAAATCATCAAACATAATAGATGCTAATATAAGAAATGCATGTGTCTAATCCATTTTGTTAAAAGTGCTTCTTTAAAAAATACCTAAACGTTTTTTAGGAATTGCAGGCCTAGAGCCTTGAAGTGTGTTTCTAAAATTATATTTAGGGGTTAGTGAATGCTATACTCTAATTTGATGGAGTTCCTGAATTAATCAGATATTTAATCTTTGGTTGGACTTCAATTATAAATACTTAGGTGATGCTTGAGTGAATAGGATTGGGGATTTCATTATATACAGATGCTTGAGCCCATACTTCAGTGTGTTGATGGTAGTCCCTGTTGAAATATCTGCAGATTATGAATGGTGAAGGGGTAGCGGGAAAATGATCTTCCCTCCCCTATAATGTGAAGATGAGAGCCACAGTGTCCATTGTCCTCTTCATGAGTCCACCATTCCTAACTGGAACACAGGCCTGCCCTAGTAGTTGAAGACAGATGGAGGAATTCCCTTGTTTTTTAAAGTCATGCAAATCTCTGAGTGATTGTAGAGACTTAACTTTGTAAGGAGGGCAATCTATTAAGGAAGCTAACTTTGTTGAACAAGGAAATGGACATTTACAAGGAAATGGACTGGGAAGCAAATTATTGTAACCAGTAAATCACTGAGCTTATTTAAGGATTTATAGATGACTGTATGGTTTCTAAAGATTTTACATGGCATCCTTAAATATAAGATCTTCTTCCTTCCTTTCTCTCCCTTATATTTCAGAGGAGTAAATAAATAATTACCATATGTTGTCTGGGATAAGCTAGTTATTCCAGTTAAACACTGGTTTAAATAGGGTCCTTTTTTTGGTGGTAACTTTTCTTTCACTGGTTCTTGCTCTTCCTGTTAGAAGGTCCTTGGCCTTGCAATGTCCCGAACAGTAATTATTTCTGGGATTTCTTAGGAGATGTATCGCTTGTGCTGAAAAGAATTTCTGCTAGTTGCCAAGAATACCTATGGTTTCTTGCTTATCTGCTAAATCCTGCTTCCCTGGTATTATCTGCTAATGTGTCCATTATGTCTGTGAACTCTACCTTTTCATGGCACTAAGAACTCTGGCAAAAAAATAGCTCCATTTCTATCATTAACCAATTGAGGAACTAATCAAAACTTTTCCACTTCCTTAGTGATGTCCTGCCATACACATTCCAGTTGTATCTGAACCCTTTGGATGTTAAGCAGAGTGAGTTCTGCCACGATTCACAGTATTCTTTGTTATAAGGAAGATAAATCATTATTTGTGCAGCAGAGTCTGTGAGTTTTGGTAAAATGAACACTTTCTTTTTGAAATCATAGCTTTCTTTTTTCCTAGGATGGACCAGAGGAATATGTATGAATATATTCAGAATCTCAGTCCACTTCCAAAGACAAAAAACGAGTGTTCTGTAATTGGGCCTAATATTTTTCTTTTCTTCAAATGCATTCTCTTTGAGGAAGGCTCTGGGTCTCTAATGTACATAGATTGATGGATTTCATTACCAGCTATCCGGATACACAGGCATATCTGAATCCCTGGGTTGGATACAACCTAGCCTAAAACTGCTAACCACATTACACTTTGAGGAGACATTTGTTCAGAGAGATGAGGTGATAAGCCTAAGAGACTTTTGCCTATTCACTGGTTTTAATTGAGACATAATTGACATATAACATTGTGTAAGTTTAAGGTGTACAACTTGTTGATTTGATTTGATTTTTTTATATAATACCACCATAGCATTAGCTAACACATCTATCATGACATGGAATTATCATTTCTTTTTCTTTGGTGAGAGCATTTAAGATTTGTCTCTTAGCAACTTTGAAGTTTATAATACAGTATTGTTTACTGTAATCACTATGCCATGTGTTAGATCTTCAGAGCTTAAAAGTTGATCTTCTAACTGCAAGTCTGTACCCTTTAACAACATCTCCCTAATTTCCCGTGCCCCAGTGTCTGGTAAGCACCATTCTATTCTCTATTTCTACGAGTTTGGCTTTTTAAGATTCCACATAAAATTGACGTCATAGAATATTTGTCTTTCTCTGTCTGATTTATCTCACTCAGCATAATGCCCTCAAGGGCCATCCAGGTTGTTGCAAATGGCAGGATTTCCTTCTTTCTCATGGCTGTGTAATATTCCATTGTACATATATAACACATCTTATTTATCCATTCATTCATTGATGGATACTTAGTTTATTTTCACATCTTGGCTGTTGTGATTAATGCTGCAGTAATCATGGGATGCTTCTTAGTAGAAGAATGGAACATACACCACTAGCAATTAATAGTTGACTTGATCGTTATGCTATCTATTTAACACAAAGTCTTAAGTGGTTCTTTGGCATATTCTTGTATGTAATTTAATCAAGGATGATTTATCCAGAAAATTCCTGAAATGTTAATATTTTTTGTGTGATTTATTAAAGAGGAGTAATATACGTGCTTTGGATACCAGAGGTATATGGGATGGTGTCGCTAATATGTTGTAAAATTTTGGAGCCTGATTTTTATTTTTACTCAGAAAGCAGGATAGAAGTGGAATTTTAATTTTTTTAGTGTTATAAGTGGCCTGTGCTATTTTCTCTTAATATAAAACTTAATTTGCCTTTGAACTCCAAAGATACTCCAGTATCTTTTAGATACTGCACTGTGACATTTCTGTTGGAATATTATTGATTAGAATATTATTAAAGCAATAAACATGTGAATTATGGTTAAATAGAAAATTTCATACAATTACATTTATAAATATTACTGGAGAGACAAAATATTTGATGGGGCATTTGCATTATTAAAGCAGGTGATGATTTACTCCAATTATAAGCACAGAGACCATAGGAAACGATTCTATATTTAACACACATAATCGTGACTAAAAAGAAGGAACATTTCCCTTTTATCCTCATACTGGTCTTTGTATCTCTCTTGTAGAGTATAATGGGAAACAATGAGGAACAATGCTCCTTCCCAGTCTCCAAGAAACCCTCTCTCTAGAGGAACAAGCAAGGGCTGTAATATTTGGCGAAAAGTTCAGTGGTGAGAGATCATGCTGATTTCTTACACTGACTTTTAAGTAGGAAAGCAGCAATCTTCAAAAACCTAGAACTGTTTTAGTAATTAATGTTGAGGCAATTCTTGTCCTGGCATTTGAGCTGCTGTGAACTGAATTTCTATATTTCAATTTATAAAATAAGTGAAGCTATCTAGGACTTCAGGTTGCTGCATTATTTTGACAGAGTTTCCTTGTACCACCTCCTACACCAGTGTATTTGCCTTAAAAAAAGAAAAGAAGAAAGAAAAAAGGACACATAAATGTTTCCATAAAGCAATCGAGACTTTGTTCATAGGCATGGTAAATCAATGATAAGGTAACCTAAAACTCATTTCTGGACAAGAATTCAAATATAGAATACAGGTTATGTGCATTCTATTGCTGGGCAACAGTGGACAGTCAGAAATTTCCTAGGAAACAGAACCTTAAATAAGAAAGGCTACCTTGAAAATGTTCAGGATAAATAAAAAGCACTTACAATGAATACACTTGTGTGAGTTCATGGAAGAATATATTCCTAATGGATAGTTTTAATTACCTGCTGGCTAGGTATGACTATGTTGTAAGGTAGGGAGGAGCAGGGACTAAGAATCAGAGAATATTTTAGAGATTAGGATGAGAGTTTCCCGGCAGTTTGTAAGAAAAAGTTCAGGGAGACTCTAAAAATAAGTTATATAAATATAAGGCGGGAGGAATACAAATATAAATAAAATTTCATTCATTTACTCATTCATTCATTCACCTGTATAAGAAATAATTATTGAGCTTCTACAAAATAGTGTAAAAAATTCTGTGTGCTAGTCTCCTATATAATTCATTGTGAGGGAGCAAAAGATACACAATCGTAGAATCTTGTCTTCAAGGAACTTACAATATATACAAGAAAATGGCACGTTCTCAAATAAGAACACTTTAAAATGTAAGTTGGCAAATGTCATAAGGAAGACAGAGAATAACTGCATAGGTGTTCAGTGGCAGGTGTAATGAATTCCAGTTTGCACTTGAATTGGAAACAGGGAAATCCCCATGAAAGAGAAAATATTTAAGTTTGGCTCTAAATGATGGGTAGACTTTGGACATCTGGCATGGAAAGAGGCAACCCATTTGAATATAAGGAAAGGCACATAGGTGGTAATGTGTAGGAATGTTGAATATTTGCAAGTAAATAGTACTTGAAGTAGATTAGTGGAAATTCCAGTTGAGAAAGAAGAGTTTTGACCATATTGGGCAGGGGGTTGTGGGGGAAGATGGGAGAGATAGGGAACTAGGGTGGCATATTAAGGAGGCTGTATAATTTTTGAGAGGAAATAGGGATTCACAAGTGGTTTTTGAACAAGAGAGAATTATTTTGGCAGAACAGAGATCTGATGAGTCAGGGAAGTGGGATATAGAAGAACCATTATATTAATCCAGACAAAACATATAAGCTATTGAAGTAAAAACATAAGAAATGGGAATAGAGAACAGAAGCTAGAGTTAAGGAACATTATGAGCTGACATTAATAAGACATAGTGAATGATGACATGCAAATGGGGATGAAGAGATGAAAGTAATGAAAAGATGGGGATTTTTAACTTAGAATTCCAGAGCAGTAAAACTAATAGTATCAGAAAAGGCAGTAGCTGAGGAGGAAGAGATCTGAAAGAGAGGACATTTCTGTAGTATTCTGGTTTGAGGTATTAGTGCACCATCCAGGTTGAGCATCCCAATACATAGATATAAAAGAGGCACTGTATTTGTACACAGGTCCCTTACTCATTTCACAAATAAATATTGTGCTCTATTATGTGATAAGCATTGTGCTAAACTCTGGGGAAATGATTAATAATACATAAGGCTCTTCTATACACAATCTAATGGAGGATGTATCCCTCTAAACAGTCAATTATAATTCAGTATGTGTAGGTTAGGATTTGGAAATCCATAGGGTCCAATGGAAACAGGTACGCAGGAAGCTCAGCCTTGACCTATCAAGGAGCTTGCTATGGCAGTGAATTCTAGGCAGCTTAAGAGCCCGTAAGAATTAACCATGGCAGAATAGGGAGCGGAAAAGTGAGGGAAAATGGTCAGAAAAGAGTAGCATATATATTCAGCATTCAACATATAACTTGTCGAAGCTGGGGAAAATAAGCTTTGATAAGTCATAACAATTAGGTGTTTAGATAAGTCTTAAGTTTGGATAATTTTATGAAGGCAAAGAATTATGAGAAATAGAAGAGATTTAGTATAGATATATCCTTTGGAAGTATCCACATAAGGCACACGGAGTAGGAGGAAGGAAAGGAGAAGTGAAGACAGGGAGAAGAAAGTAGCCAGAGGGGTAAGTTAACAACTGATTGTCACAAGGAAGATATGGTTTGACCATGCGATCACTGTCCCATTATACAAGAGCAGAGCATTAGCCGAGAATTTTTATTGGCACCGACACAAGATAATATTATGATTCTTAAATAAAAAGTCGCTGGGATACAGGGACATGTGTTGAAAGTTGAGGTAGAGAGGTTGAAAAAGTTTTGCAAAAAATAACGATGAGTATATGTTACTATTTTGTAAGTTGGTAATAAAAGGAAGAAAAAAGATCTACAAATGGCTAAACAGCACATAAAAAGATGCTCAGCATCATTAATTGTTAAGAAAATGTGAATCAAAATCACGACATAACACTTAATAGCCGTTTAGATGACTATTTTTAAAAAATACAAGAGAAAATAATAAGTCCTGATGAGGATATGGCGAAATTGGAACCATTGTGCATTGCTGATGCGATAATAAAGTGTTTTCCATAGCCACTGTGGAAAACAGTGTGGCAGTTCCTAAAATAACTAAGCATGAATTACCATATGATCCATCAATTTCCCTTCTGGGTATATACCCAAAATAATAGAAAATGGGAATTCAAACAAATATTTGTACATTTATGTTCATGACAGCGTTATTTATAATAGCCAAAAGTTGAAAAAAACGTAAATGTCCAATGGATGAAAAAGTATGGTTATATACATACAACAAAATATTATCCAGCCTTTAAAGGAATGAAGTTCTGATATATGCTACAATATGGATGAAACTTGAAGACATTATGCTCAGTGAAATAAGGACAAATATTTTATGAATTCACTTATATGAAGTACCTAGAATAGTCAAATTTATAGAGACGGAAAGTAGAATAGTGTTTATGAGGGCTTAGGGAGAAGCTGGTAAAGGGGAGTTATTTTTAATGGTTACAGAGTTCCATTTTGAAATTATGAAAACATTCTGGAAATGGATGGTGGTAATGGTTGCACAAAAATGAGAATGTATTGAATGCCACTAAACTGTACATTTTAGAGTTGTTAAAATGTTAAATTTTCTATCATGTAAATTTCACCACAATAATACAATTTTGAAAAATAAATAGAAGGCAGATTAAGTAGAAGCTTGAGAATATGTAATTTTAAGAAGAAATTATTATAGTAATTTGAATCAGAAAGAACTAACCATGTTTTGAAATTGTAGTAGAGTATTTTTTAAAAAGCAAAAAGTAATGGGGATGGATCCTTGGAAGAAATCAAGTTGGAATCCAAAACACAATTCTTTAAATGTGCCTTTTTTTTATTAGGCTAATTAGGACATAACTAGATTGTTAATTAAGACCCAAAATAAGAATGGTGGGACTATCTAGTTTACTACACCAGCTGAAGAATTTATGAATATGGTCAGCATCTATTTCGTGTGGTTTTCACTTAACAAGTTTGTTTATTACCCTTCAGTTTTTCCATTTAGTTCATCAACATGCTGGGTTTTGGGCAATGACTCAGGGAGGAGATGGGAGGAGGAGGAAGTGGCTCCAATCAAGTTACTTAAAAAAATCAAAACAAAACCCCTCTGGTGGTTTTATGCAAAGACTTTATCCATAAGTACCACTATCATAGCAAAATGCTATCCCCCAAAGTGGACGGATTCCTTATATGGAGTCTTTTTCTCCATAACCAGAGTGCCCCTATAATTTATCCTGTAAATCAGGACACTTGGGAGTGAAAATGAATGACAAAGATGCTGTACATATATGCACTGAGACATCAGATATGAATTGGCACAGTTCCTAAAGAGTATGGTACTCTAGTTAAGGCTGATTTTGAGGATTATAAGGCGTCTAAAGAAAGTAAAGATTTTAGATCTCTGTGTTTAAAGCCTCAGCCATTAATGGTTTAATGAGCTATAATGGGATGATATGGAAAGAATAATCCCAACTTGGCATGCTACTCTGAAAGCATTAGCATTGTTTAAAATTATTGTTATGAGGAGGAAAAAAATGAAGAGGTAAGGATAGTACCACATTAGGCTCCAAATCTTTTGATTTCTAAAGAAACAAGAAGAAAAGTTTCTTAATTAATTGCTTATCATAGTTAGCATATTACTTTCAAATAAATATTTGTGGTACAGTAGAGTGGTGATCTTTTGTACAATTTTGGTGTATTTGTTCACCATGAGTATTAGTTCAGGCTGCTCTCACAAAACACCATAGACCAGGTGGATTATAAACAGAAATTATTTGTCACAGTTCTGGAGGCGGGATATCTGAGATCAAGGTGCCAGCATGCTGTGGTTCTGGTGAGAATACTTTTCTGGATTGCAGATGGCTGTTTTCTCATTGTATCCTCACTTGATGTAATGAGAGTGAGAGAAAGCTTTCTGGAGTCATTTTTGTAAGAGTACTAATCCCATTCATATGGGCTCCACCCTCAAGACCTCATCACCTCCTGAAAGTTCCACCTCCTAATACCATCACACTGGGGGTTAGGATTTCAACATATGAATTTTGGGGAGACACAGACATTTAGTCTATAATGCCATAACACTGTGTATAATCAATAAGCATAGCAAATATACTTTTATATACAGCATTGGTGTCAAATTGTATTTTATTGTTTGTAAGATATTGTTTTACATGACTATAATTTTTGATACTGTCTTTAATATGAAGTGTATTAAACACTTTGTATAAGAAAAGATGACCACTTTAAAACGATTCTTAAACATTGCAGTAAGAGTAGGTGATTGTCTTCAATCAATACCTGGTCTAAGAAACACTGAGAAAGAAACAAGTACTCATTGATGAGGATATTCAAGGTTGTTGTATAATAGTTGCATCTCAATCAGGGCTTCCCTTATGCTATTGAGAGGAAAACAATTTGGGCAAGAATAGTTTTATGAAGAGGAGAAAAGGAACAATTAAGTGGGACTAATGTGATCCAATTAATTCCTTATTATCCTGTTTTGACTAGGAGGTCTACTCAAATAGATAAGACTCCAAGAGGAGTAGTTGAGGCAGACTTCATTTCTACCAGCTCCGTTCTTTCTTTTTTCCTTCCTTTGTCCACCTTTGATCCGAACAGAAGCAAGAGAGACACACATCACCCTCATTTCTTAATCTGATACCTTTATAATTGCCAGTTCTTTACCTGAAACACATGTGCTGAAAATGGGAAGAGAAGGGCAAACAAAGAGGAGAATCCTTCAAATTAAAAATTATTGATTAGTAGGGCTTCCCTGGTGGCGCAGTGGTTGAGAGTCCACCTGCCGATGCTAGGGGACACGGGTTCGTGCCCCGGTCCAGGAAGATCCCACATGCCGTGGAACGGCTGGGCCCATGAGACATGGCCGCTGAGCCTGCGCGTCCGGAGCCTGTGCTCCGCAACAGGAGAGGCCATAGCAGTGAGAGACCCGAGTACCGCAAAAAAAAAAAAAAATTGATTAGAAACCATATATTATAATGCAAATTATAAATCCACAAAAGATTTTAAATAGATCATGCTTTATCTAAAAATGTTGGCACTGTTGGAAATTCAAAGGCTCTTCTATTTTGTTCATTTTGGAGATACACTCATTTGCTTTGAGCTATGAGTACTAGTTATTTACATAATTATCTTGGTGGAGACAGGAGGAGCAGAGGGGTATAACAGGAGGGCAAAGGAGGAGGAAGGATCTCAAAGCCTGTTATTTGAATGGTTTGTCAAAATGTCCCATCAACCATGATCTGTCTCTTTCAAATTCACAAAGAAAGCAACAAACCTGTTACCATTTGGTTTCTACTTATATATATATCCAAAGTGATTCTCTCCTAATATTCTAGGAGTTTCTAGAAGTATACTGCTATAATTATTCAGGACATCACTGAGTCTTTCTATTCTACGTTTTTCTCTAACCAGCCTTTATTATAGCTAGATAATGTAGCATGAGGAACTTCTTTGGGACATCAGATCACTCTGGCAGTTTTATAATATGCTTCAATTCCAGACCAACTCCTTAAAGGAGTCTGCCTTCCTTCTGAGCATTTCAGATCACATAGGTATGAAATAATATTTCATACATTTATAAAATGTCTTTCTCATTGTAATATCTGTGGTAAAAGAGAATAGAATTCAAATCAGATAAAATTCAAATATATTTGAGATTTTCCAGAAGTAATTGTTTTTATGAAAACTAACATTTTCTTTTCAAATTTCAGTTTTCTTTATCAAGAGGCCACATGGTTTAAGAAATTAGTTTCAAATGTATCCATAACCTATATCACAATAGTGATAATAACTAATATTTAGAGTACCTTAAAATGCATATATAATTATAACTTACCCTGCTTTATTGTATTTAATTCTTCTGATTTTGCGGATAACATGCATAATCTTAGAAAAGTTAACTTGTTAAAGGTGATACAGCCAAGTATGTATAGCCAGGGTTCAAATGTGAGTTTTTACACCCCATAATTTGTTATCTTTACATTATACTAATATACCTATGCCTATATAAGCATTTTGAAGTATTTTGAGATCAAATATGTATTGGTGTTCTTTGAAAATGCTCCCAACTTTCAATCTGTCTCAACATTACTAAAACACATAAATAGCAGCCAAGTTGTGGTTTCTACTTCCCATTTAGTGCTTCATTGATGAATGAAATGAACTGAAATGGAAGAGGAGAGGGAAGAAATTCCATTGCAGCAGATATCTTTAAAAAATGGCGAGTTTTAGATTCCTAAATACAAAGTCTCCTATTAAATTCTAAGTTCTTAACAATGTTTATTGATTAAAAAGCATCCCTTTACTTCCTCTATACAAAGTTTCTGATTTCAAAGTTATTGATAGGTGGCAAAAGGGTTCTTGGTGAAAATTCTTGAAACATAGAATGATAACATACCTCTTATTTCACAGATACTCAAATATCATAGACCCTGTCATCCTTTCTTATCAACATTCACTGAAAACCAATGGCCAGCTTTATATATGCTGCCCAGTGTGTATCACACAGAGAACAGAATTGGTATATTTAAGCATAAAATTCCAGGAAGTTGCCTCTTATTTGAAAATTCTGGGGAAAGAATGAAATTATTTTTTGGAGTTTAAGACCTATAAACTTGAGCTAAAATACATGGTATAAGTAAACTTTATGACCAAAATCATAAAGCACTGAAGATTCTTCAGTGTTTCAGAATTCTTTATATCCTTTTGTATAACTGAATTACCAAAAAGTAGCAGGAAAAGTGACTATAACGCAATTTTCCCCTTGTATAAAATTGACCTATAATTATGACATCCTTACTACATTTTAGTAGGTGAAATATTAACTTCTGCAGTTTTCTATATGAAGCACTTTATTTTTAAAGGCTTCTATTGCAAAAACTTATACTCTGTTTTATTTTTTTGTATGCAGATAGATCTTTTCATAAAAAAAATATAGCATTAGGCTCTCTTGAACAGTCTATATACATCAAATATTAACAGTATTAACATTAGGGTCTCTTGAAGCCATATGTGCCTAGTCTCCAAAAATTAAAAGGAGAAAAAAACCCAATATGCTGCAATAATTTAAAAAGCTCAGAAAATATATCATGGATATATCTGTATAATTTTATTATACATATATGTACTTATATATGTAATTTAATAACTTTTTGAATTTTAAATTTCTGAATTGGATTGCTCACCCAACCTTTTACATAGAGATAAACCTTGTACAAAATCTTTGTTTCAATTGGCTGTGATACCTTCTCCTCCAGCCTGAACTTCACTCTGTTCCTTGGTTTCCCACTCTCTTGCTGTCTCCTATATCTCCTGAAAAAAAAAAAAAAAAACTATGAATTTGTTCATTCATTTACTAAGTGATTACTTTGTTTCAGGCACAGTGCCAATCAATCTCTCTTTCACTAAATGAGAAACAAAAAAGATGCCAAGAGGTTTGACTCTGATGCCTCGGTAATTTATAGCAGATAAAGAAAATTCAGGTTGAAAACAGGCTCGTGTCTAACTGATTTTGGGCATTTTAACTGAAAATGAGTTAATAATATCTTCCTCTTGGAATTATTGATAGGATTAAATGAAATAAAGAATATTATATGCCTGTGACCTAGTATCTGCCACTATATCTTGTAGTGGGTGTGAAGAGGATAGCATAGAGAAAAGAGGTCCACCAAAATAACACTGACATTCTTAGAGTAAGAGAACAGCATCATTCTTTTACAAGCGTCAGTATTAACAAAAATCAGGAAAAAGTAAGGCAAAACAATACTATATAGTCTTGATATTGAATATTCAAGTTATATCCTAAAATGTTTTATGTTATATCTTTCTCAATATAAAGCAACTTATTTTAATATTTTAAAATTATTTTAATTTATTTTTTAGTGCCATTAGACTTTCCTATTGATCAGGATTTAATGTGAGGCCAGCCTTTTTCCAGTCTGTACCACCATGGAAATGACAGTAGAGAGGGAGAGGAGGAGAAGTATACTTAGTATTTTTAAAATTTATGATATTGATATTATGTAACTAAAAGTTAACTTCATTGTAAGTTTATCTCAAGTCTCTCTGAGTTTCAATAGTCATAGATTATGCAAGGTGATAGCATGAAAGAAAAATAAAATTTAGTCTCCACACTAAGGTAATTTCCTTTCCACTTTAGAATCTTCTCAACTAAATAATTAATCCTGATATTGATAGACAATAGTCTTAGTGGTATGTTTGTGTGATCTTATTATTTTTGCAAGATAAAGCAGGCATATGGAATACACAATTAGTAGCTATGGTAGGATCCACAAGGATTTTGGAACTGAGCTCTGAGAAATCCTCTCTCTGACATTCCTCTACAGTTAGAATCAAAACTCCAGCCCATCAAGGGATGAAGTTGTGGGGAATGTGAGGGGTGAGTAATGGAGGAGCACAGGGAAGCCCTGTACCGGAGTTGATGCGACAGAAGTGTGGGTTGTGGTGAAGGTTGGTGTGGAGGTAGACAGGAGACAGGTACCCTCAGAGTAGGTGTGGGTAAATGAGGAGGGTTATGTGTTCAGCTGAATGATGAGTAGTAGGCAGTCTGGTCACCCTTCCCTTGCCTACTCAGGACACTGGACAAATTAGGTCTTGGTTACACACTATCTTCAGAGATAGAGTCTGGACCTAGAAGTGTAATTAACAAGCCCAAACATGGTTCAAGAACTCTGTGGTTCTGTGAATAACCTGGTTACAATATGATGAATTGGCTCTTTCATTGTTGAATTTAGACATAACTGGGTAGTGCTTATTGTCGTTAATTGGCTTAGATAGTTCAGTGAGCAACAGATTTGGTGTCAGAAAGGTTGGTGTTTAAAGACTGCTCTCCCACCTATTAACTGTGTGACCTTGGACACGTTCCTTAACCTCTGCAAGACTCAGTTCCCTGATATGTGACATCAGGATAACAATGTCTATGCCAGTTAATATAGTGCCTGGCACATAAGAAGCATTCAGTCCTTTTTTCTGTGACCATTCATTATGTTAAAGGAAAAGGATTAGGGGAATCTTGATTTTAGTTCATATATAGAAATGTTCATGCGTAGGTTATTCATATAATGGGGCCTACCATAACCACACTGAAATATTTTATACAGGCCTTTTTACTATTCTTAAACATTCTCCAAACTCTTAATGAAGTCTTAAATATTGTTTCATTTATATCCACCTGGAATGCTTAAAATTTCAAATGAGAGAACAGCCAATGATGATTTAATAGCCAATTTACTACTGATAAATTTCTACTTCTTTAACTACTTGAATGCTCTTTTTAATAATGTCCTACTTGCTACCGTACAAGGTCTGATCTACCTTAACTTATTCCTGGAAATGACAGTCAATCTGAGAAGGGAAATGCTATAAGTTAATAAGCAGAATTTAAAAATGACTCTCAAGAGAAACAGATGAGTTGCTAATTAGAATTATCACTGTTTCCTCAATAATACTCTTCCAAGGTCTGAATTATGTCAGGACATTAAAAGTAGAAAGTTCATTAATATTTTTAATGCATATCTATTATTTATAAAGCCAGTATGAGCTGGGAGCATAGACCTGAGTATATTACCTGCTTCTCACTGCCTATCATCCTGGTTTGTTATTCCTCCCTCCTAGGAGGAAGAATAGAATGTGCATGGACTCCAGAGTCAAATAGGGCTAGGTTCACCATCCAAGGTAAGCATTTACCAGCTGCATGAACTTGAACAGGTGATTGAATCTTTCTGACCTTCACTTTCCTCATTTGTAAAAATCTAGGATAATAAATGCCCCGCAACTTTATTAGGCCAATTTAAAAGATTATTAATGTGCAACTTTAGAGTTGAGTAGTTGATTTTCTATATATGGTAATGATTGTGTGCTTGTTATCCTCACAGTGTCTGCTTTCTTCTTAATCTCAATCACAAGGCTTTTCTTTTCACATTGATATAATGTTAGTGAGCCATAGTTCAAGACCTGTAAGCTCATGGTGATGACAAGTATGTGCTGAAATAGATCACTCCTTCTCATGTGGTCCCTCTTGTATGCATCTTAGGGCAGAGTATTTGCTGGATATGGGTCAGAGCTAGATGATTCTATTAATTGAATCACATCATTAACACATTCATGACTTTCTTCATTAGTGATAGGATCCACGTAGTTGACAGACCACTGGCTTTGTATAAACATACACATGTTCTTACATAGAGGGATTATTTTTTTGACTTCTTTGGGGCGCTACTTTAAAAACAAGAAAATTAGAATAATAAACTTCAAGCTCCCATGATATCAACGTTGTCAGCTTTCATACATTTACTAATTACTAATAAATAATTTATACTCTTATCAGTCTAAATTAGCACCAGAGTTGAACAAATTTGACTGTGACAAACTTCTAGAAATAATCATCAACACAAAAATTGTGTCCTTGCCTTAGGAATTATGTTATGGTATATGGTGCAGTATGATTGATTTCAGTAGCAATTAGCTAATAATATGTAAACTTTATGTTTCTCTATTTAAATACGATAGTCAACATTCATTCTCAATATTTCAAAGACAGTAAAGGATGATTTAAAAAATAGATATAAATGAAAATAACCCTAGGAAATACCATCTTTCTCTAAAAGAAAGCTAAAATATTCCAAGCTTGAATATTGCTGACTTAATTAAAACACAATTAACATTGTTATTGTGTAACTAATGGCTTGAAAATGGCAATGTCATGAGCCATCAATTATGGATTAGTGTAAAAAACAGTAGGTACTCTAGGCTGGAATGCCACAAAAAGCCTTAGGGTTTTTTTTCTTTTTTTTTTTTAAATCTATCTGAAGTATATTTGTCAGATTTTAACATGGCATTACAGTTGATTAAAAATGACAAGCATAATGTCACTAATGAATTGCTTTTCACTAAAAAACTATTTACAGGGTGTTAATAGGGATTAGGGTATTTTTATCAAGTAATATTTTTTTCCAAACCTAAGTCCAAACCTAAATTACCTATAATTTACCATTAATTTTATAGGTAAGTAGGCCTAGAATAAAGTTTGGTTATTTTGTTTTTGATATTCTTTGGGGAATTTTCATTTATGGGTTTCTGAAATGGCAGTTGATTTCACCCTGTTATGATGAAGCGTCATGAGGCTCGCCAAGGTTTCAGAAAATACCTTTCTCTTCCCAACCTGTTTCCTATGTCTCCTATATTGAAATTTGTTTTCAAACTTTGCATCAGCTGAATTGCCAGTCCCTTTTGCTAAAGTATTTTCTTAAAACTCTCTTCCCTGCACAATACCACCTTTTTATTTAGAACTTTTGCTTTTTTTGCCTTACATACATTTTTTCTCTTTTCTTCAATATATTGTAAATTCTTCAAGCATTGTGATTTTAAACTCTTCAGCTGTTAATTCTCTCAAAATTTTGTGCACACTTATACAAGATACACAATCAACACACACTCATTGGAGTCTATAAAATATTAATTTAAAATTCATATATTAAAAATCAGTGTATTTTTTATTTTTTAATAAATGAGTATGTACAATATACTCATGCTTTTTTTATATTTTAATTTTATTGGAGTATAGTTAATTTACAATGTTCTGTTTCAGGTGTACAGCAAAGTAATTCAGTTATACATATTCATATATTCATGTATACATATATCCATTCTTTTTTAGTTTCTTTTCTCATATAGGTTATCACAGAACATCGATGAGTTCCCTGTACTACACAGTAGGTCCTTGTTGGTTATCTATCGTATATATAGCAGTGTGTAGGTTTAAACTTTTTGTTGCTTAAAATCTAAAACTTATTAGACTCTGTCAGAGTAATGGATTTTCATCTACTGCAGACTACTTTTTCTCCACAATATTCTGTTTCATTATTTTACTTTTTGGACTTCACTGTAATTCTTTTGAAGGGTTAAATTAATTTTTTTTTTTCTTAGGCTTTATGTATCTATGCCAAGAGTTTCCCTAGGGCAGGCACATAGCTGTAGAAGATAGATGGGCCTGCATCTCTGGAAATCTCAGCTGGGCATAATCACTTGACAAATCTTCCGTGTAATATAGGCAATTCTAGTGAAACACACTGTGAAGCAAATTCCAAAAGTGATCTTTCCAGGAAGAAGCTTAAACCCCTTGGAAAAGTCATCACCTAGAATCCAGAGATACTTCAAGATGCAAATGACCCACTTGAGACAAGAGGCACCTGTTGTTCTGTCTTGATTATGTCTTCAGGCCTCAATTTCAATAAATGAGAGAACAGAAGGAAGGGGTTCTTTTCATGAGGTCTGTCCTCAAGGTAATAAAGGCAGAGGGGAAAATGCTAGGTAGTTTCCATTCATAATTCCTTCCTGGTCATCAGTAATTATAAACCACTTACTGTCATTTTGACAGTGTGTAAGGTATAACGTTTTTATTTACTGCCTGTTTTTCCATAGTCAGTACTAGTGAAACTGAAAATTTTAAAGAGGACTTTATTTACTGTCTTTGGAAAAAACAGCGAAGGAAATACTGAGGAAGAAATTGAAATACTGAGGAAGAAATGATCACATATTCATGCTGGTCTTGAGGGAAACAGAATATCAAACAAGAGTGGGTGGTGACAGCAACCAAGAGGCACAAGGAGAGAGGTCTGCAGGAGATGGAGAGACAGGAAAATGTGGGGAGGCTCACACCTGAGAACAGGGCCTCAGCCTTAGCACACAAAGAATATGATCATGAGATACTAACTCAAGGATGCCCATACCTGACATAAGCTATGCAAAGGACAAAAGAGAAGGCAATAAATGATTTAGAGGAAATTTGTGTTATTTAGTCTTCAGTACTATTCATCAGTAATTTTACCTGTTTTTGGACAACTCTTGCATTCCCCTATCTGACTATATCACCCATGACATATCCTTAAGCCTCCTACCCACCCATGCTTTTCTTACTCCTGGCATACCAACAAATTCAAAAACGTAATTAACGTCATTTAGCATAAAATGATGTAGTGTTATCCTCCCTCCTTTCAAATGTATTGATATCTTTATTTATCTCCAATTTATCTTTATTTTCTTATCTCATTCACAAGAGAGGAGGTGCTTCTTCCCTTGATCAAGGTCAGTACTTACACATTTATACTTGACCTTATCCCTTGTCTTGTCAACAGGGACTTTATTCCATCAATATCTCCCCTATTTCTAGAGAACTCTTAGGCATTTTTCTCATCCTATGTGTAAAAAGTTTTCTATCTCCCCTTTCCATATCTTCAAATAAAAAGCCTTTTATTAGCTATATACACTCTAACTCTATTCACCATCTCTAATCTCTGATTTAATTGACTCACCAACGCATTGCAATTTGTTTTGGTATTCATTACTCCAATTAAGCAACTAAATTGAAATTCAGCAATGACTCAGTATTGCCAAATCCAGTAAGAACATTCATTCCATTTATGGGACCTCTTCATTGTATACTATTTGCCAGGTACAACTTTCCAGAACTCCTTTACTCTCTGGAATTGTTATACTATTTACTCTGTGTGCTTTTCATCTGTGGGCTTGTGCTCTGCCTATCACTTAAATGTTAGGGTTACCCACAGTTCTCTCTCAAATTCATTATTCTTGTCTTTCTCTGGGCTATGTCATCTTTTTTCAAATTTTACGCATGAGCCATGAATGGCTCTGATAATTCCCAACTCCACATCTTCAGTCCAGGCCTGTTTCCCGACTTTATATCCATACATGCATTTATAGCTGGAGATAGCCACTTGGAGTTTCCACAGCTTTCTGAAACACATCAATTTCCATCTACTTTTTTCAATCCTTGCCTAATCTCATTTGATAGTACCACCTAGTCACTCAAGAAAAAAATAACTTGATGTAATGTTAAAACTCTCTCCAGCTTCATCATTTGGCTAACTTGTTCATTTTTATCCAGATTTAGCTTTTTGGAGGAGTTACCCTCTTAGAAAATTTCCATTAAACCTCAGATTGGGCTAAGTGTTCTCCTTTATCATCTCATGGTATCTAAATTGCATTTACCACAATAAAACAACACAATCTTTTTATGTGACTATCAACCAATGAGAGTGTTTTGTGTCTTTGAGGACAAAGAATGATGCTTTATTCATTATCTCAGCACTTAGCAGTGTCTGACACATCTTTCATAATCAACAAATGTTTATTGAATTCATCTGAATTTAGTCCATCAGTATTAACTAAGATTCCCATGGCTTTTTCTTCCTTAATAGGAAAAAGAAAAAACAAACAGCTTCTGGGCCATTTAACTGACATTGTACTGTTGGACCTTGTTTATTGCTTTGTCAATAGCTTCAGAGTGCTATCACTACTGAAATAAAAATTAAGAAATAGTGCCGGGCTTCCCTGGTGGCGCCGTGGTTGAGAGTCTGCTTGCCGATGCGGGGGACACGGGTTCGTTCCCCGGTCCGGGAGGATCCCACATGCTGTGGAGCGGCTGGGCCCGTGAGCCATGACCGCTGGGCTTGCGCGTCCGGAGCCTGTGCTCCGCAACGGGGAGAGGACACGGCATTGGGAGGCCCGTGTACTGCAAAAGCAAGGAAACTTCTTGAATAGTTTATAATTATCAATCTTTTCTTTTTTGACTGAGGATAGTTTATAATTATCAATCTTTTTTTTTTTTTTGACTGAGGATATTTCCTCATTTCAATGGATGGTCATAAAATTTATATTTAAACACTTTTATTTTATTATTACTTTTGTTGGTGTAGGTAGTATTGAATATCACTTAGTTGTGTTAAAAATCTCCCAAATCTTAAAAGTCCTCTCTGTGTGTGTGTGTGTGTGTGTGTGTGTGTGTGTGTGTGTGTGTGTGTGTGTGTATGTGTATGTGTATTCTGCCCTTCTGCTTAGTTTTATTTATTTATTTAGATTCATTCTTTCTGACAAGTCTTGGGTCTTACATCATGGATGTTCAAATGTCACATAATGTTATCCAAAGTTACAGGTGATTATTGCATTTAGATCTTATGTTTAACAGATGGTTTCAAAGCAAAAATGGAACAAAACAAAGTAAGGAAGATTTTACTCAAAGCTTTTTCAATAGGGAACAAAGTCGTATCTAAGGCTAAACTCTACTGACACAACTGGTGGAAGGTTTTTAAGGGTGGGCCAGGATGAGCTAGTAGAAAATACTGGAGGATATTATGGAAGAAAGCTGATCAATGGGATGTATGGAGCAGAGCGAGTTATTTCCTTAGCTTGTAAATATTTTTCTCTGTGATTAGGCCATCTGTATTTGCTAATTGGTACCTAGGAAAGTTAGGTTCCTACCCTGCAACAGAGAATGGGGATACAGGTACTATTTTCCTAAATGACTACATTTCAGAGTATGGATCCCAGGACCTTGAAAAGATATTCCTAGATAGTAAAACTGACAAGAGGTTTTTAAAGACATTTACATGTATCTCAAAGGAGCAGAGAAAGAACTAAAGAAAATATCTAAAATAAAAAAAGGGGGTTGGGGAGGTCAGGTATAAATTCTAGTCAAGCTGAGGGAAACATTAAAAAATCTTGGTTAATGGGCATTTTAAGAATGTCCAGGTTCTATAGGTACATGTTAAGTAGAGGAATATGCCTGTAGTCCCATTTTGTTGTGAAATCTGCCTCAGAGTAACAGAACTAAAGACATTAGTTAGAAGGAAAGCAGCATGATAAACCAATTTGCATTAATGAAAAAATGGCAGTCTAGCATTTCATGTGAGTTTGCATATTTAAAAAAGTTCATGTAGGTGACACTGTAATGGATGTGACAAAGTAAAAAAAAAAAAAAAAAAAAGGAAATTCAAAGGAAAGGGAAGATGTGCACCATCTTAAATGCTTGGGAACTCTTAAGTCACTTTACCTAAACGACTACTTCTGTGATTCATCTATTCCCTGCCAATATTCCATAACTTACTTAAGAGACTTAAAATAAGTAAAAGAAACACTGCATTGGATTAATAAAGAAAACTATAGCATTAAAAAAAAGTGAAGTGCATTTTTGCAAATCATTTTGTAAATGAAAATTTCTCTAAAAATCTTGGAAATTCTGAAGGGAGAGATACCTTAGCCAAAATAAAACGACCAGTTCAGGGGCTAATATTTTCATCCTTCCTTAAACGTCTTTTTCTTTGTGAGATATTGTATCATTCTTATTCAATTACATCATACTTTGGCAGGAATATAAAAAAAAAACACCTTAAAACTTAAAAAAAAATTTGTGAAAGGCTCAGAATAATGGGAAGTTGACACTTGCAGTTGGTTCTGTATATGAGTTCATCTGTTTATTTATATACATCCTAACTTTCATCATTAGTTTGATACTTTTGTTTTAGGAATAAAATATAACAATATTTACATAGAGACAGAAAATATTAATTTTAGTTAATCTGAAGTGGGAAGAAAATTAGTAATTTATTTCAGTTTTTGAAACTCATTTATTTCATAATGATTTGATGCATTGTGAAAATAAAGAAATAAGATTACTTTCATGATTGAAAAATATATCACATATGCATCTTGAATAAAAACCATGGCATGAACACTTTTAGTGTATATTTATTTCGCTCTAATTGTAATAAATAAAAAGGAAGTTTGAATAAAAAATATTTTATATTGCCCCCAATTTAAAACCCTTTTATTCTTAAATCCAAAATTAACCTGTAAGTAAAATGTCATTCTTTTTATTTTAAAAGAATTGTATAATATTTGCAGTGTCTTTCTATGTTTCTTTATTTCCTAGATAATTGCAGGGAAAATAATTAATTTCATAGTAATAACAATTATATATTATCATAGGCTATTATTTAAACATATATAAGAATAGTGTGGATGACCTTTTGAGTAGCATTCAATACTATGTATTTTGTATGTATAGTCACTGCATTTGGATAGTTCCACTGTTGAAAAGAGTTTCAAGAATTTATTTATAGGCAGTTTTTCTCCTTAACAGGTAGAATTAGTATGGATAGTAATTAAATTTTTTTAATTTAAAAATATTTATTTTCTCCTAACTATGTGTTAGACTGTTTTAGGAGATGGGAATACAGGCGTAAATTAAACAGTGACAAATCTCACATTTCTAGTGGGTAGAGTCTGGGAGGAAAAAATAAAGAAACAATACAGATAAACCCACGCACATATGGTCACCTTATTTTTGATAAAGGAGGCAAGAATATACAATGGAGAAAAGACAGCCTCTTCAGTAAGTGGTGCTGGGAAAACTAGACAGCTACATGTAAAAGAATGAAATTAGAACACTCCCTAATGCCATACCCAAAAATAAACTCAAAGTGGATTAAAGACCTAAATGTAAGGCCAGACACTATAAAACTCTTAGAGGAAAACATAGGCAGAATACTCTATGACATAAATCACAGCATGATCCTTTGTGACCCATCTCCTAGAGAAATGGAAATAAAAACAAAAATAAACAAACGGGACCTAATGAAACTTAAAAGCTTTTGCACAGGAAAGGAAACCATAAACAAGACGAAAAGACAACTCTTAGATGGAAGAAAATATTTGCAAATGAAGCAACTAACAAAGGATTAATCTCCAAAACGTACAAGCAACTCATGTAGCTCAATATCAAAAAAACAAACAACCCAATCCAAAAATGGGCAGAAGACCTAAACAGACATTTCTCCAAAGAAGATATACAGATTGCCAACAGACACATGAAAGGATGCTCAACACCACTAATCATTAGAGAAATGCAAATCAAAACTACAATGAGGTATCACCTCACACCAGTCAGAATGGCCATCATCAAAAAATCTAGAAACAATAAATGCTGGAGAGGGTGTGGAGAAAAGGGAACCCTCTTGCACTGTTGGTGGGAATGTAAATTGATACAGCCACTATGGAGAACAGTATGGAGGTTCCTTAAAAACCTAAAAATAGAACTAGCATATGACCCAGCAATCCCACTACTGGGCATATACCCTGAGAAAACCATAATTCAAAAGAGTCATGTACCAAAATGTTCATTACAGCTCTATTTACAATAGCCAGGACATGGAAGCAAACTAAGTGTCCATTGACAGATGAATGGATAAAGAAGATATGGCACATATAAACAATGGAATATCACTCAGTCATAAAAAGAAACAAAATTGAGTTATTTGTAGTGAGGTGGATGGACCTGGAGACTGTCATACAGAGTGAAGTAAGTCAGAAAGAGAAAAATAAATACCATATACTAACACATATATTGGAATCTAAAAAAAAAAAAAAGTTCTGAAGAACCTAGGGGCAAGACAGGAATAAAGACGCAGACTTAGAGAATGGACTTGAGGACACGGGGAGGGGAAAGGGTCAGCTGGGACAAAGTGAGAGAGTGGCATGGACTTGTATATACTACCAAATGTAAAATAAATAGCTAGTGGGAAGCAGCCACATAGCACAGAGAGATCAGCTCTGTGCTTTGTGACCACCTAGGGGGTTGGGATAGGGAGGTTGGGAGGGAGACGCAAGAGGCAGGAGATATGGTGATATATGTATAGTTGATTCACTTTGTTATAAAGCAGGAACTAACACACCAATGTAAAGCAATTATACTCCAATAAAGATGTTAAAAAAAAAAGGAAACAATACAGTATATTTTAAGATTATAAGTGCAATGGAAAAAACCCAGAAATTAGGTAGTTCAGGAATTGAAATTTAAAAATTGTAATATAAGAAAACGTTTTCTGTTACAAAGTTGTTCGTGTATTTTTTAAAAATATACTGCCTTTAAAAAAATTTTAGGTCTTTTTTGTTATAAAATATGCTACTATTTTCATTCCCATTAAAGTATCTATTTTTGTATTAACTGTATGTGGCATACATAGTGAAAATTAAGAAAATTACTATGATTTTCTTAATCTGTAGCCTTTCTTAAATTTATAACCTGTCAAATACGAGACATTGTGACATATTATTACAAATTTGCATCATTTCTAAGACAAATACAATGAACACAACAAATAAGTTGATGTTATAGCATTTTTGTTTATTATATATATATATATATAACTTTATCTTCTTGGCTTGTTGGTATTTTTGGTTGAATTTTATTTCTGTCAGTTATTCCGTTAATTTATTTTCTCTAGTGTTGAGGAAACGCACCTGGATCAAGGGTTTAAAAACTAATTTCATTATGCAAATAGCTATATAGTATGTGCATGCATTGCATGTTATTTGGATAGTAAGTATCTGTCAAGAATATTATGATTTCATTATGCAATAAATAAGAAGATTCAGAGAATATTATTATTATTATTATTATTATTTTTGCGGTACACGGGCCTCTCACTGTGGTGGCCTCTCCTGTTGCAGAGCACAGGCTCCGGACGCGCAGCCTCAGCGGCCATGGCTCACGGGCCCAGCCGCTCCGCAGCATGTGGGATCCCCCCGGACCGGGGCACGAACCCGCGTCCCCTGCATCGGCAGGCGGGCTCTCAACCACTGCGCCACCAGGGAAGCCCCAAGAGAACATTATTTTTAAGGATAGTTTTTAGTAGATCCATGATGAACTCTAAATTATATGAATTGTTAACCTTTAACTATTAAAAAAAAATGCAATTATTAACATTCAGCATGAGCAATCCATTTTCCAAACATAATAGAGGGAAAAACAGCCTTTATTCTTCTAATGTATAGAAAAGATATATACCAAAATATATTTATATTTATTAAACCTCCTTTGAATAACAGTATGCTCCAATGTAATAGACCTACTAGGGATTTTAAAAAATAGAAACCAGGTTAATTTTGTTGGAGTTATGGTCCTAATAATTCCATCTTGAATTAGAAAGCTACATAGTTTGTGTGAAATCAGTTGTAAGGTTATATGGAGTTCTTGGAAGATATGCTCTCATAAATGGCCCATAGGCCAAATTTCAACACTGAATGAAGAATGACATTGTGTGATTGTCTCCGCATCATATGATATTGACTTCTGACAGGGAAACAGCTAGGAAAGAAGGGGGCTTATAGCCAACTCAGTTTTAAAAAGTCCTGAATTCCATATATATTCAACAATTTATTTATAATTTTACATGGAGAAAATTTTTAAAAATATTTTTTGAATTTTACTTTATTTTTTATGTAACAGGTTCTTATTAGTTATCTATTTTATACATATTAGTGTATATATATGAATCCCAATCTCCCAATTCATCCCACCACCACCCCAACCTCTGCTTTCCCCCATTGGTGTCCATACTTTTGTTCTCTACATATGTGTCTGTATTTCTGCCTTGCAAACCGGTTCATCTGTACCATTTTTCTAGATTCCACATATATGCATTAATATACGATATTTGTTTTTCTCTTTCTGACTTATTTCACTCTGTATGACATTGTCTAGGTCCATCCGCGTCTCTACAAATGATCCAATTTCATTCCTTTTTATAACCAAGTAATGTTCCATTGTATATATGTACCACATCTTCTTTATCCATTCATCTGTCGATGGGCATTTAGGTTGCTTCCATGACCTGGCTATTGTAAATAGTGCTGCAGTGAACATTGGAGTGCATGTGTCTTTTTGAATTATGGTTTTCTCAGGGTATATGCCCAGTAGTGGGATTGCTGGATCATATGGTAATTCTATTTTTAGTTTTTTAGGGAACCTCCATACTGTTCCCCATAGTGGCTGTATCAATTTATATTCCCACAAACAGTGCAAGAGGCTTCCCTTTTCTCCACACCCTCTCTGGCATTTGTTGTTTGTAGATTTTATGATCATGCCTATTCTAACCAGTGTGAAGTGATACCTCATTGTAGTTTTGGTCTGCATTTCTCTAATAATTAGTGATGTTGAGCAGTTTTTCATGTGTCTCTTGGCCATCTGTATGTCTTCTTTGGAAAAATGTCTGTTTAGGTCTTCTGCCCATGTTTTGATTGGGTTGTTTGTTTTTTAAATATTGAGCTGTAAGAGCTGTTTATATATTTTGGATATTAATCCTTTGTCCATTGATTTGTTTGCAAATATTTTCTCCCATTTTGAGGCTTGTCTTTTTGTTTTGTTTATGGTTTCCTTTGCTGTGCAAAACCTTTTACATTTCTTTAGGTCCCATTTGTTTATTTTTGTTATTATTTCCATTACTTTAGGAGGTGGGTCAAAAAAGATCTTGCTGTGATTTATGTCAAAGAGTGTTCTTCCTCTGTATTCCTCTCTGAGTTTTAGTGTCTGGCCTTACATTTAGGTCTTTAATCCATTTTGAGTTTATTTTTGTGTATGGTGTTAGGGAGTTTTCTAATTTCATTCTTTTTCCCAGCACCACTTATTGAAGAGGCTATTTCTTACATGGAGAAAATTGAATCATAATTCTTTCTTTAAAAATTCCTTAGTTTCGACATTGCCATACTGTGGCTTTTATTTTCTTCTGCAAATTGATACTTTTAATTCATTTTATGCTGAGTTTTCATTTAGGTCAAGCATCAGCCTGGATTCCCTATATCTTTAAGGATTGATTTAAGCTATACAATTCTCTAGGGACATCCCTATTTATGAAATACATTTGTTTTTACAGACTCATTCAAAACTTACACATTTATGATAACTATCCATGATTTTTTGTTTTTACTCTTCCCAATGTATGTGGTCAAATACTATGTATATTTGCACTGCCCAGTATGGTCCACTAGCTGCCTGTGACTATTTGTTTATATTTAATTACTTAAACTTAATTGCATTAAAAATTTAGTTCCTCAATCATACTTACCCAATTTTGCTTCCTCAAGAACCACACATGGCTAGTGGTTAGAGTGGTACAGTAAAGATACAGAACTTTTCCATTATTGCAGAAAGTTCTGTTGAACAGAGCTAATTCATATTTTTCTTCCTGATTAATAATGCAACTGAATTTTAAATTTAAAAATCTGCCTGTGTTCTCAGAGCCCTATGAGTAGCAAAGCTGAAACTAGACTGCAGATCTTTTGACACCAAATAAGATGCTTTTTGAGAGTTCAACTGTCCCAGGAACATGGGCTATTTATAATACCACATTTTCAATTTCATGTTCTCCCATCATTGACCCTACAACATGGGATAAAGTTTGCAGTCAGGTTCACTTATACAAAGGAGATAATTATTAGGAGATTCAGAAGTTATATTTAATTCTTGGTTTAAAAATATTTGAATGGGGACTTCCCTGGTGGTCCAGTGGTTAAGAATCCTCCTTCCAATGCACGGGACATGGGTTCGATCCCTGGTAGGGCAACTGAGATCCCACATGCTGCGGGGCACTAAGCCTGTGCACTGCAACTACTGAGCCCATGCGCTCTGGAGCCCACACACCACAACTAGAGAGAAGCCTGTGCTCCACAGTGAAAATCCTGCATGCCACAACAAAAGATCCTGTGTGCCACAACTAAGACCTGACGCAGCCAAAAATAAATAAATAAATAAATATTTTATATATATATATATATATATATATATATATACATACATATATATATATGAATGTATTTAGATTCTGCAATGTGACAAATATTTAATGGTTTTCCTTAAAATATCTGCATATTTTAAGATCTCTAACAAACTTAGTGATAAGAGATAAAAAGATAGAGTATACAATTTGGCTAAGTTTAATTTGTATCTTAAAGACCTTAAGTTAGTCTGATAAACCTCATAACTAGTCAGCATGTGAATGGTATTATTAAGATCGATTACTTACAGGCCATAAGTATATACTAGCGAATTCCCCTTCCAACCTTCTTGTGAGTAAAGTTTGGGGTTAGACCACCAAAAGATCTGGATATCTATAAACCAGATAAATGAACATGTTTAGACTAATCCACCGCTTCCTCATGAAGGTACAGTAGAAAGAACTTTTATTACTATAAGAAATAAAAGGAGAATTTTAAAGAAAACCATTTTATAATATCTATTTACTTATTTACTGATGGGACAGAAATTATTAGTACATATAATTCATTTCCTATGCAATTTTTTCCTTCCCCAAAATCAATTGTGATTTTCCAGAGTATACATATCAGATATTGAAGTTTAAAAATAAATTTAACTACTAGCAGATATGGTCTCTTTAATTTACATGTGATTCCCGCTCTAATTATCCTCTCCTTTTTAGGGTTTGTGTTCATTTTTTTATTGACATACAAAAATATATGTACCCTCAAGTGCTGTGTATTGCCAGTAGTTGCAGTTGGATCTGGCCTGGGGCCAGTACACCAGGTCAGTGCTTAGGTCCAAGGAAGATTAAGTTAGGGTAGCTCAACAGAGCATTTGGGAAATAGAGCCTTTTACCTTATTTTTTCTAGAAATGGTGGTCCTCTTCAGCATAGTCAAAGTAAAAGAATAAACCATGAATCTTGCTTACACAATAATCTTTAAATTCTCTTTGGGATTTTCCATTTAATGTTGATTGTTTGTACCCTCTAAACCATATAACATTTGTTTTTCATTTTATTTTTCTTCTCCATTTTATTTCCTGTATTTAGGCAGTTACATATTTAAGGAAAAATATTATATCACTTTAATTTCCCATTTCTTTCCTATAATCTACTATATTCATAAAAAGTATTCTGAAACCTTTGTGTCACGTTAGAGTAATAGTTTGATGCATACTGAATCCACACTAGAAATCACCTATTTCACCTACCAATACTCAATTCTTATGACTTCTTAATGCAAATGGTTCTTCACCATCATATTCATTCTTGTTACCTGAGGAGTTTTAAGGAAAATAAATGCTGGTGCTAGAAATTTCCCCCAGACCAATTAAGAAATCTCTACACAAAGTATGATAATGTATTTTAATCTTCAACTCTTCTCTACTTTTCTCAGTTACTTGTAATTCCACACTTCATGTAATTTGGCTAGAACATTGAAAACAGCTGATTGTTACAAAGCTGGTATGTAGATATATATATATATATATATATATATATATATATATATATACACACCCACACTTGTAATATGTCACTCTAACTCTAATTAATAACTGGGAAACACTCCATTATAAATCTTAATTCTTTACCAGCTAGTTTACAGAGGAACATCTTGTTGCTACCTTCCAATGATTTAATCCATATATCAGAATATTGCTTGGTCTTGTCATTATGAGAATTGTACACATAGTTCCTCCTTGAGAACCCAATTTATGAACTTTGTTCATTTTTTCTCTGACTTTGATTATCCAGTGAAAACAATTTGAACGCAAAGGTGAAAGAATGTGCAAATATATACTAAACCCGTTATATACCCATCTGAAAACAAGTCTGATTTATTTTATGACACGTTTGTTCTAATTCTGCTTTCAGGCTTCTCTTTTTCACACTATAGGCATATTACGTCCCTAGAACTGTGCTTTTGCCGTGGTCAGGATTATTTGTTGAATACAAATCAAGTTGACACTTGTAAAATTTTAAAACTTCATATTTTCCCGATGCCTCAACATCCCCAGAAACAGGCTAAGCATCTCACCTAGGTGACCAAGGAGACCAGTGTGATAAGGTTGGTACTTGTCACAAGTTCCCCTTCTTGTTCTCCTCTGATGGTGAACTAGTGACATTCAAACACTCCAGTGAAATCCCCTCATTCCTTTTGCTGTGTATTCTACCCCAAACGCTTATAAGGATACTTGGAATTCCTCCCATCTGTTCCCCTGTGTGGCATGCCACATCTCCCTCTTCTAGAACCTGTGAATAAAATAAATCCTTTAATTACATATGCTTCTTCAAGTGTGATTTCTACATCTGTGTTCCAGTGATCCTTAAAGACCCCATAATGGGGATTTAGTCCCCTACTGACAATGCAGCACTACTAGAAAAATAATTTTGATATATATCTCCTAAGATATATTTAAAGCATAGTTTATCTTAAACTTCTAAATAGCATTGTTTTCTCTACACTTTTACCGTAGCCTTACCATTATTTTAAAAAATAATCTGGGCTTCCCTGGTGGCGCAGTGGTTGGGAGTCCGCCTGCCGATGCAGGGGACACGGGTTCGAGCCTCGGTCTGGGAGGATCCCACATGCCGTGGAGCGGCTGGGCCCGTGAGCCATGGCCGCTGGGCCTGCGCGTCCGGAGCCTGTGCTCCGCAATGGGAGGGGCCACAACAGTGAGAGGCCTGCGAGCCGCAAAAAAAAAAAAACGTTTTAAAACATCTGATTGTCACAGAGATATATTGCGTAAATCCAGGAAAATTTGCAAATATAGAAGCAAAGAAGTCTTCAACCAATGTTTTTAGTGGAATGTCCAATGTTTCTAATTAAGGTCAGTTCCTAAGTAACATGTAATTTATTCAATCTAATATTGATGAAGTTAGATACAACATAGTGATTAATTATGCAGTACTTCTACAAAGTTTTCAAGATAAAGACATTGTCCCTGTATAAAATAATTTGTCATATGGAGTATGTGAATGAAAATTATTTTAGTCCTAATATTACAGAGTATTTAAAATTATGGACTCTTGAAATCCATTGTATTCATAAGCAGACTTTATCTTATCTTTCATTCACCTTAAATTACCAATAGAAAGTGTCACTCAATTTACATGAACTCTTATATGTAACATTATTTATGTGTAAAAGTTTATTATGATTTTCACAAGTAATGATAAGTAATATTTAATTTAGATTTATCAAAATATCTTTTATGCCATTAAAATTTCAACAAAGGGTAATGACTAAATTCAATGAAGATTTTAAGAGAAGTAGAAAATGCCCTTGGTTCTCAGAAATTACTATGTTTTAAGGAAGCAAGATAGGTAGATAGAGAGATGGAAGGAATCTGAGAACATGTAAATATATCTATTCCTAGAACTCTTATGCCAAAACAGGTCACATTTTTTTTTAAATCCAAAGTATTTTGTCCCTGAATCCTCATCATTCACTGACCTGTGTTAAACCACTTAAAAGATAATCAATCTCATTAATTTATGTAATATTTTCTAGTTTCAACATATCTTTGAAGGATACTCATAATATCTCTTTGAGAAATGTTTTCATACATATTTCACAGGTAAAGAAATTAATTGACTACTATATACCAGGTTCCATGCTAGTCACTTTAAAAACCTTACCAGTAATATCCTCAATATTTCAGAGAATATCAGTAACTTACATAACTAAGCATGTCACTTTGTATTATACCATAATGACACTTTTGAAAAGTGATGATATTCCTTTTAAATGATTTAGTGCAAATTTTTCTTTTAACCTGTTATTTGTTTGGCAAGTAGTATGTTTATTCTGAATTAATATATTGTGACTGAAGGAAATATCCACAGATCCTTCCGTTCTGTTGAATTCTACTAAATAACTGGAATATTCATATTAACAGTGGGACTGCCTTAAAAATCCTGTTCAGTGAAGACACACATAATAATCATTGGAATTACGATGCAAATTGATGGGTACTTTAGAATAAAGTTTCAAGGTGATATATCTTAGTATGAATAATATTTCACCTTATAATATATCTTCATGTAAAAAAAATTATAACATATTATTTAGTAATGACACAACTAACTTAAAAAAAAAGTCAACTAATTTTCAACATACATTTGGATAAATAATTACCACAAAAGTGCAATTTACATTTAAGTAGGCTACCACATTCTGAACCTGCTCTTGTTTTTAAGCACAAATTCATAAACATAAAAGTACATTCCAAATACATCACCGTTTGACATTTTGTATCATGTGAATTGTGAGGTTCAGTTTGCATTGTAGCAACATTAACATGTTGCTCTTGTAATAGGCCACATCTTTTATATTTAAAATTTTATGCAAATAAGATACTTCCCACAATTAAGTGACAATAGCAATTAAGAAAAAATATATCTTCCCTTCATAACCCAGCTGTGGATTATATTGGGGTATCATAACATGGAAGTATAAATAATTAATCTAATCTACCCAGGATGTCTTTGGAGTTGTTTTGGTTCTGTTTTCCTGAGGGTATGACAGATCATTAAGATAACAAATTAAAATCAATGAAGTGGATTTCTTTCAATCTATGTGCTCAAAGAAATGATCTCCTGGGAATTCTTGATTTCTAAAACTGAGAAAATATATTTTTAAATTTAACAATTATAAAAAACTTTATTTTATGAGAATTTTTACATTTTTTCACTCTCAGGGCTATTTGTATTATTGTCAAAAATATTATTTTTCCAGATCCACAATGGTTTGGAAGAATGCATTTAGTGGATAAAATAAAGCACAGATACTTACATGCTTATTTTTATTATCAAATATAACAACATATTTTCACTGAATATTCAGGTGGTTCTTATAGTTTAATAATGTAAAACAAATTTTGACTTAGCAGTTTTCTGGTGTTTGAATAATTTTAGAAATATGTATTTTCTATCCTGGTGATTTATTACAAACCTTGATATTTAGATGATACCAGAATACTAATTAACACAACTTTCTGAGTTTCCACTGTTTTACCAATGAACTTTGAAATGATTTAGTATTTGTAGGTTTAACTGCCATGATTTAAATGCAAAGCAGTCATTAGTGATAGAAATAATTTTACAGATTGATTTTGAGGTATTTATATTAAAACTTATAATTTTAGTATTAGAAGATATCTGGTATGCTTTTATTTATTTTATTTTAGTTTTTTTGGAACAGAACATCAGATTTTATTTTCTCTTAGCTTAACTTCATGAAGCAGAAAATACTCTTTCCATCTACTTTCCTCAAATTCCAGAAATAGTCATAAACAGGAGAAACATGTCTCTCCCCATGAAGAGCCTATTTAATTGTCCTTGAACCCTAGGTTGTTCTTTTATCTTGTTGCGGAGCACAGGCTCTGGACGCGCAGGCTCAGCGGCCATGGCTCACGGGCCCAGCCACGGTGGGATCTTCCCGGACCGGGACACGAACCCGTGTCTCCTGCATCGGCAGGCGGACTCTCAACCACTGCGCCACCAGGGAAGCCCTGTTCTTTTATCTTAATGGTGATATATTTTCCAGGCCAATGGATATGGGAATCTGATAGACCTTAGTTTGAATCTCAGGTTAACTACTTATTAGTTGGGGAAACTTCAGCAGCTTAAGTTGTCTATGTGTTAATTTTGACTTCTAAAAAATGGATATAATAGAGCAAAAACTCTAACCTTCTTCTTTTTTTTTTTTTCAATCTAATGAGCACTTATGGAAGTATGGTTTTTGGACAACATTTTTACAGCAACTTTTTACAAAGTAACTTTGGATTGGCTCTGCAATATATCTAACTGTATGGAGCCATTGGCTTAAAACTAGACAGATCGATTGATCTATTGATCTAGATAAACACACACACACACGTGCCTGTGCACGCAAACACATGCACACCCTGATATTCTGCCTGGACTAAGATTCTAAATAACACAAGAGAAGGGACTAAACTATGTACTTCATCCTAGCCCTAATTTTTATGATTTTGAAAACCATATAGACAGATAAAATTTGTAGGAACAGAGAATATTGATTGCATTCCTTCCATTATAACATTTAGGTTTTAAAATATGAGAACCTTTTTTCTCTAAGAATTTACATATACATGTACTTCAGTGAGAAAATATGAACTTGCTTTTTAAACCAAATAGAAACATTAACTCTTAAACAAGTGTGCCTGGGTTCAAATTCCAACTCTACCACTTATGAACTATGTGACCTTTAAGCTAGTCTAGACCTCACTTCCTCAGTTTCTTCATCCATAAAATGGGCATTTCAGCAGCACATGCCCCTTTGTATTGTTGTAATTATTACATGAAATTAACAGGGTAAAGCACTTAAAACAGTACTTGGCACATACAAGTACTGGCTAAGTATTGCTGGTATTATTATTAATTTTTACATTTTCTGTAATAACTTTTTTTTCAAAGTTTGGTTGAACTTTTGGTATGGTTTTAGAATAATAAGAAAATTTGAATCTCAGTTGCACAACTGTAAAAACATAATTTTTATGGATATATTGAATAAATGTACATATTCAAAATTAATGTATATTATATAATACTCAAATACAGAATTATTAGTGTTCTTAATCTTGAAGTAGACAACTAAAAGGTTTTTCTTTATGATTATGCATTCATATAAAATGTTAAAATAGATGGGAACTTTTTTCTATGTTGACCACTTTCTACCTTATCAGAAAGAGCAGGATAAATTTATTTTCATAATTCTCAGGATGGAGTAAATTTTGGTTACTGGTAATTCAGCAGGCAGAGTCAGAATTTCTCAGTGAGTCATGCCATCGTTTTCAGCTGTTTTTTCATTTGTTGCATTCTGTCCCCAGCAGGGAAAACTGCACCAACACACTTATCTGTAGTGTCATGAAATAGATTTTTATACTTCTTATGTATTCCTAGTAATGGTTTACAGAAACTTTTCTCAAGAGTGGAAAGGTGCTGTTTTTGGAAATGACAAAGAACACTCAAAATGGTAAGAAAATATAGGCGAGACTCAGTGATCCTCTAGAGTGTTCTTTTAGAGATTTTTTTGTTTGTGATATTAGTGAATTGTTCACACTTTATTTTCCAAAACCCGTTGGGCATTCGGATTTAAGGATTTATAATCCATAGATCATTGTGCAAAAATATCATGTTAAACAAAATTTTAATATCTAACAAGGTATTTTTCTTCCTAATTTTTCAATGCTCATTTTATTTTGTAAAAGGCAAATTATGGTTGCAGTTATTGGCATATTTTACTATGCTAATAATTTCAATCATAAGGACAAAAATTTGGGGTATCTTATCAGTAATAACTGGTAAATACAATTTGTGAAAAATAAACGATGAACATCAAAAATTATTTTGTCTTTATAAGGGTATTTTATTCTTCACATTAATCTTGCCATCCTGGAGGAGACAGCCTGATGTGATGGAATATACTGGGTACTAGAATATACTCTAGTAGCTTCACTTTGAGCAATGCATTCATATTCCCTTGGCTTTAGTTGCTTTGTCTAATGGTAAACTATAGTATTTAATGATTTGAAAGGCAGAATAGTTGTGGTTTCTTTAATCTACATTTAGGAAGCTGAGGGAAACTTTGAGAAATGGTAGGAGAAGTGGAAGTAATGGGGCAAGTTTGAGTTCAGCATACTGAGCTCATTACAAAGAAAGGTATCATAAGAAAGGTATCGTGGGCATCCAGTTGTGCAAGTTGAGAATTTTCTGTCTGGTTGGAATATGTGGGACAGGACACAGAATCAACCCTGCTGCTAAGCCTTCTGAAATAATATTGGCGGTGCTATTGGTCTTTTAAAACTTTACTCCCTTAAAAGTCCTCTAATAAATTAAAAATATCCTTGAGAAGGAGTAATGAAACTATTGTGTCTATATACACATTTTAACAATGGCAAACACACACACACACACACACACACACACACACACACACATACATACACATATAACATCTATTTTCCTGTGAGTAGAGAACAGCATCCCCGGTATTTTCTTGAATTAGCAAAAGTCATATCCTCAAACACAACATTTGAGACAAGACTATTCAAGTTTATGAGGAGTTTCATCTAAACATCATATTTTGAGTTTTGAGTTATTTCTTTGCATTGAACAATATTTACTTGCGCATAACTACATTATATAGTTGGTACCTGCTAACTTCTTATCTCAGAGTATTTGTGCTTTACCAGCTTATATAGCTGTAGACTTTTATTGACTTATTCTGTCTTTAATGCTGTGGGTTTTTCTTTGTAGACCAAATCATATATATGTATTTACTCTATGTATATTTTATTTATGAGAGCTATAGGTTATCATGCAGAAAAGCTACAAAGAACCTTAAGGAAAGCATGCAAAAAGTCACGTTATAGAATAGTCAGTAAAAATAGAAAATATAAGTCAGGCTATGATATCTGATGTTAACTAATGAGGAATTGTGTCCATTTTTATGGGATTTGATAATTTTAGCAAAAAATTGAGATAATTTTGGGGCTCAATTTT